>NC_087063.1:49572349-49712066 GCF_963678635.1 Symsagittifera roscoffensis | reverse complement strand
CACCAGAGAACTGAAAAGCAACCCAATTGAAATGAGAAGCACCTCAGGGTAACTTAGAACCACCACAACGCAAAATACCTAAAAGGATTGAGAAGCACTTCAATGGTATTGAGATGTACTTCATTGGAACTGAGATTCAACACAAAAGAACTAAAAGTCAATTCAATGGAAATGAAAAGCACCACAATGGTATTGAAAAGCACCTCAATTGGTTGAGAAGCACTTCAGTGGATTCGAGGAGTTCATCATTGGAACTGAGAATCATCATATGGCATTAAAAAGCACCTCAATTCAAATGAGAAGCACTTCAATCGAACTTAAAACACCACAATGAACTTAAAAAGCACCCCAATGGCTTGAGAAGTGTTTCAATCGAACTGAGAATTACCTCATTGGAACTGATAATTAACACAAAAGAGCTGAAAGCAACTCAAAGGAACTTAGAAGCACCACAATGGAATTGAAAACAAGAACAATGGAAATGAGAAGCAACAAAATGAAAAAGAGAAGCACCTCAATTTGTTGAGAAGCACTTCAATGGAATTGAGAAGTACGTCATTGGAACTGAGAACCATCACCAGAGAACTGAAAAGCAACCCAATTGAAATGAGAAGCACCTCAGGGTAACTTAGAACCACCACAACGCAAAATACCTAAAAGGATTGAGAAGCACTTCAATGGTATTGAGATGTACTTCATTGGAACTGAGATTCAACACAAAAGAACTAAAAGTCAATTCAATGGAAATGAAAAGCACCACAACGGTATTGAAAAGCACCTCAATTGGTTGAGAAGCACTTCAGTGGATTCGAGGAGTTCATCATTGGAACTGAGAATCATCATATGGCATTAAAAAGCACCTCAATTCAAATGAGAAGCACTTCAATCGAACTTAAAACACCACAATGAACTTAAAAAGCACCCCAATGGCTTGAGAAGTGTTTCAATCGAACTGAGAATTACCTCATTGGAACTGATAATTAACACAAAAGAGCTGAAAGCAACTCAAAGGAACTTAGAAGCACCACAATGGAATTGAAAACAAGAACAATGGAAATGAGAAGCAACAAAATGAAAAAGAGAAACACCTCAATTTGTTGAGAAGCACTTCAATGGAATTGAGAAGTACGTCATTGGAACTGAGAATCAACACAAGTTAACTGAAAAGCAACTAATTGGAACTTACAAGCACCGCAAGGGAATTGAAAAGCACAACAATGGAAATGACAAGCATCAAAATGGAAATGAGGAGCCCCTCAATCAGTTGAGAATGAATTGAGTGGAATTGAGAAGTATCTCGTTGGAAGTTAAATTTATCACCATTGAAGTGAAAAAAACCTCTATGGAAACGAGAAGTACTTCAATGGAGTTAAAAGCACCACAACGGAATTGAAAAGCATCTCAATGAGCTGAGAAGCGCTCGAATGGAATTGAGAAGTACTTCATTGGAACTGAGAACCAACACAAAAGAACTGAAAAGCAACTCAATGGTATTTGGAAGCACCAGACCGGAATTGAGAAGCGGCTCAATCGGTTGAGAAGAACTTCAGTAGAATTAAAAAAAAGTACATCATTGGAACTAAAGGTCAACTTCACAGAACGGAAAAGAACCACAACGGAATCGTAAAAGGGCGTTATTGGAGGTAAAAATTAGCCCAACGTAATTGAGAAGCACATCAATCGGTTGAGAAGTACTCCATGGTAATTGAGAAGTATCTTATTGGATTTGAGAACCATCACCAGAGAACTGAAAATCAACCCAATTGAAATGAGAAGCACCTCAGGGGAACTTAGAACCCCCACAACGTCATTGAAAAGTACCTAAAAGTGTTGAGAAGCACCTCAATGGTATTGAGATGTACTTCATTGGAATTGAGATTCAACAAAAAAGAACTAAAAGTCAACTCAATGGAAATGAGAAGCACCACAACGGTCTTGAAAAGTACCTCAATTGGTTGAGAAGCTTTTCAGTGGAATAGAGACGTTTATGATTGGAACTGAGAATCATCATATGGAACTGAAAAGCACCCCAATTCAAATGAGAAGCACTTCAATCGAACTTAAAACACCACAATTATTTTGAAAAGTACATTGAGAAGTACATTTTTGGAACTGAGATTCAACACAAAAGAGCTGAAAGCAACTCAAAGGAACTTAGAACCACCACAAGGGAATTGAAAAGCAGAACAATGGAAATGAGAAGCAACAAAATGGAAAAAAGACTTTAATGAAATTGACAAGCACCGCAATGGAAATTAGAAGCACCACAAGGGAATTGAGAACTGGCTCAATCGATTGAGAAGAACTTCAGTGAAAGTAAGAAGAACCTCTTTGGAACCTAGAATCATCACCATTAAAATGAAAAGCAACCAAATGGAAATGAGAAGCACCTCAGGGGACTTAGAAGCACCACAACGACCTTGAAAAGCACCGCAATGGAAATTAGATGCACCACAAGGAAATTGAGAAGCGGCTCAATTGATTGAGAAGAACTTCAATGAAAGTTAGAAGAACCTCTTTGGACCCCAAAAATTATCACCATAAAACTGTAAGCAAATCATTGGGAATGAGAAGGACCTCAGGGGACCTAGGGGCACCACAACGGCCTTGAAAAGCACTTCAATGGGTTGAGAAGCACCCCAAAAGAAATGAGAAATACATTTTTGGGACTGATATTCAACACAAAAGAAGTGAAATTGATTCAAAAAAAATTAGAAGCACCACAACGGAATTGAAAAGCACCTCAAAGGAAATGAGAAGCGCCACAACGGAATTGAGAAGCACCTCAATGGAAAGTAGAATGGATTAGGAAGCACTTCAGTGAAATAGAGAAATATCTCATTGGAACTGAGAATCATCACCATAGATGTGAAAAGCACCTCAATAGAAAAGAGAAGCACCACAAAATTGAAAAGCTACTCAATGGAAATGAGAGTCACCATACCGGAACTTAAAAGCACCTCAATAGAACTCAGAAGCACCTCAATGGAATTTAGAAGCACCAAATTGTAATTGAACATAACATCATTGAAAATGACAAGCACCAGAACAGAAATGAGAATCAACTCAATGAGTTGAGAAGCTTTTTAGTGGAATATAGAAGTACCTCATTGGAACTGAGAATCATCAACATAAAACTGAAAAGAAACCCAATTGAAGTGAGAAGCACCTCAAGGGTAATTATAAGCACAACAGCGACATTGAAAAGCACCTCAATGGAAATGAGAATTATCTTAACGGAATTGAAAAGCACCTCAGCTGATTCAGAAGCACTTCAGTGGATGTGAGAAGCATCTTATTGGAACTTAAAATCGTTACCATAGAAGTTAGAAGTACCTCAATGGAAATGAGAAGCACGTTAATGGGGTTAGAAGCACCACATTGGAATTTAAAAGCACCTCAAGGGGTCTAGAATCACGTCAATGGAATTGAGAATTTCTTCATTGGAACTGAGAAGTAACACAAAATAACTAGAAATTAATTAAATGGAACTTAGAAGCACCACAATGGAATTGAAAATCACTTTAATGGAAATGAGAAGCATCAAATCGGAATTGAAAAGCACCTCAATTGATTGAGAAGCACCCCAAAAAATTTGAGAAGTACTTCATTGGAACTGAGAATCAACACAAAAGAACATATAAATCAACCCAATGGAACATGGAAGGACTTTAATGAAATTGACAAGCACCGCAATGGAAATTAGAAGCACCACAAGGGAATTGAGAACTGGCTCAATCGATTGAGAAGAACTTCAGTGAAAGTAAGAAGAACCTCTTTGGAACCTAGAGTCATCACCATAAAACTGAAAAGCAACCAAATGAAAATGAGAAGCAGCTCCGGGGACTTAGAAGCTCCACAACGACCTTGAAAAGCACCGCAATGGAAATTAGATGCACCACAAGGAAATTGAGAAGAGGCTCAATCGATTGAGAAGAACTTCAATGAAAGTTAGAAGAACCTCTTTGGACCCAAAAATTATCACCATAAAACTGTAAGCAAATCAATGGGAATGAGAAGGACCTCAGGGGACTTAGGGGCACCACAACGGCCTTGAAAAGCACCTCAATGGGTTGAGAAGCACCCCAAAAGAAATGAGAAATACATTTTTGGAACTGATATTCAACACAAAAGAAGTGAAATTGATTCAAAAAAAATTAGAAGCTTCACAACGGAATTGAAAAGCACCTCAAAGGAAATGAGAAGCGCCACAACGGAATTGAGAAGCACCTCAATGGAAAGTAGCATGGATTAGGAAGCAATTCAGTGAAATAGAGAAATATCTCATTGGAACTGAGAATCATCACCATAGATGTGAAAAGCACCTCAATAGAAAAGAGAAGCACCACAAAATTGAAAAGCTACTCAATGGAATTGAGAGTCACCATACCGGAACTTAAAAGCACCTCAATAGAACTGAGAAGCACCTCAATGGAAGTTAAAAGCACCCAATTGTAATTGAAAATAACATCAATGAAAATGACAAGCACCAGAACAGAAATTGGAATCCACTCAATGAGTTGAGAAGCTTTTTAGTGGAATATAGAAGTATCTCATTGGAATTGAGAATCATCAACATAAAATTGAAAAGAAACCCAATTGAAGTGAGAAGCACCTCAAGGGTAATTAGAAGCACAACAGCTAGACTGAAAAGGACCTCAATGGAAATGAGAATCATCATAACGGAATTTAAAAACACCTCAGCTGATTCAAAAGCACTTCAGTGGAAGAGAGAAGCATCTTATTGGAACTTACAATTGTTACCATAGAAGTTAAAAGTACCTCAATGGAGATGAGAAGCAAATTAATGGGGTTAGAAGCACCACATTGGAATTGAAAAGCACCTCAATGGGTCTAGAATCACGTCAATGGAATTGAGAATTTCTTACTTGGAACTGAGAAGTAACACAAAATAACTTGAAATTAATTAAATGGAACTTAGAAGCACCACAATGGAATTGAAAATCACATTAATGGAAATGAGAAGCATCAAATCGGAATTGAAAAGCACCTCAATTGATTGAGAAGCACCCCAAAAAAAATTGAGAAGTACTTCATTGGAACTGAGAGTCAACACAAAAGAACTGATAAATCAACCCAATGGAACATGGAAGGACTTTAATGAAATTGACAAGCACCGCAATGGAAGTTAGAAGCACCACAAGGGAATTGAGAACTGGCTCAATCGATTGAGAAGAACTTCAGTGAAAGTTAGAAGAACCTCTTTGGAACCGAAAATCATCACCATAAAACTCAAAAGCAACCCAATGGGAATGAGAAGCACCTCAAGGGAATTTAGAAGCACAACAGCGACAATGATAGGCACTTCAATGGGTTGAGAAGCACCCCAAAATAATTGAGAAGCACCTCAAGGGATTAAGAAGCACTTCAGTGGAAATCAGAAGCATATCAAAAGAGTAAGGAGCACCACAAGGGAATTGAAAAGAACCTCAATTGGTTTAAAAGCACTCCACTGGAATTGACAAGTACTTCATTGGAACCCAGAATTAACACAAAAGAACTGAAAATCGACTCAATGGAACTTCGAAGCACTTTAATGGTTTTGAAAAGCACTGCAATGGAAATTAGAAGCACCACAAGGGAATTGAGAAGCGGCTCAATTGATTGAAAAGAACTTCAGTGAAAGTTAGAAGAACCTCCTTGGAACCTAGAATCATCACCATTAAACTGAAAAGCAACCAAATGGAAATGAGAAGCACCTCAGGGGACTTAGAAGCACCACAACGACCTTGAAAAGCACCGCAATGGAAATTAGATGCACCACAAGGGAATTGAGAAGCGGCTCAATTGATTGAGAAGAACTACAATGAAAGTTAGAAGAACCTCTTTGGACCCAAAAATTATCACCATAAAACTGAAAAGCAACCCAATGGGAATAAGTAGCACCTAAAAGGACTTAGAAGCACCACAACGGCCTTGAAAAGCACTTCAATGGGTTGAGAAGCACCCCAAAAGAAATGAGAAGTACATTTTTGGAACTGAGATTCAACACAAAAGATCTGAAATTGATTCAAAAAAAATTAGAAGCACCACAACGGAATTGAAAAGCACCTCAAAGGAAATGAGAAGCGCCACAACGGAATTGAGAAGCACCTCAATGGAAAGTAGAATCACCATAACGGAATTGAGAAGCACCTCAATGGATTCGGAAGCACTTCAGTGAATTAGAGAAATATCTCATTGGAACTGAGAATCATCACCATAGATGTGAAAAGCACCCCAAGTAGAAAAGAGAAGCACCCCAAAAATTGAAAAGCATCTCAATGGAAATGAGAATCACCTAACTGGAATTGAAAAGCACCTCAATAGAACTGAGAAGCACCTCAATGGAAGTTGGAAGCACCAAATTGTAATTGAAAATAACATCAATGAAAAGGACAAGCACCAGATTAGAAATGAGAATCAACTCAATGAGTTGAGAAGCTTTTTAGTGGAATATAGAAGTATCTCGTTGGAATTGAGAATCATCAACATAAAATTGAAAAGAAACCCAATTGAAGTGAGAAGCACCTCAAGGGTAATTAGAAGCACAACAGCGAGACTGAAAAGCACCTCAATGGAAATGAGAATCATCATAACGGAATTGAAAAACACCTCAGCTGATTCAAAAGCACTTCAGTGGAAGAGAGAAGCATCTTATTGGAACTTACAATTGTTACCATAGAAGTTAAAAGTACCTCAATGGAAATGAGAAGCACATTAATGGGGTTAGAAGCACCACATTGGAATTGAAAAGCACCTCAATGGGTCTAATTCACGTCAATGGAATTGAGAATTTCTTACTTGGAACTGAGAAGTAACACAAAATAACTTGAAGTTAATTAAATGGAACTTAGAAGCACCACAATGGAATTGAAAATCACATTAATGGAAATGAGAAGCATCAAATCGGAATTGAAAAGCACCTCAATTGATTGAGAAGCACCCCAAAAAAATTTGAGAAGTACTTCATTGGAACTGAGAGTCAACACAAAAGAACTGATAAATCAACTCAATGGAACATGGAAGGACTTTAATGAAATTGACAAGCACCGCAATGGAAATTAGAAGCACCACAAGGGAATTGAGAACTGGCTCAATCGATTGAGAAGAACTTCAGTGAAAGTTAGAAGAACCTCTTTGGAACCAAAAATCATCACCATAAAACTCAAAAGCAACCCAATGGGAATGAGAAGCACCTCAAGGGAATTTAGAAGCACAACAGCGACAATGATAGGCACTTCAATAGGTTGAGAAGCACCCCAAAATAATTGAGAAGCACCTCAAGGGATTAAGAAGCGCTTCAGTGGAAATCAGAAGCATATCAAAAGAGTTAGGAGCACCACAAGGGAATTGAAAAGAACCTCAATTGGTTTAAAAGCACTCCACTGGAATTGACAAGTACTTCATTGGAACCCAGAATTAACACAAAAGAACTGAAAATCAACTCAATGGAACTTCGAAGCACTTTAATGGTTTTGAAAAGCACTGCAATGGAAATTAGATGCACCACAAGGGAATTGAGAAGCGGCTCAATTGATTGAGAAGAACTTCAGTGAAAGTTAGAAGAACCTTCTTGGAACCTAGAATCATCACCATTAAACTGAAAAGCAACCAAATGGAAATGAGAAGCACCTCAGGGGACTTAGAAGCACCACAACGACCTTGAAAAGCACCGCAATGGAAATTAGATGCACCACAAGGGAATTGAGAAGCGGCTCAATTGATTGAGAAGAACTACAATGAAAGTTAGAAGAACCTCTTTGGACCCAAAAATTATCACCATAAAACTGAAAAGCAACCCAATGGGAATAAGTAGCACCTAAAAGGACTTAGAAGCACCACAATGGCCTTGAAAAGCACTTCAATGGGTTGAGAAGCACCCCAAAAGAAATGAGAAGTACATTTTTGGAACTGAGGTTCAAAAGATCTGAAATTGATTCAAAAAAAATTAGAAGCACCACAACGGAATTGAAAAGCACCTCAAAGGAAATGAGAAGCGCCACAACGGAATTGAGAAGCACCTCAATGGAAAGTAGAATCACCATAACGGAATTGAGAAGCACCTCATAGGATTCGGAAGCACTTCAGTGAATTAGAGAAATATCTCATTGGAACTGAGAATCATCACCACAGATGTGAAAAGCACCCCAAGTAGAAAAGAGAAGCACCCCAAAAATTGAAAAGCATCTCAATGGAAATGAGAATCACCTAACTGGAATTGAAAAGCACCTCAATAGAACTGAGAAGCACCTCAATGGAAGTTGGAAGCACCAAATTGTAATTGAAAATAACATCAATGAAAATGACAAGCACCAGATTAGAAATGAGAATCAACTCAATGAGTTGAGAAGCTTTTTAGTGGAATATAGAAGTATCTCATTGGAATTGAGAATCATCAACATAAAATTAAAAAGAAACCCAATTGAAGTGAGAAGCACCTCAAGGGTAATTAGAAGCACAACAGCGAGACTGGAAAGCACCTCAATGGAAATGAGAATCATCATAACGGAATTGAAAAACACCTCAGCTGATTCAAAAGCACTTCAGTGGAAGAGAGAAGCATCTTATTGGAACTTACAATTGTTACCATAGAAGTTAAAAGTACCTCAATGGAAATGAGAAGCACACTAATGGGGTTAGAAGCACCACATTGGAATTGAAAAGCACCTCAATGGGTCTAGAATCACGTCAATGGAATTGAGAATTTCTTACTTGGAACTGAGAAGTAACACAAAATAACTTGAAATTAATTAAATGGAACTTAGAAGCACCACAATGGAATTGAAAATCACATTAATGGAAATGAGAAGCATCAAATCGGAATTGAAAAGCACCTCAATTGATTGAGAAGCACCCAAAAAAATTTGATAAGTACTTCATTGGAAGTGAGACTCAACACAAAAGAACCGAAAATCGACTCAATGGAACATGGAAGGACTTTAATGGAATTGAAAAGCACCGCAATGGAAATTAGAAGCACCACAAAGGAAGTGAGAAGCGTCTCAATTAATTGAGAAAAACTTCAGTGAAAGTTAGAAGAACATATTTGGAACCGAGAATCATCAGCAAAAAACTGAAAAGCAACCCAATGGAAATTAGAAGCACCTCAGGGGACTCAGAAGCACCACAACGACCTTGAAAAGCACCGCAATCGCAATTGAAATAAGATGCACCACAAGCGAATTGAGAAGCGGCTCAATCAATTCAGAAGAACTTCAGTGAAAGCTAGAAGAACCTCTTTGGACCCAAAAATTATCACCATAAAACTGAGAAGCAACCCAATGGGAATGAGAAGCGCCTCAGAGGACTTCGAAGCACCACAACGACCTTGAAAGCATCTCAATGGGTTGCGAAGCACCACAAAAAAATGGAGAAGTACATTTTTGGAACTGAGATTCAACACAAAAGAACTGAAATCAACTCAAAGGAAATTAGAAGCGCCACAATGGAATTGAAAAGCGTCTCAAAGGAAATGAGAAGCGCCAGAACGGAATTGAGAAGCACCTCAATGAAAATTAGAATCACCATAAGGTAATTGAGAAGCACCTCAATTGATCAGGAAGCACTTCAGTGAAATAGAGAAGTATCTCATTGGAACTGAGAATCATCACCATAGATGTGAAAAGCCCCTCAGTAGAAAAGAGAAGCACCACAAAAATTGAAAAGCATCTCATTGGAAATGATAATCACTAACTGGAATTGAAAAGCACCTCAATGGAACTGAGAAGCAAATCAATGGAAATTAGAAGCACCAAATTGTAATTGAAAATAACATCAATGAAACTGAGAAGCACCACAACAGAAATGAGAATCAACTCAATGGGTTGAGAAGCTTTTAAGTGGAATATAGAAGTATCTCGTTAGAACTGTGAATCATCAACATAAAACTGAAAAAAAAACCAAATTGGAATGAGAAGCACCTCAAGGGTAATTAGAAGCACAACAGCGACATTGAAAAGCACCTCAATGGAAATGAGAATCATCATAAGCACCTTAACTTATTCAGAAGCACTTGAGTGGAAGAGAGAAGCAGCTTATTGGAACTTAGAATCATCACCATAGATTTTAAAAGTACCTCAATGGAAATGAAAAGCACATTAATGGGGTTAGAAGCACCTATTGGAATTGAAAAGCACCTCAAGGGGTTTAGAAGCACTCCAATGGAATTGAGAATTACTTCATTGGAACTGAGAAGTAACAAAAAATAACTGAAATTTAACTCAATGGAACTTAGAAGCACCACAATGGAATTGAAAATCACATTAATGGAAGTCAGAAGCATCAAATAGGAACTGAAAAACACCTCATTTGGTTGAAAAGCACCCCAAAAAAATTGAGAAGTACTTCATTGGAACTGAGAATCAACAGAAAAGAACTGAAAAGCATTCTCAATGGAACTTGAAAGCACTACAATGGGATTGAAAATCACTTCAATGGAAATTAGGAGCACCATAGGGGAATTTAGAAGCGGCTCAATTGGTTGAGAAGAAGTTGGAAGAACCTTCTTGGAACCGAGAATCATCACCATAAAACTTAACAGCAACCCAATGGGAAGGAGAAGCACCTCAAGGGAACTTAGAAGCACCACAGCGACCTTGAAAAGCAGCTCAATGGGTTGAGAAGCACTCCAAGAGAATTGAGAAGTACTTCATTGGAACTGAAATCAACTCGAAGGAAATTAGAAGCACCACAAAGGAATCGAAAATCACCTCAAAGGAAATGAGAAGCGCCACAACGGAATCGAGAAGCACCTCAATGGAAAGTAGAATCATCATCACGGAATTGACAAGCACCTCAATTGATTAAGAAGCACTTCAGTGAGTTAGAGAAGTATCTCACTGGAACTGAGAATCACCATACCGGAAGTGAGAAGCAACTCAATGGATTAAGAAGCACTTCAGTGGAATTGAGAATTGTCTCATTGGAATTTAGAATCAATACCATAGAAGGGAAAGTATCTCAATGGAAATGTGAAGCACGTCAATTGAATTAGGAGCACCACAATTGAAAAGACTAGCACCTGAATGGGTTTAGACGCACTTCAATGGTATTGAGAAGTGCTTCATTAGAACTGAGAATCAACACAAAATAACTGAAAAACAACTCGATGCAAATTAGAAGTACCACAAAGGAATTGAAAAGCACAACAATGGAAATGAGAAGCATCAAAACGGAATTGAGAAGAAACTCAATCGGTTGAGAAGCAATTCATTGGAATTGAAAAGTATCTCATTGGAACTGAGAATCAGCACCATAGAATGGAAAAGCATCTCAAAGGAGTTAAAAAGCACCTCATTGGATTAAAAAGCACGTCAATGGAATAGAGAAAAATCTCATTGGAACTGAGAATCATCACCAAAGAAGTGAAAAGCACCTCAATGGAAATGAGAAGCATATCAATAGAGTGAGGAGCACCAGAATGGAAATGAAAAGCACCTCAATGGATTTAAAATCACTCCAGTGGAACTGAGAATCAACACAAAAGAAAGAAAATCAACTCAATGGAACTTGGAAGCACTGTAATGGAATTGAAAAACACTTCAATAGAAGTGAGAAGAACCAAAACGGAATTGAGAAGCGGCTCAACCGATTGAGAAGAATATCAGTGGATTTGAAAAAGAGAACTTCATTGGAATTGAAATTTATCATCAAAGAGCTGAAAAGCACCAAAACGGAATCGAAAACCAACTCAATGCAAAAGAAAAGAACTACAACAAAATTGAGAAGAACTTCAGTTGAATAAGAAACAATTCAGCATCTTTTTGGAACTGAGAATCGTCACCATAGTGTTGAAGAGCAACCCAATGGAAATGAGAAGCAACTCAATTGAACTTAGAAGCACCACAACGACATTGAAAAGCACCTCAACGGGTTGAGAAGCACCTCAATAGAATTGAAAAGTTTTGCATTGAAAATGAGATTCAACACAAAAAGAACTTAAAAAAACTCAAAAGAAATTAGAAACACCACAATGGAACTGAAAAGCATTCTCAATGGAACTTGAAAGCACTACAATGGGATTGAAAATCACTTCAATGGAAATTAGAAGCACCATAGGGGAATTTAGAAGCGGCTCAATTGATTGAGAAGAAGTTGGAAGAACCTTTTTGGAACCGAGAATCATCACCATAAAACTTAACAGCAACCCGATGGAAAGGAGAAGCACCTCAAGGGAACTTAGAAGCACCACAGCGACCTTGAAAAGCAGCTCAATGGGTTGAGAAGCACTCCAAGAGAATTGAGAAGTACTTCATTGGAACTGAAATCAACTCGAAGGAAATTAGAAGCACCACAACGGAATCGCAAATCACCTCAAAGGAAATGAGAAGCGCCACAACGGAATCGAGAAGCACCTCAATGGAAAGTAGAATCATCATCACGGAATTGACAAGCACCTCAATTGATTAAGAAGCACTTCAGTGAGTTAGAGAAGTATCTCACTGGAACTGAGAATCACCATACCGGAAGTGAGAAGCAACTCAATGGATTAAGAAGCACTTCAGTGGAATTGAGAATTGTCTCATTGGAATTTAGAATCAATACCATAGAAGGGAAAAGTATCTCAATGGAAATGTGAAGCACGTCAATGGAATTAGGAGCACCACAATTGAATTGACTAGCACCTGAATGGGTTTAGACGCACTTCAATGGTATTGAGAAGTGCTTCATTAGAACTGAGAATCAACACAAAATAACTGAAAAACAACTCAAGGCAAATTAGAAGTACCACAAAGGAATTGAAAAGCACAACAATGGAAATGAGAAGCATCAAAACGGAATTGAGAAGAAACTCAATCGGTTGAGAAGCAATTCATTGGAATTGAAAAGTATCTCATTGGAACTGAGAATCATCACCATAGAATGGAAAAGCATCTCAAAGGAGTTAAAAAGCACCTCATTGGATTAAAAAGCACGTCAGTGGAATAGAGAAAAATCTCATTGGAACTGAGAATCATCACCAAAGAAGTGAAAAGCACCTCAATGGAAATGAGAAGCATATCAATAGAGTTAGGAGCACCAGAATGGAAATGAAAAGCACCTCAATGGATTTAAAATCACTCCAGTGGAACTGAGAATCAACACAAAAGAAAGAAAATCAACTCAATGGAACTTGGAAGCACTGTAATGGAATTGAAAAACACTTCAATAGAAGTGAGAAGAACCAAAACGGAATTGAGAAGCGGCTCAACCGATTGAGAATAATATCAGTGGATTTGAAAAAGAGAACTTCATTGGAATTGAAATTTATGATCAAAGAGCTGAAAAGCACCAAAACGGAATCGAAAACCAACTCAATGCAAAAGAAAAGAACTACAACAAAATTGAGAAGAACTTCAGTTGAATAAGAAACAATTCAGCATCTTTTTGGAACTGAGAATCGTCACCATAGTATTGAAAAGCAACCCAATGGAAATGAGAAGCAACTCAATTGAACTTAGAAGCACCACAACGACATTGAAAAGCACCTCAACGGGTTGAGAAGCACCTCAATAGAATTGAAAAGTTTTGCATTGAAAATGAGATTCAACACAAAAAGAACTTAAAAAAACTCAAAAGAAATTAGAAACACCACAATGGAACTGAAAAGCATTCTCAATGGAACTTGAAAGCACTACAATGGGATTGAAAATCACTTCAATGGAAATTAGAAGCACCATAGGGGAATTTGGAAGCGGCTCAATTGATTGAAAAGAAGTTGGAAGAACCTTTTTGGAACCGAGAATCATCACCATAAAACTTAACAGCAACCCAATGGGAAGGAGAAGCACCTCAAGGGAAATTAGAAGCACCACAGCGACCTTGAAAAGCAGCTCAATGGGTTGAGAAGCACTCCAAGAGAATTGAGAAGTACTTCATTGGAACTGAAATCAACTCGAAGGAAATTAGAAGCACCACAACGGAATCGAAAATCACCTCAAAGGAAATGAGAAGCGCCACAACGGAATCGAGAAGCACCTCAATGGAAAGTGGAATCATCATCACGGAATTGACAAGCACCTCAATTGATTAAGAAGCACTTCAGTGAGTTAGAGAAGTATCTCACTGGAACTGAGAATCACCATACCGGAAGTGAGAAGCAACTCAATGGATTAAGAAGCACTTCAGTGGAATTGAGAATTGTCTCATTGGAATTTAGAATCAATACCATAGAAGGGAAAAGTATCTCAATGGAAATGTGAAGCACGTCAATAGAATTAGGAGCACCACAATTGAATTGACTAGCACCTGAATGGGTTTAGACGCACTTCAATGGTATTGAGAAGTGCTTCATTAGAACTGAGAATCAACACAAAATAACTGAAAAACAACTCAATGCAAATTAGAAGTACCACAAAGGAATTGAAAAGCACAACAATGGAAATGAGAAGCATCAAAACGGAATTGAGAAGAAACTCAATCGGTTGAGAAGCAATTCATTGGAATTGAAAAGTATCTCATTGGAACTGAGAATCATCACCATAGAATGGAAAAGCATCTCAAAGGAGTTAAAAAACACCTCATTGGATTAAAAAGCACGTCAGTGGAATAGAGAAAAATCTCATTGGAACTGAGAATCATCACCAAAGAAGTGAAAAGCACCTCAATGGAAATGAGAAGCATATCAAAAGAGTTAGGAGCACCAGAATGTAAATGAAAAGCACCTCAATGGATTTAAAATCACTCCAGTGGAACTGAGAATCAACACAAAAGAAAGAAAATCAACTCAATGGAACTTGGAAGCACTGTAATGGAATTGAAAAACACTTCAATAGAAGTGAGAAGAACCAAAACGGAATTGAGAAGCGGCTCAACCGATTGAGAAGAATATCAGTGGATTTGAAAAAGAGAGCTTCATTGGAATTGAAATTTATGATCAAAGAGCTGAAAAGCACCAAAACGGAATCGAAAACCAACTCAATGCAAAAGAAAAGAACTACAACAAAATTCTGAAGAACTTCAGTTGAATAAGAAACAATTCAGCATCTTTTTGGAACTGAGAATCGTCACCATAGTATTGAAAAGCAACCCAATGGAAATGAGAAGCAACTCAATTGAACTTAGAAGCACCACAATGACATTGAAAAGCACCTCAACGGGTTGAGAAGCACCTCAATAGAATTGAAAAAGTTTGCATTGAAAATGAGATTCAACACAAAAAGAACTTCAAAAAACTCAAAAGAAATTAGAAACACCACAATGGAACTGAAAAGCACCTCAGAGGAATTAAGAAGCACCACAATGGAATTAAGAAGCATCTCAAATAGTTGAGAAGCACTTCAGTGGAACTGAGTAGAACCTCTCTGGAACTGAGAATCGTCACCATACAACTGAAATGCAAACCAATGGAAATAAGAAGCACCTCAATGAAAATGAGAATCATAAAAACCGAATCGACAAGCATCTCAATGTGTTGAGAAGTACTTCAGTGGATTTGAGAAGTACTTGGAGAATCAACACAAAGGAAATGAAAAACAACCCAATGGAACTGAAAATCACCATAACCGAATCAAAGGAACCCAACGGAGTGAGAAGCACTTCAGTGGAAGTGAGAACTATCTCACTAGAACTGAAATTATCACCATAATTTGAAAACCCCCCAATAGAAATGAGAAGCTGCAAAAACCAACTGAGAAGCACCTCAGTGGAAATGAAAAGAACCTCAATGAAATGAAAGGAAATTCAATGAAATTTTGAAGTATTTGATTGCAACTGAGAATAAACACGAAAGAACTGAAAAGCGATTCAATGGAATTGAGAATCAGCATAACTGATCGATAAATAACTCAGTGGGTTGAGAAACCATTCAATGGAATTGAGAATAATCACTTTAGGACTGAAAAGCACCCCAATGGAATTGAGTAGCTCCTCAAACTAATATAGATGCAACAGAATGGAATTGAAAAGCACCTCAAAGGAAAATAGTAGCCCCACAACGGAATTGAGAAGAAGCTCAGTCGGTACAGAAGCACATGCCTGGTAGTTAGAAGTACCCCAATGGAACTGACAATCATTACCAAAGAACTGTATGACAATCCAACGGAATTGAAAAGCACCTCGTTGGAATTGAGTATACCACAATTGAATTGAGAATCACCTTAATTGGCTGAGAAGCACTTCACTTGGAGATGAGAAGTACACTATTCGAACTGATAAAGATCACCATCGAACCGAAAAGCATTCCAATATAAACGAGAACCGCGTCACCACAACGAAACTGAAAAGCACTTCAATGGAACTGAGAAATTCCTCATTGGAACTGAGAATGAACACAAAATAGCTAAATAGCAACTAAAGGGAACTTGGAAGCACCAAAACGGAATTGAAAAGCAACTAACTAGAAATGAACAGCACCAAAACGGAATTGAGAAGCACGTCAATTGGTTGAGAAGCACTTCACTTCAATGAAATTGAGAGGTTCCTCAGTGTAACTGAGAATCAACACAAAATAACTGAAAAGCAACTCAATGGAACTTAGAAGAAACACAATGGAATTGAAAAGCACCTCAATGGAAAAGAGAAGCACCAAAATGGAATTGGAAAACTCCTCCATCGATTAAGAAGCACATCGATAGAATTGAAAAGTTCTTCATTGGAACTGAGAATCAACAGAAAATAGCTGAAAAGCAACTCAATGGAAATTAGAAGCAACAAAATGTAAATGAAAAGCACGTCAATGGCACTTATAAGCACCACAAAGAACTCGTAAAGCACCTCATTGGAATCGAGAAACACCACTTTTGAATCGAGAAGCACCTCAAGGGTTTGAGAAGTACCTCACTAGAAAGGAAATCATCTGAAAGAACTGAAAGGCAGACAATCGAAAGTAGAAGCTCCTCAAACTAGCTTAGAAGGAAGGCAATGACATTAAAAAGCACCTCAATGGGTTGAGAGAAACCTCAATGGAATTGAGAAAGGATTCATTGAAAGTGAGAACCAAAAAGAACTGGATTTGAGAAGTACCTCAAGGGAACTGAGAAAAAAAACAATAGAACTGAAAAGCAACACAAAGGAAACACCACATGGAAGCACCACAAAGTGATTGAAAAGCACATCAATGATGTGAGAGGCACCTGAATGGAATTGAGAAGTCCTTCGTTGGAACTTAGATTCAAAACTGAAGAACTGAAAATCAACTCATTGGAAACTAAAAGCACCACAACGGTTTTGAAAACCACCCCAATAGAAAAAAGAAGCACCACAATGGAATTGAAAAAAGGCCTCAAAGCAGTCAGAAAAATTTCAATGGAATATGGAAGTATTTGATTGGAACTAAGAATCAACATAGAAAAAACTGAAAAGCAATTCAATGGAATTGAAAATCACCATAACCGAATCAAAGAAACTCAAGGTATTGGGAAGCAGTTGAGTTGAATTGAGAAGTAGCTTACTAGAACTGAGAATCATCATAATAATCTAGAAAGCACCCCAATGGAAATGAGAAGCTGCACAAACTAACTTAGAAGCACCGCAGTAGAATGAAAAGCACCTCAATGGAGTCAGAAGAAGTTCAATGAAAATTGAAGTAATTGATTGGAACTGAGAATCAACACAAAAGACCTGAAAAGCAATTCAATGTAATTGAAAATCATCATAACCGAATCAAAGGACCTCAAAGGATTGAGAAGCACTTCATTGGAGTTGAGAATTACCTTACTAGAATTGATAATAATCACCATAGAACTGAAAAGCTACCCTAAGGAAGTGAGAAGCTCCTCAAACTAACTTAGAAGCAACAGAATTGAACTGAAAAGCAACCATGGAATTGAGTGCTTTACAGCAGAATTGAGAAGCACCTCCATTAATGAGAGGCACTTCAATATTATTGAGAAAAACTTCATTGAAAGTGAGAATCAACAAAAAAAGAAACTGTAACTCAATGGAATTTAGTAGCACAATAAAAGAAGGGAACATCTATTCAAAGGAAATGAGAAACATCACAACTGAATTGAGAAGTACCTCAGTCTGTTGAGAAGCACTTCAATGGATTTGAGAAGTGCCTCAATGGAACTGAGAATCAAACCCAAAGAACTTGAAAGGAACCCAAAAAAATGAGGAACAACTCAGGGAACTTAGATGCACCACAGGGGGATTGAAAAGCACATCAATTATTTGAGAGATACTTCCATGGAATTGAGAAGTACCTTATTGGAACCGACAATCAGAACAGAAGAGCTGAAAATCAACTCAATGGAACTAAGAAGCACCACAACGGAATTGAAAAAAAACTCAGTGGAAATGAGAAGCAGCAGAATGGAATTGAGAAGTATCTCAATTGTTTAAGAAGCTCTTCAATGGAACTGAGAAGTACTTCATTGGAACTGAGAATCAACACAAATAACTGGAAATCAACTCACTGGAAGCACCACAAGGGTTTTGAAAATCACCTCATTAGAAATGACAAGTACCACAATGGAATTGACAAACACCTCAATTGGTTGAGAAACAATTCATTGGAATATAGAAGTACTTCATTGGAACTGAAAATCAACAGAAAAGAGCTGAAACAACTCCATGAAACTTGAATACACCAAAACGGAACTGAAAAGCACCTCAATGGAAATGAGAAGCACCAAAAGGGAAATGAGAAGCACTTCAGTTGGTTGAGATGCACTTCAATGGAGCTGAGAAGAATTTCATTGGAACTGATAATCAACACAAAACAACTGAAAAGCAACTCAATGGATCTTAGAACCACCAAAATGGAACTGAAAGCACCTCAATGGGAATGCGAAGCAACAAAACGGAATTGAGCAGCACCTCAATCGGTTGAGGAGCAGTTCATTGGAATTAACAATTAACAAAAACCTCATTCGAACTGAGAAACAAAAAAAAAGAGCTGAAAGCAACTCAAAGAAACTTAGGAGCACCAGAAGGGAATTTAAAAACACCTCAGAGGACAAAGGAAATGAGAAGCACCACAACGGAATTGAGAAGCAGCTCAATCGGTTGAGAAGCACATCTGTGGATATGAAAAGTAACTCAATGAAACTGAGAATCATTACCATAGAACTGAAAAGCAATCCAACGGAATTGAAAAGCAGCTCTATGGAATTGAGAAGCACCACAACGGATTTGATAAGCATCACATTTGTGTTAGAAGCAATTCAGCAGAACTGAGAAGTGCCTCATTGGATTGAGTAAGAACACAAAAGAGCTGAAAGAACTCAAACGAACTTGGAAGCACCACAACGGAAACGAGAAGCACCTCAATTGATGGAAAAGCACTTCAGTGGAATTGAGAACACCTTTTTAGAACCAAAAATCATTAGCATAGAACTGAAAAGCAACCCATAGGAAATGACAAGCGCCTCAAGGGAACTTAGCAGCACCACAACCACAACAATGAAAAGCACCTCAATGGGTTGGGAAGCACTTCAGGATAATTGAGATGTACATCATTTGAACTGAGAATTAAGATGAATGAGCTGAAAGCAACTCAAAGAAACTTAAAAGCACCACAAATGAATTGAAAAGCACCTCAACGGATATCAGAAGCACCAATGCAGAATTGAGAAGCTCCTCAATTGGTTGGGAAGCAGTTCAATAGAATTGATAAATACTTCATTGGAACTGAGAATTATCGCCATAGAACTGAAAAGCACCCCAATCAAAATGAAAAGCACCTTAATGGGTTTTGGAGCCCTTCAATGGAAATGAGAAGTACATCATTGGAACTGAGAATCAACACAAAAGAAATGAAAAGCACCTCAAAGGCACTAAGAAGCAGCACAACGTAATTGAAAACAACTCAATGGAAATGAGAACCATCATAATGGCAATGAGAAGCACCTTAATCGGTTGGAAAGAACTTCGGTGGAAATGAAAAGTACCTGATTGGAACTGAGAACAACACAGAAGACCTGAATTGCAACTGAATGGAACGTAGAAGCACCACAAAAAATTGATAAGCATCTCAATAAAAATGAGAAACATCAAAATGGAATTGTAAAAACGCTTAGTCGGTTGAGAAGCACATCTCTGGAACTAGGAAGTACCTCAATGATACTGAAAATCTTTATCATAGAAATTAAAGGCAATCCAACGGAAATGAAAAGCACCTCAATGGAATTGAAAAGCCCCAAAAGAGAATTGAGAAGCACCACAATCGGGTGAAAAGCACTTCAATGGAAAAAGGAAGCACTTCATTGGAACAGACACTCAACCCAAATTTAGTGAAAAGCAATTCAATGGAACTTAGAAGCACCACAACGGAAGTGAAAAGCATCTCAAAGGAAATGAGAAGCAGCACAACGGAATTGAGAAGCACCTCAATTAGTTGAGAAGCATTTTGTGGAATTGAGAAGTACATCGTTTGAACTGAGAACCATCACCAAGGAAGTAGAAAGGGCCTCAGTGGAAATGAGAAGCTTCTTAGTGGAGTTAGAAACACAGAACAGGAAGGGAAAAGAACCTGAATGGGTTGAGAAGGTCTCCACTTGAATTGAGAAGTATTTCATTGGAACCGAGAATGAACAAAAGAGAACTGAAAAGCAATTCAATGGAATTGAGAAGCTCCTCAAACTGACTTAGAAGCATCACGAAAGAATTGAAAAGCATCTCATGTGGTTCATAAGCGATTCAATGGATTTGAGAAGTACCTCATTGGAACAAAGAACAACATAAAAGAGCTGAAAGCAACTCAAAGCACCACAACGGAAATGAAAACAACTCAATGGAAATGAGAACCACCAAAAAGGAAATGAGAAGCACCTCAATCGGTTGGAAAGAACTTCGATGGAAATGAAAAGTACCTGATCGGTACTGAGAACAACACAAAAGAGCTGAATTGCAACTGAATGGAACGTAGAAGCACCACAAAAAATTGATAAGAAACTCAATAAAAATGAGAAGCATCAAAACGGAATTGAGAAGCACCTCAGCCGCTTGAGAAGATTTTCAATGGAATTGAGAAGTACTTCAATGGAACTGGTAATCAACACGAAAGTGCTGAATGCAGCTCAGTGGAACTTAAAAGCACCACAACGGAAATGAAAAGCATCTCAATGATATGAGAAGCATCACAGCGGAAATGATAAGCACCTCAATTAGCTGGAAAAATTCAGTGTAATTGAAAATTACATTATTGAACTGAGAATCATCGCCAATGAAGGGAAAACCACCTCAGTGGAAATGAGAAGCATCTCAATGGAATTAGAAGCACCAAAATGGAACTGAAAAGCACCTCATTGTTTTGAGAAGCACTCCAGTTGAATTGAGAAAAATTTCATTGGAACTGAGAATGGACACAAAAAAAATTAAAAGCACCACAACGGTAATAAAAAGCATCTCAATGAAATGAGAAGCATATAATTTAGTTGAGAAGCATTCAGTGTAATCCATAATTACATCATTGGAAGTGAGAATCATCACCATAGAAGCGAAAAAAAAACCTCAATGGAAATGAGAAGCAACTCAAGGGAGTTAGAAGCACCAAAACGAAATTGAAAAACACCTCAATTTGTTGAAAAGCGCTCCACGTGACTATAGAAAAAATTTGATTGGAATTGATAATGAACACAAAAGTATTGAAAAGCAACTCAACGGAAATGAAAAGCTCCTCAAACTGACACAAATCACCACAAAAGAGTTGAAAAGCACCTCAAATGGTTGAGAAGCACTTCAATGGGTTTGAGAAGCACCTCATTGGAACTGAGAAAAACACAAAAGAGCTGAATAGCAATTCAATGGAATGTAGAAGCACCACAAGGGAATTGAAAATCCCCTCAATGGAAACGAGAACCATCATAGCGAAATCGAGAAGCACCTCAGTCGCTTGAGAAGCACTTAAATGGATTTGCGAAGTACCTCATTTGAACTGAGGATTAACACAAAAGAGCTGAAAGTAGCTCAAAGGAATTTCGAAGCACCACAACGGAAATGAAAAGCACCTCAATTAGTTGAGAAGCATTCAGTGGAATTGAGAGGTTCATCAATGGAACTGAGAATCATCACCATAGAAGTAAAAAGCACCTCAATAGAGTTAGAAGCACAGAAAAAGAATGAAAAAGCACCTGAATGGGTTGAGAAGCACTCCACTTGAAGTGAGAAGTTTTTCATTGGAACCGAGAATGAACATAAGAGAACTGTAAAGCAACTCAATGGAAATGAGGAGCTCCTCAAATTGACTTAGAAGCACCACAAAAAAATTGAAAAGCACCTCATTTGGCTCAAAAGCACTTCAATGGAATTGAGAAGTACTTCATTGGAACAGAACCAACATAAAAGAGCTGAAAGCAAGTCAAAGGAATTTAGAAGCACCACAACGGAATTGAAAATAAATCAATGGAAATGAGAAACACCATTATGAAAATGAGAAGCACCTCAATCGGCTGGGAAGAACTTCGATGGAAATTAGAAATACCTGATTGGAACTGAGAACAACACAGAAGAGCTGAATTGCAACTGAATGGAACTTAGAAGCACCACAAAAAATTGATGAGCAACTCAATAAAAGAGAAGCATCAAAACGGAATTGGAAAAACGCTCAGTCGGTTGAGAAGTACATCTCTGGAACTGAGAAGTACCTCAATGGAACTGATAATCATTACCATAGAAATGAAAGGCAACTCAAAGGAATTGAAAAGCACCTCAATGGAACAGAAAAGCCCCAAAAGAGAAATGACAAGCACCACAATCGGTTGAGAAGCACTTCAATGGAATTGTGAAGCACTTCATTGGAACAGAGACTCAACCCAAAATTAATGAAAAGCAATTCAATGGAACTTACAAGCACCACAACGGAAGTGAAAAGCATCTCAAAGGAAATGAGAAGCACCACAACGGAATTGTGAAGCACCTCAATTAGTTGAGAAGCATTCAATGGAATTGAGAAATACCTAATTGGAACTGAGAATCATCACCATAGAAAAAAAGGGCGCCTCAATGGAGATGAGAAGCTTCTTAGTGGAGCTAGAAGCACAGAAAAGAATGGAAAAGCACCCGAATGGGTTGAGAAGCACTCCACTTGAATTGAGAAGTTTTTCGTTGAAACCGAGAATGATTACAAGAGAACTGAAAAACAAATCAATGGAAATGAGAAGCTACTCAAACTGACTTAGAAGAACCACAAAAGAATTGAAAAGCACCGCATGTGGTTCAGAAGCACTTTAATGGAAAAGAGAAGTACCTTATTGGAACAGAGAACAACATAAAAGAGCTGAAAGCAACTCAAAGCACCACAACAGAAATGAAAACAACTCAATGTAAATGAGAACCACCAAAACGGAAATGAGAAGCACCTCAATTGGTTGGTAAGAACTTTGATGGAAATGGGAAGTACTAGATTTGAACTGAGAACAACACAAATGAGCTGAATTGCAACTAAATGGAAAGTTGAAGCACCACAAAAAATTGGTAAGCTACTCAATAAAAATGAGAAGCATCAAAACGGATTGGAGAAGCACCTCAGTCGCTTGGGAAGATTTTCAAGGGAATTGAGAAGTACCTCAATGGAACTGGAAATCAACACAAAAGTGCTGAACGCAGCTCAGTGGAACTTAAAAGCACCACAACGGAATTGAAAAGCATCTCAATGAAATGAGAGGCACCACAACGGAATTGAGAAGGATCTCAACTAGTTGAGAAGCATTCACTATAATTGAAAATAACACTATTGGAACTGAGAATCATCACCATTGAAGTGAAAACCACCTCAATGGAAATGAGAAGCATCTCAAAGGATTTAGAAGCACCAAAACGGAATTGAAAAGAACCTCAATGTTTTGAGAAGCACTCCAGTTGTATTGAGAAAAATTTCATTGGAACTGAGAATGGACACGAAAGAACTGAAAACACCTGAATGGAAATGAGAAGCACCACAACGCAAAGGAGAAGCACCTAAATTAGTTGAGAAGCATTCAGTGTAATCGAAAATTACATCATTGGAACTGAGAATCATCACCATAGAAGTGAAAAGCACCTCAATGGAAATGAGAAGCAACTCAATGGAGTTAGAAGCACCGAAACGGAATTGCAAAAAATACATCAATGCGTTGAGAAGCGCTCCACGTGAATATAGAAAATTTTGATTGGAACTGAGAATGAACTCAAAAGCACTGAAAAACAACTCAACGGAAATGAGAAGCTCCTCAAACAGACATAAAACACCACAAAGGAATTGAGAAGCACCTCATTGGAACTGAGAATAACATAAAAGAGCTGAATAGCAACTCAATGGAACATAGAAGCACCACAAGGGAATTGAAAAACCCCTCAATGGAAACGAGAACCATCAAAACGGAATCGAGAAGCACCTTAGTCGCTTGAGAAGCACTTGAACGGATTTGAGAAGTACCTCATTTAAACTTAAAGCTCAAAGGAAATTAGAAGCACGAAAACGATATTCTAAAGCACCTCAATGGTATAAAGAAGCGCCGCAACGGAATTGAGAAGCACTTCAATTAGTTGAAAAGCATGCAGTAGAATTGAGAAGAACATCGGTCGAACTGAAAAACACCATGTGTAAAAGCACCTTAATGTAATTGAGAAACACCTCATTGAAGTTAGAAGCATCAAAATAGAATTGAAAAGCAAGTCAATGTGTTGAGAAGCACTCCACTTGAATTAAGAAAAACTTCATTGGAACTGAGAATGAACACAAAAGAACTGAAAAGCATCTCAATGGAAATGAGAAGCACAACAATGGAAATGAGAAGCACTTAAATTAGTTGAGAAGCACTTCACTGGAAATGAGAAGCTGCACAAACTAACTTAGAAGCACCAAACTAGAATTGAAAAGCACCTCAATGGAGTCAGGAGAACTACAATGGAATTCTGAAAACGGAATTGGAAAAACGCTCAGTCGGTTGAGAAGCACATCTCTGAAACTGGGAAGTACCTCAATGAAACTGATAATCATTACCATAGAAATGAAAGGCAACTCAAAGGAATTGAAAAGCACCTCAATGGAACAGAAAAGCCCCAAAAGAGAAATGAGAAGCACCACAATCGGTTGAGAAGCACTTCAATGGAATTGTGAAGCACTTCATTGGAACAGAGACTCAACCCAAAATTAGTGAAAAGCAATTCAATGGAACTTACAAGCACCAAAACGGTATTGAAAAGCACCTCAATGGTATAGAAAAGCACCACAATGGATTTGAGAAGCACCTCAATTAGTCGAAAAGCATTCAGTGGAATTGAAAAGTACATCAGTGGAACTGACAACCATCACCATAGAAGTGAAAAGCACCTCAATGTAATTGGGAAGCATCTCAATGAAATTAGAAGCAACAAAATAGAAATGGAAAGCAGCTCATTGTGTTGAGAAGCACTCCATCTGAATTGAGAAAAATTTCATTGGAGCTGTGGATGAAAACAAAAGAACTGATAAGCATCTTAATGGAATTGAGAAGCACCACAAGGGAAATGAGAAGCACCTCAATTAGTTGAGAAGCACCCCAATGGAAATGAGAAGCTGCACAAACTAACTTAGAAGCACCACAGTAGAATTGAAAAGCACCTCAATGGAGTCAGGAGAACTTCAATGCAGTTTTGAAAACTTGACTGGAACTGAGAATCAAGACAAAAGAACTGAAAATCACTATAACAGCATCAAAGGAACTCAATGGATTGAGAAATACTTTAGTGGAATTGAGAAGTACCTTACTAAAACTTACCGAAATTAGAAGCCCCATAACGGAAGTGAAAAGAAGCTCAGTCGGTTGAGAAGCACATGCCTAGAAAAGAGAAGTACTTCAATGGAATTGAAAATCATTACCAAAGAACTGTAACTAAATCCAACACAATTGAAAAACACCTCATTGGAAATGAGTGCATCACAACAGAATTGAGAAGCACCTCAATTGGTTGAGAAGCACTTCACTGGAAACGAGAAGTACCCTATTGGAACTGATAAAGATCACCATAGAACTCAGAAGCATTCCAACATTAATGAGAAGCACGTCAATAGAACTTAGAACCGCAACAACGAAACTGAAAAACACTTCAATAGAACTGAGAATTTCCTCATTGGAACTGAGAATGAACACAAAACAGCTAACCAGCAACTCAAGGGAAGTTGGAAGCGCCAAAACGGAATTGAGAAGTACGTCAATTGGTTGAGAAGAACTTCAATGAAACAGAGAGCTGAAATGAAACCTCATTGAAACCTCATTGGAACTGAGAACCAACACAAATTAACTGAAAAGCATTCCAATGGAATTAAGAACCACAACAATGGAATTGACAAGCACCTCAAAGGTAATGAGAACCAATAAAATGGAATTGGAAAGCACGTCCATCGATTCAGAAGCACTTCGATAGAATTGAGAAGTTCTTCTTTGGAACTGAGAAACAACACAAAATAACTGATAAGCAACTGAAAAGATTTAGAACCACCACAAAAGAATTGAAAAGCACGCCAATGGATCTTATAAGCACCGCAAAGAACTCGAAGAGCACCTCATGGAAATGGTAAACACCATAACTGAATCGAGAAGCACCTCAGGGGATTGAGAAGCACTTCAGTGGAATTGAGAAGTACCTCACTAAGCTGAGAATCATTACTATAGAACTAAAAAGCAGCAAAATCGAAATGAGAATCTCCTCAAACTAGCTTGGAAGCACAGCAAAGAAATTGAAAAGCACCTCAATGGGTTGAGAGGCACTTCAATGGAATTGAGAAAGACTTCATTGGAAGTGAAAATCAACACAAAAAGAACCGAAAAATAACTCAATGGAATTTAGTAGCACAATAACGGAAGAGAAAAGCTACTCAAAGGAAAAGAGAAACACTACAACTGCATTGGGAAGTAGCTCAGTCGGTTGAGAAGCACTTCATTGGATTTGAGAAGTACCTCAATAGAACTGAGAAATGAAACCATGGAACTGAAAAGCAGCCCAAAGGAAATGAGGAGCAACTCAAGGGAACTTAGAAGCACCACAAGGGGATTGAAAAGCACATCAATGATTTAAGAGGCACTTCCATGGAATTGAGAAGTTTTTCGTTGGAACCGAGATTCAAAATAGAAGGACTGAAAACCAATTCAATGGAAACTAAAAGCAACACGACGGTTTTGAAAAGCACCTCAATGGAAACGAGAAGAAGCAGAAGAGAATTGAAAAGTATCTCAGTTGATTCAGATGCACTTCAACGGAACTGAGAAGTACTTCATTGGAACTGATAATCAACACAAAATAACTGAAAAGCAACTCAATGGAACTCAGAAGAACCAGAACGGAATTGCGAAGCACCTCAATGGATTAAAAAGCACTTCAATGGATTAGAGAAGTACTTCATTGGAACTGAGAATCAACACAAAAGAACTGAAAGCAACTCTAAGAAACTTGAAAACACCAAAACGGAGTTGAAAAGCACCTCAATGGAAATGAGAAGCACTAAAACGGAATTGAGAAGCACCTCAATTGGTTGAGATGCACTTCAATGGAACTGAGAAGTACTTCATTGGAATTGATAATCAACACAAAATATCTGAAAAGCAACTCAATACAAATTAGAAGAACCAGAACGGAATTGCGAAGCACCTCAAAGGACAAAGGAAATTAGAAGCAACACAACGGAATTGAGAAGCAGCTCAATCGGTTCAGATGCACATCTGTGGAATTGAAAATTAACTCAATGAAACTCATAATCATTACCATAGAACTGAAAATCAATCCAACGGAAATGAAAAGGAGCTCCATGGAATTGTGAAGCACCACAACGGAACTGATAAGCAACTCAATTGGGTTGGAAGCACTTCAAAAGAACTGAGAACTGCCTCATTGGAACTGAGAATCAACACAAAAGAGCTGAAAACAATTCAAACGAACTTGGAAGCACCACAACGGAAACGAGAAGTACCACAACCGGTTGAAAAGCACTTCAATGAAATCATGAAGTACCTTATTGGAATAGAGACTCAACCCAAAATTAGTGAAAAGCAATTCAAGGGAACTTAGAAGCACCACAACGGAAAGGAAAAGCATCTCAATGGAACTGAGAAGCACCACAACGGTATTGAGAAGCACCACAACGGAATTGAGAAGTACATCATTGGAACTGAGAATCATCACCATAGAAAATGAAAGCACCTCAATGGAAATGAGAATCATCTCAAAGGAGTTAGAAGCACAGAAAAGGAATGGAAAAGCACCTGAATGGGTTGAGAAGCACTCCACTTGAATTGAGAAGTATTTCATTGGAACCGAGAATGAACACAAGAGAACTGAAAAGCAACTCATTGGAAATGAGAAGCTCCTCAAGTTGACTTAGAAACACCAGAAAAAATGGAAAAACACCTCATTTGGCTCAGAAGCACTTCATTGGAATTGAGAAACACCTCATTGGAACAGAGATCAACATAAAATAGCTGAAAGCAACTCAAAGGAATTCAGAAGCACCACAACGGAATTGAAAACAACTCAATGAAAATGAAAACCACCAAAACGGAAACGAGAAGCACTTCGATGGAAATGAGAAGTACCCGATTGAAACTGAGAACAACACAAAAGAGTTGAATTGCAACTGAATGGATCGTAGAAGCACTACAAAAAATTGATAATCAACTCAATAAAATTGAGAAGATTCAAAACGGAATTGAGAAGCACCTCAGTCGCTTGAAAAGATTTTCAAGGGCTTTGAGAAGTACCCCAATGTAACTGGGAATCAACACAAAAGAGCTGAAAGTAGCTCAGTGGAACTTAAAAGCACCAATACGAAATAAAAATCATCTCAATGAAATGAGAAGCACCACAGCGGAAAAGAAAAGCACCTCACTTAGTTGAGAGGCATTCAGTATAATTTAAAATTATAATATTGGAACTGGGAATCACCACCATTGAAGTGAAAACCACCTCATTGGAAATGAGAAGCATTTTAATGGAGTAAGAAGCATCAACAAACGGAATTGAAACTCACTTCAATGTTTTGAGAAGCACTCCAGTTGAGTTGAGAAAAATTTCATTGGAACTGTGATTGGACAAAAAAGAACTGAACGGATATGAGAAGCACCTCAATTAATTGAGAAGCATTCAGTGTAATCGAAAAGTACATCATCGGAACTGAGAATCATCACCATAGAAGTGAAATTCACCTCAATGGAATTGAGAAGCAACTCAAAGTTTTGATTGGAACTGATAATGAACACAAAAGAACTGAAAAGCAACTGAACGGAAATGAGAAGCTCCTCAAACAGACATAAAAGCCCCACAAAGGAATCGAAAAGCACCTCAATTGGTTGTGAAGCACTTCAAGGGAATTGGGTAGTACCTCATTGGAAGTGAGAATAACATAAAAGAGCTGAATAGCAACTCAAAGGAACACGAGAGCTCCACAACGGAATTGAAAAACCCCTCAATGGAATCGAAAACCATCAAAACGGAAATGAGAAGTACCTCATTTGGATGTGAAGCACTTCGATGGAATTGAGAAGTACCTGAAGGGAACTGAGAACAACACAAAAGAGCTGAATAGCCACTCAATGGAACGTAGAAGCACCACAAGGGAAGTGAAAAGCCCCCCTCAATGGAAACGAGAACAATCAAAACGGAATCGAGAAGCATCTCAGTCGCTTGAGAAGCACTTAAATGGATTTGAGAAGTACCTCATTTGAACTGAGAAATAACAAAAAAGAGCTGAAAGTAGCTCAAAGGAATTTAGAAGCACCAAAACTGTTCTGAAAAGCACCTCAATGGTATAAAGAAGCACCGCAACGGAATTGAGAAGCACCTCATTTAGTTGAAAATCATTCAGTGGAATTGAGAAGTACATCAGTGGAACTGAGAACCATCACAATAGAAGTGAAAAGCTCCTCATTGAAGTTAGAAGCATCAAAATGGAAATAAAAACCAGATCAATTCGTTAATTCGTTGAGAAGCACTCCACTTGAATTGAGAAAAAGTTCATGGGAACTGAGAA
Organism: Symsagittifera roscoffensis; assembly: GCF_963678635.1. Classification (NCBI taxonomy): domain Eukaryota; kingdom Metazoa; phylum Xenacoelomorpha; order Acoela; family Convolutidae; genus Symsagittifera; species Symsagittifera roscoffensis. Next base: position 49,682,224 of record NC_087063.1, on the reverse strand, counting down.
TGAACACAAAAGAACTGAAAAACATCGAAACGAAAAGCTCCTCAAATAGACATAGAAGCACCACAAAGGAATTGAAAAGCACCTCATTGGGTTGAGATTTGATTCAAGGGAATTGAAAATAACACAAAAGAGCTGAAAACAACTCAAAGAAACCTAGAAGCACCACAAAGAAATTGAAACGCACATCAAAGGATTAAAAAGCACTTCAATGGAATCGGAAAGTAATTCGTTGGAATTGAGAATAAAAGCAAATGAATTGAAAAGCAACACAGGGGAACTTGGAAGCACCACAGATGAACTGAAAAGCACCTCAATGCAAATGAGAAGCACCAGAACGAAATCGAGAGGAGGCTCAATCGGTAAATACATCATTGGAACTGAAGATCAACTGCACAGAAAGGAAAAGCAGCACAACGGAATCGGAAAGGACTTTATTGGAGGTAAAAAGCACCCCAACGTAGTTGAGAAGCACCTCACTTGGTTGAGAAGCACTTCATGGTAATTGTGAAGTACATCATTGGAACTGAGAATCATAACCATAGAAGTAAAAGCACCTCAAGGGAAATGAGAAGCACCTCAAAGGAGTTAGAAGCACCAAAACGGAATTGAAAAATACCTCAATGCGTTGAGAAGCGCTCCACGTGACTATAGAAAATTTTGATTGGAACTGAGAATGAACTCAAAAGCACTGAAAAACAACTCAACGGAAATGAGAAGCTCCTCAAACAGACATAAAACACCACAAAGGAATTGAAAAGCACCTCAATTGGCTAAGAAGCACTTCAATGGGATTGAGAAGCACCTCATTGGAACTGAGAATAACATAAAAGAGCTGATTAGCAACTCAATGGAACGTAGAAGCACCACAATGGAAATAAAAAACCCCTCAATGGAAACGACAACCATAAAAACGGAATTGAGAAGCACCTCAGTCGCTTTAGAAGCACTTAAATGGATTTGAGAAGTTCCTCATTTGAATTGAGATTTAGCACAAAAGAGCTGAAAGTAGCTCAAAGGAAATTAGAAGCACCAAAACGTTTTTGAAAAGCACCTCAATGGACCTAGAAGCACCAAAACGGAATTGAAAAGCACCTCAATGTGTTGAGAAGCACTTCCTTTGAATTGAGAAGTTTTTCATTGGAATTGAGAATGAACACAAAAGATCTGAAAAGCAACTCAATGGAAACGAGAAGCTCCTCAAACTGACTTAAAAGCATCACAATGGAAATGTAAAGCACCTAAGTTGGTTGAGAAGCATTAAGTGATGTTGAGAAGTACATAAATGACCTGAGAATCAACACCGAAGAACTGAATAGCAACCCAAAGGAACTTAGAAGCATCACAAATAAAATAAAAGGCAGCTCAGTCGGTTGAGAAGCACATCATTGGAAGTGAGAAGTACTTAATTAGAACTGAGAATCAAAACAAAAGATTTGAAAAGCAATTCAATGGAAATTTGAAGCACCAAAACGAAATTGAAAAGCAACTCAATGGGTTGAGAAGCACATCACTGGAATTGCTGAAAGAGCTGAAAGCAACTCAGAAGAACTTGGAAGCACTACAACGGAATTGAAAAACAGCTCAATGGAAATGAGAAGCACGTAAACTGAAATGAGAATTACCTCAATCGGTTGAGAAGCACTTCGCTGGAATTGAGAGGTACCTGACACGAAAGGGCTGAATAGCAACTCAATGGAACGTAGAAGCACCACAAGAAGCACCACTCAATGGAAATGAGAAGCACCAAAACGGATTTGAGAAGCACCTCAATCGGTTGAGAACTGCTGTAATGGAAGTGAGAAGTACTTCTTTGGAACTGAGAATCAACACAAAAGAAATGAAAAGCACCTCAACGGAAATGAGAAGCACCAAAACGATTTGAAAAGCACCTCACTCGGTTCAGAAGCACTCCAATGGAGTTTGGAATTACCTGATCGGTACTGAGAATCATCAACATAAAACTGACACACCCCAAATGGAATGAAAAGCACCTCTATGGAACTTAGAAGCACTAAAACGCAATTGAAAAGCGCCTCAGCGGAAATGAGAACCACAATAGCCGAATCGAAAATTCCCTAAAGGACTGAGAAGCACTTCATTGGAAATGAGAAGTATCTCACTAGAACTGAGAATTATCACCATAGAACAGATAAGCACCCCAATGGAAATGAGAATCCCCTCAACCTTACTTAAAAGCACCAAAAGGGAGGTGGAAAGCACCTCAATGAGTGGAGAAGCATTTCAATGGAATTCAAAATTGTTTGATTGGAACTGAGAATCAACACAAAAGAGCTGAAAAGCAACTCAAGGCAAATTAGAAGCACCACAGCGAAACAGAAAAGCACTCAAAGGAAATGAGAAGCACCACAACGGAATTGAGAAGCAGCTCAATCGGTTGAGATGCACTTAACTGGAATTGATAAGTACCTCATTGGAACTGAAAGTCATTACCATAGAACTGAAAAGCATCCCAACAGAATTGAAAAGAACCTCAATGGAAATGAGAAGCACCCCAACGGAATTGAGAAGCACCTCAATTGGTCGAGAAGCACTTCACTGGAATTGAAAAGTGTCTCATTGGAACTGAGAATCATCAGCATAAATCTTAAAAGCACCCCAATATAAATGAGAAGCACGTCAATTGAACTTAAAAGCACCACAAAGCAATTGAAAAGCACCATAACGGTTGAGAAGCACCTCAATTGGTTTAGAACAACGATAATGGAAGTGAGAAGTAATTCATTGGAGCTGAGAATCAACAAAAAGAACTGAAAAGCAACTGAGTGGAATTAAGAAGCACCAAAACGGAATTGAAAAGCACTGCAATTGAAATGAGAAGCAGCTCAATGAAATTTAGAAGCACCAACCGATACTGAAAATAACGTCAATGAAAATGAGAAGCACCACGACGGAAATGAGAATCAACTCAATGGTTTGAGAATCATTTCTGTGGAAATTAGAAGTATCTCATTGGAACTGCGAATCATCGCCATAGAACTGAAAATCATCTCAATTGAAATGAGAAGCAGCTCAAGGGAACTTAGAAGCACCTCAATCGAACTGGGGAGCACCACTGCGGAATTGAGAAGCACCTCAATGGGTTGAGAAATATTTCAGCGAAATTGAGAAGAAACTCATTGGGAATGAGAATCATCACCTTAGAACTGAAAAGCCCATGCTTGAAAATGAGAAGCACCTCACATTTTTGAGCTGTCAGACTAAGCATTATGCTTTGGTATCAGAAGTTAATTGAGACCCTCATGATACCCATAAAATAACATAACTTTTGTAGCAGGCTAGAATAACTAATAAAATACGCGGTTTCAATGTAAAAAGAGCTTCAGAAAAAACTTAATTTTGAAAACTGAACTCGGGATACATAAAAATTATTGCTAATTGAGGTAACCTACAGAAGAAGCATTCAAGAATTGAAATTTAGAAGCACCAACCGATACTGAAAATAACGTCAATGAAAATGAGAAGCACCACGACGGAAATGAGAATCAACTCAATGGTTTGAGAATCATTTCTGTGGAAATTAGAAGTATCTCATTGGAACTGCGAATCATCACCATAGAACTGAAAATCATCTCAATTGAAATGAGAAGCAGCTCAAGGGAACTTAGAAACACCTCAATCGAAATGGTGAGCACCACTACTGAATTGAGAAGCACCTCAATGGGTTGAGAAATATTTCAGCGAAATTGAGAAGAAACTCATTGGGACTGAGAATCATCACCTTAGAACTGAAAAGCCCATCCTTGAAAATGAGAAGCACCTCACATTTTTGAGCTGTCAGACTAAGCATTATGCTTTGGTATCAGAAGTTAATTGAGACCCTCATGATACCCATAAAATAACATAACTTTTGTAGCAGGCTAGAATAACTAATAAAATACGCGGTTTCAATGTAAAAAGAGCTTCAGAAAAAACTTAATTTTGAAAACTGAACTCGGGATACATAAAAATTATTGCTAATTGAGGTAACCTACAGAAGAAGCATTCAAGAATTGAAATGTTGTTTGATTCAAAAAATTTAAACAGAGATAGCTGAATGCTGTGCAAGTAGAAAAACTATTCTGACCTCGAAAAGAAAAAAACGCAGAAAAATTGAAACAAAAAATCTATTAGAATTGCTATTATCAAAAAAGAGCTAGATGATTTAATCATTTTTCAAAAATTTGTTGCTATTTTTATTAAAAAAAGGGCAATTGATAAGAAACTGCAAGAGTTTTTTTTAGAGTTAACATCAGACAAATTTTTCTTGATACAAAGACAATTTTCTCTAAGTTTTTTCCTTCTCGAACTCGAACACAGATTAAAAGAGGGCTTTTAAAATGTTTCCTAGTCTTCGGGTGATCGAAACTGCTTTTTTTTTCTACTTGATGGACTAAAAGAGCTAATTGAAAATCGCCAGTTCTAAATGCCGTTTTGCGAGCCTACTTTCTTATTAGTATAATTGAAAACTCTTTTAGAAGCACTACAACGGAATTGAGAAGCACCTCAATGGGCTGAGAAGCATTTCAGTGGAATTGAGAAGTACCTCCTTGGAGTTGAGAATCATCACCATGGAACTAAAAAGCACCCCAATGGAAATAAGAAGCACTCTTGGTATCAGAAGTTAATTAATGTTATCATACCAAGAAAGAAAATCGGGCTATACTCCACCCAGACTGTAGCCCCCTCCTAATTTTTACGACCTCGCTTTTTGAGGAAAAAAACGCAAAAAAATTGAAAAAAAATGAGAAAAAATTGATTATATCAAAAAAAAACGTCAAATGAATTTTATCACTTTTTAATATTTTTTTTTGCTATTTTTTAGCAAGGGGCAATTGATACAAAACTGCAGCAGTTAGAGTTCGCATCAGAACGGTTTTTTATGACACTAAGACGCTTTTTTAATTTTTTTCCTTCTCGAATTCAAACCCATTTAAAAGGGGGTTTGAAAATATTGTCTACCCTTCGGGTGATCGAAACTGTTTTTTAGACATTTTTGACCAAACTTTTTGACATCATTCAAAAAATAATGTTGTCTTGAGCTTAAGTTTGGAAAGATGTTTTACTTGTGATCTTTTTTTGTTAAGTTATGGGGGTTTAAAATTGCCATTTTAGCCAACTTGGGACAATTAACGCGCGATATAGTTCGCGCTATTAACGCATAAGCGGATATTCAATCCGTCTTAGAAATCGTTCCAAAAAGGTTGAAAGAACATATTTGCCATAATTGATTTGTTGCAATGAGCAAAACTTATCCTTTTGTACTTTGGCGTGTGAGGGGATGATTTTTGTATAAATTTTCAAGTTTTAGATGAAAAAATTTGCATTTTTTTATATTATATTTAATTTTTTATTTACCACTGCCCAATAAACCTTAAAAAGCAGTCGGAACATTCAGGTACGAGCAGTATTGTTAGTATGTATAATTGAAATTTTTTTTTGCAGTTGTGTGATTGTTTATTCCGCAAATCTTCCTAAGAATCTGGACAATAACCTAATTTTTGCATAATAACAGATATTAATTACATTGTTGGCACGATATGGTCTACATAACTTTACGTTTTCTTAGCAGTTTTTTTCCTTTTATGGTAGACACATAACTAATAACTTCATCGGCTCAACTGTCGTTCCAACCATTTTAAATGGGAAGGAACTTTGTATTAGGGTGTGTTATTTTTTTTTCTTTTTTTGTTCCGACCATTGAAAATTTTACCATTGTTCCGACCAATGTGGAGGAAATTTTATTCCTGTGTGTTTTAGTTTTTTTTTGCTTTTTGTTTTCTTCGCAAAATCAGGTGCCATAATTATTGATCGGACTGGGTTGATTATGTCATATGAAAGCCCTTTTCCTTGTGATTTGAAAGACATTAAAAAGTTTTCAAAAAAATTCTCCTTGTTGAGAAAAACAAAATGGTTTGAAGTTTCGTCTTCATTTGAGCAAATGAAGCAAGCGAGCAGGCTTAAAAATGCTGAATTATGCCAAATTTAATACCTTAAAACAGAATTTTCAGCAAGTAAAACTAATTTTTGAAGGTTTTCAGCTTCATTTTGGGAACCAAACTTTCAAAAAAAATGAAAAATTTTCTGCAAAAAATTTGAACAATTTTTTAAGTTCCTGTTTAAGGTTTTCCAGTAATTTATCTACAAAATTTCTCGTTCAAGTTGCCTATATTACTATTACTGTCTAATATGCCTTATTTCAGACAGAACAGAAAAAACTACACTAATTTGGAAAAAAAAACTTTCTAAACCGTAATTTTCTAAAGACTATGGTCGGAACATTCTGTGCTAGTTGCACAGTAACCGGCTATCCTTGTTTTCTTTTTCTTTTCGTTTTCCACGCAAAATCAGGCACCACAAACAATCATCTGACCAGGTTGAAAGATATATATAACCTTAAAGCCCTTTCAGTCGTGATTCGACCGACATTGAAAAATTACAAAAAAGTTTCCGGTGTCGAGAAAAACCGGTTTGAAATTTAAATTTTTCATCTAATTTTGAGCGAGTAGTCAGGCTAACATTAGCTTATTTCTGCTTAATTTAAGCTTTGCAAATTTATTTTTACTCAAACAAAGTTAGTTTCTTGAGTCTTTAGCGGCATCTTAGGAACCAAAAAATTTCAAAAATTTCAAAAAACTTGGGAACCAAAATTTTGAAACACTAAAAAAACTTTTTCAGTTTTTCTTTATTTTTTTGTTTTTCTTTTCCCTTTTCTTCTAAAAATTTTTACCAGTTTTTATAATTTACTATGACTGACGAAAATGACTCAGCTCTACTTTTTCGTTCAGATTGTTTTTTATCACACCACGCCGAAAAAACGACGCTAGCTTGTTGTAATTTTGTTGTAATTTTTTAAGTCTATAGTCGGAAAGTTCTGTGCTACTTGCCTAGTAACCGGCTATCCTTGTTTCATTTTCATTTCACTTTGCAGCTTTTTAAATTCACTTTGAATGAATTTTTTAAGGATGCAATTAGATAATTGTCAAACTCAACTTAGTAGCATTTTACTTTTTTAAATTACACTGAATCACTTTTGATAGGGCATTGTGATGTAGAATACAGCAGTAAATAATACCCAATGATCAACTAGCAACTATCAATTAACAAGTTTTACTGAATAAAACTGAAACATGATTATAAAGAGAGCATTTATCCAATGAAACATGTGTGCAGTATTTTGTTACCATATTTGACAAAATTAGAAGAATTTTGAAACAATTGTGCATTTTTTCAAATTTTAGTGCAATATTTAAAACCTTAGTGCAAAATATGAAGTACTAGTGCAACATTTGGAAGACTAATATCTTTTTAGAACAATACAACAAACGAAATAAAAAAATAAAAGCTATGTGTTAGCGGAAAATGTTTATAAGTGTGTGTTGTAAGTTTTTTTCGCGTTTTCCACATGTGCGTCTCATCAGATATGTAATAATTCTCATTGCAGCTCGAAACTTATTCAATTCTCGACACTGCGTGTCTCGATTTAATCACAAAACTTAAAGATGTAATATGCAACTGTTGCTTATCTACTACATTTGATAAGTTGCCAAAAATTAACTTGAAAGTCAAGATATAAAAAGACTTCTTTTTTAAAATTGCATATAATTGCAGGTAATTGCTGAGCTAAAAAAAACAAGGCTAAAATGCGAAAAGATTCAAATTTTTTTTGAGCATTATATATTTCTCAAGCATCGTGTATTGAATATTTTTTTTACTGAACATCTCTTGATTGGTTGAATCAAACTGTTGGATATTTGCATACGGAAAAGGGCTCTTTTGCCTCCCCCCACCTGCAAACTTTTTGGAGTAATTTTTCTGTTCACATTGTCGGAATGTTATTTGGCATACGGACTGATTAGGCCATGACAAACATATTTAGTCTTCATACTCAAGTTTGTAAAACCACTCGTTACACTATGAAATCGATACTTATGTGACGTGGGGTGGGAGGAGGGAGTCCGGAAAAGTAACCATCGTCTGCAAGACGAGGTCCCAAATATTTATTTCGGTCCAATCCTTGCAGAGAAAACGGGCGAGTAAGGGGAGAAAATGGGAGCCAGTCACGTCTTTAAATCCGTAGCAGTTAATTTTTTCTAGACTGTTACTATTGAACAGGTGCTTAGTCATAGATCGATGAATTCCCTTCAGTGACCGGTTGCGCTGACTCAATCAAAGCTTCTAAGAAAAATTGTTTCTGAAACTTTCTAAAACACTGAAGTTGAGATGGATATTGAACTTCAAGTTAATAGCCGTTTGTTGTCAAACACGGCAGTGGCGGATTTAGGGGGGAAAGAGAGGGGAAGGGGGTTGCGGACGCCCACCCTTTAGGAATTCGACCCCTTGCCAAACCAAAGAGTCCCCCCTTTGTACTATTTTGAGATATCCATTTTTTGGTGAAGGACCTTTAAATTTTTAGACCCAATATATACTAATTTTGAGGGGTAGCGAGCCGAAAAAATGATTGGGCGACAATTCGTAACAAGCAACGATTCGTAACAGCCGGCAATTCGTAATTTTTTAAAAGGCGACTTTTCGCAACAAATGACGATTAAGATCAAGCGACAATTCGTATCAATGTTTTGTTTGATGTTGAACAATCAAAAGCTTAATTAACGTAAAAGGAATTAAAGAAATCAGAAATCAAAGTTAAATGCTAGTCCCTGTAGTATTTTACTGATTCGATTATTCTAATAGTTTTTCAATATCTCAAACAATCTTAACTGCGCTCTTTCGTATTTCGCTGTCTTTGATGCCTTCTCTCGGATCTTATTCTCACTAGCTTATACGCAGCTAAGCTTTGTTCTCGCCGAATAAAATTCAATGAACTTGTGGATAGTTGAATGTGTACAGCCCAATTTCACATGGAAATCACGAGGCCAGCTTTCCACCTAATTGTTCGTCTTTTACTTTAGATCTCGCGCGCACATAACTGATTCCAGAGATCTGGAGGGAAGGACGCTGATTGACGTTTTGTGCGAGATATTGGATCAATTGATATCTTTTCAAAATATTCCACATATGGAATGATTTGAGAGGTTTTGCCCAAATGATTGTTCAGGTGTTTGAAACTCAGCTCCAAATTCCCTTGAGGGATAAGTGCCAGCGCAACGAATGATTTCATTCGCAGTGTTTAGTTGGATCTATAAAAAGGAGCCAAGCTGAGCTCCTGAATATCTTTCCAATTAGCTTGCGCGAAAAGTTAAAAAGCAGTCTTTGATAATGGCACATGGGAGGGCTGAATGAAAGTCATTGATCGAGGTTTTTTTTGAAACCAAGGAAAATTTTGCAGGGTCTAAGCAGGGGTTTAATTGTACCAGTTCTTCAAAAGCTCGCAGATAGCGCTCTTCTGTTTTTGGTGTCAAAAGAAAGTATACCATTGAAACTTTTTGTTCTTTTACTACAGCGTGTATGGTGAATACTTGATAGAAGAGCGAGATTTAAAAATTCCATCAGAATGTCAAGTTGTGTTGCTCTCCAAGACATCTAAATATTCTTCCGTAGAATTTTATCTCTCCTGACTGAGGGCGTGAGCTGAATTGGTATCGCAATGTCTTTTAGAATAACATGCGCTGATTAGAGGACTTTTTGTCACTGAACCGTTCGGGCTATCGATTTAAATTTTGGGAAATTTGCCACCGTTCCCATTGAGGCGTCACCAGTAATCTGCATAAATAGCCAAAAGCGGTTCCAAAGTGACTTTGGATTTCTCTTTGATAGCACAATTGACTCTTAAAAACGTTTTTTTTTTGCATTTGGGGTTAAGTTCGAATTTTTCTCCCCAGAAAAATAACGGCATGCTTAGAAAAATAAGGTCTGCTTAACAGTATTTTTGTTTTGGATAAAAGCAATCCTTCTAGTCCCCACTGAAGTGCACGCCCTCTATTCATGCTTGTTTAAGCTTTATTTAATCCAAAACGGAAACAAATATTTAACTTTTTAATAAACCGGTACATGCACGTGCAAAAATCAAAAAACTATAACGCACGAAAAAACAATCCTTCTAATCCTCACTAAAAAACAATCCTTCTAGCCCCCACTGAAGTGCACGCCCTCTATTCATGCTTTTTTAAGCTTTATTTAATCCAAATTTGAACCTAATATTTAATTTTTTAATAATCCGGTACATGCACGTGCAAAAATCAAAAAAATTATAACGGACGATTTGCAAAGAAGTTTACAGCATCGCCATGTAGTCTGGTCAGTAACATTGCTGTGTCGAACTGGGTATTAATTTTCTCACTCCAGGAGAAGTTGCTGCTTGGCGAGTTCACTGATGGAGTATTCTAGAGGCATTGATGGACGAGTTTATATGGATCGAATTGATAGATAAGCGATTTAATTTCAACAACAATTGAGGAAGAATGTTCACAATCATTGTGAGAAAGTCCATGCTTATATTGAGAATAGTTTCAATTACTGTTTTTATGATAACCAAGATTACATCAATTCAAAACGTTGATAAACCAATGCATAACTAAGGGTTTCCGTCCCCCACCTCAATATTTCGATGTAAATAACAAATGAGAATCAAAAAAATAATCCCCCCTAACAATTGCAATCAATAATTCGAACGCTAGTTTTAATCCTTCCCCATCAGAAATTAAGTGCTGCTAAGTGTCGACCTTCAAAAATTTCCGAATCGTCGCTTGATACGAATTGTCGCCTGGTTCGAATCTTCGCCTGCTACGAATTGTCGCCTCACGGAAAAAACGTGAATTTTTGGTCAAAATTTTCCAAAAAGTGCTTAAAAGCGCCTTTTTTGCCCGTTTTTTCAAAATTTTGCCTGCGGCGTAGAAAATTAAACAAAACAGGGTCTTTTTAGCGCTCTGGGAGAGCTCGGAAAAGAAATTTATTCGACCTAAAAAAAAAGGTCGACAAAATTTTCTATTTGTTTTTTGGAATCCCCTCGAGAAAATCCTCGACCCGCCCCTGAAATACGAAATCATTTTTAAAAACGCAATTTTTTGAATAAACTATCAAACTGAGAGCAATAAAAATCTTTTAACAGTTGAGGAATCATTAGGTCATTATTAACCATTTCATACTCTGAATTGAATCTGAAAAAAAAAGGATATATCAAATAATTAAACACCTGGATAATAACAAAAACTTCAGCATCATTTGATGCTGCAAGTGCCCTATGCAGAGGCAGCTCTAAGAAATTTCTCGAGGGGGAGGGGCATATCTTCAGAAAACTTTTGAAAATTTTGTCGAACTTTTTGATTTTAGGTCAACCGAATTGGTTTTCCGAGCTCTCTCAAATCACTACAAAGACCCGATTTGGACAAAATATTCTGGGCCGCAATTAAGTTTTTGAAAAATAAACGGGACAAAAAAAGAGTTTCTACGATTTTTTGGACAACTTCGACCAATAAATGGACAGCTTTGACTCATCCCTCAAATTTAATATATATTGGCTCCAAAGCGCTTTCGAAAATATTCAGGGCCGGTCAACCTAAAATGGATGTTTTCAAATAGAAGAAAAGTGGGGACCCTATGAGCGTCCACCCCTCCCGGCTACCTCCTTAATCCGCGACCGAATTGCGGGTGAGCGGGCGGCAAATCAGGAACCCAAAATATTACTAATATACTACGAGATATATTTGAAAGTTGACAGGCAAAGTTAAAGGTTAGAGGCAAAAACTCATAAATTTTTATCTCTGATAATAAATTTAATTTCATCACAAATACTGCGAAGGAAAAAATGAATTTAGTTCAAATTCGAAAATTTGGGATAAGTTTTTATTGCGTGAGCTTGGTTCGCAGATTGCTGATCAAATTCGGATCTGTTAAAGTAACTTATATTTGTTTCTCTAATTTTGTTCAACCCACGAAGACGCAACAAATTGGCTCAAAAAATTGATAAACTTTAGGCAAGTTAATAAGGATCAAATTGGGCGTTAAAGGACGGAAACCAAATTACAAAGTATACGTGTTTTCGCTTGCATTGGTAGACATCTCGAGAAAGAGCAGTCAGATCTCATGGATCATATTCTGTTTATGAAGTCCCTGGAAGCGAAATGAAGCGGAGCACGCTTTCAAAAATTAGCATATGGTCAATGTTCGTCTTGTCAACTTCCCTGTCATTTTACCAGTTCCCTGGTACGCAGTTTTCAGTCGTCTCAATCTGCTGAGAAATATATAATGATTCATTCAAAAAAATATCATTTAGCATAAAAGCTGGCCAGGGTTCGTTGGCGAAATTAATTTTATTTTCGCAGAAGAAATTAAAGTTGTCTTTTCAAAACTTGTGATAACTAATACTTTGTCCTTGATAAGTAAATGAAATCAGAAAGACTGATATCTTTAGCTTAGACTCATTGCTGTTACTCTTTTATACAGAGGTCTAGTTGTTCACTCTCTGACAGATAAGTGAACACTCAAGTGACCGTTTAGGTAGGCCTGCTAGAATAGCCTCGAGTACATAATAGCAACAAAAACAAACAATAATAATCTACCTTTCCAAGGTTACTGTGGCAGCAGTACTACACAGTACCACATTCCCCCGAAGGCAATAAAATTTTATATAGTACCATATAAAATTTTAAATACAATATGAGTTTTAATGCACAGTTTAATGTTTTGTTTTAGGTTTGCTCGTTTCTTCTCTCTTTGTTTCTTTTCTGACTCGAACTGCAACGGAAATTTCCGCGCGGCATTCCATGATTTGGAAATGTCCAGCGACGCTTGACCGAATCTTCGTTTAAATAATGGCGTTTCAATAATCCAGATTTTGATTCTGTCGTTTTTCCGGTATCCGTTTCGAAAATCGCCAATCTTGTCCGGTATGCTTCGAGAGCTGCCATGTTCAAATCAAAAATATCATCCTCACAACAATTTAGCTTTACTGAGTGTGACACTGGGCTTCCGTACCGATTCGGCCCCTAATTTTTTATCTGTCGGCCACTTCACCCCACTACAGTTTGATCTTCCTCCTGATCCGAATTATCCGAGAAACCTGGTGGAGGAAACTCAACGATCGTATCCGCCTTTATTGTGAGGATTTGTTCCGCTTCTTTCTGGACACCTCTAGTCATCACTTGTTCCGCTAATTCATCCCATTCTCCCGGTGTCATATCTTTATTCTGGAACGTATCCAAGATTTTTTTCTCGTTTGTTTGCCTAGTGATGCGTTTAGTACCGTCCGCGGTTTTCTTTGGAGTCGACGATTTTGGTGTATCTTTGTCGGCTTTGTCATCCTTCGATTCCGTGTTTACTGCTTTTGCAGCTTTTATTTTTCTCTTGCGCTGTGAGCTTGGCTACACCGCCTTTTTTATTGTGCGATGGAGGTCCTGCATTGTTCGGCTTTGCCTTTTTGACGGCCAAATTCAGGCCACCCCCGCCTCTGTGTCGCTTGAGGTTACTATCGTTGGACTACTCTGAAATCTTTAGCAGTGCTGTCTTCATTCAGAACCGTACGGTACTCCCGCTGATTTGGGTTAGCGTCCTCGTCATTTGACTCACTTTCCACCTCTTCATCTTCTCTTGCTGTTTTCTGCAGCTTACTTCTCGGTTCCTCCCCCGTTGGGCTCCTTTTCTGATCTGATCCTTTCACTGCAGGTGCTACAGATACTTTCGACTTAGCTATGTCTATTTTTATGTATACTGCACCTGCAGCTGTTTCCACGGTCGATGGTGTTTCGGCAATTAATTTTCCTTTGAGCGGGATTGTCAGGGCCTTGCCACTCTTTTTTTGTTCGTGTTTTCGGAGAAAATTGCTTGACATGGGTCCAGTGTCGCGGTTCGGCTTGTCCTCTATGAATCTTTTCTCCCATGGGTACAATAACTCCTTTCTGAGCTCCGGATTTTTTGTACTATTCTCATCCACTATTCTTCTCAAATTGTTGGCCGACGTATCTCTCCTTGTGGCGTTCCATCGTGCGTTTGCCTCTAATAACTGTTTCAGTTCTTTCGCTCGTTCTCGTTCTCTGGCAGCGAATGAATTAGGTTGAAACAGTGGGCTTACGTCCCGGCTGTTCTGCCTTTTCCTGACGATTTTCACAATGTCTCTCGATTGATCAATTCTTCTTTTCAGTTGGGAAGCTGCAAGTGTAGATCGTTCCAGATGCACTTTATCTAAACGACCAGACTCATTGATGAATCTATCTCTTAAAATTTTAAATTCATTTTTCAATAATCTTCCGAAGTGTGCTTCAAATGGGGACCGTTTGACTGTTTTTTGTTTATTCAACCTTAGATCCCTAACTATTGTACTTAGGCAAAGCTTGATTGACAAGACGTTTTCATCTAAAAGCATGACACCGAGTCTTCGTTTAATTGTATGTATTGTTCTTTCTACCAGACCACACCCTCGGTGATCTCCCACCAGACAGAATTTTTGTTCAATTTTGTTTTCGGCACAAAAGTTTTTCATCGCTTTTCCTTTGAATCTGGAAAATTGATCCGTTTTCATTTACTCCGGTTTTCCGTGTGTGTATATGTTTGTGCGTAGAAATTTTATTGTTGATTTTCCCCCAGTAGACTTCGTGACTTTAACCGACGGAAACTTAGAGTATTTATCAATAGTAACCAGTAAGTATATCTTCTTACCCTTATGATCTTCAAGTGGTCTCGCATAATCTAATTGCAATTCTTGACCTGGCTGCATCAGCAGTGGCAGCGGTTTTGACGAAATTTTCGGAATTATATATTTAGCGTTCTCACCATAGCGAGTGCAGCTTCTAGACTCCTCGGCCAGGTTGACGATATCCTTATGCATGTGAGGCCACCACAAATAATTTGATATATTTTTTAACTACGTACAATTGTAATTAACATTGACTTAAATAGACCATTTTCGATCCAATTTTCAAAAAAAGTGAGGAATATATATGCCTGGGGTGGTTTTTTAATACTCAGACCAATTTTAGAAAAATTGAATGCGTGTGGGCATCGATCGCAGCATATTTATGGGTGGCAAATTAACCGCACTAATAATAGTTCCAAATTGAATTGAATTAGCTAATTTGTCTTATTAATTCCATAAACGACTCACAAACTAACGCTTCAATAGTATCAGCCAAAAATTCATAAATTGTCAATCCTTCTATTTCCAAAAATTATTCGAGACTAATGAATAGGCAATCGGAACTTTTAAGGCTTTGGTCTGATACGAGCAGCTTTGTTATAGTTAATGCCAAAATGTTGAAAATATGTTTTTGGTCAACGAATCTGAATGAAGTTAATCAATCTAAAACTGCTCATTTTGACGTCGAATTTCATCTTCTTACTGACTTCCACACGTCAGAACAATTCCCGAAAAAATAATAAACCTAAAACGCAATAGCTTTTGACCGATAAAACGGCTCATGGTCACCGATATTGATAACAATTTGGTGGACTGACTTTTTACCAGACCGACCTTTTACCAGAAAAGTTGAAACATGGACCTTTTACCAGGTGGAATCTCCCATAGGCAAAAGACAGAATGCGTCAAAACAAAAATCAGCCAATCAGATTTCAGTATTTTAAAAGCGTGAAAATCTCAAGGAAGGTAAAAATTAATATTAAATTTTACCGAATATAAAACGGCAGAAACATGCAAAAATTTTAAATTGTCACTGACCGCCGGCAAATTGAAACAAATTAAGCCTTCTCATTGAATGGAAATTGATTCATTTTAAAACTGACTTTCGACTGTTTTTATTTTCGGCCCGCCGCCCATGAGCCTTTCGCCCAGGAGAAAATACCCATTTTACAGGACTCGATAAACAAAACTGATTGACAGATGTATTTTTGCCGTTTAGTTTGGTTAAAGACAATTATTTACCGAAAGTTTTGCAAATAATTCCTTTTGAAAACTTCTACTAATTTAAACTTATTTCAATGAAATTATTGCATTGTGGTCTGGTGAAAGGTCGGTCTGGTAAAAAATGCACCCAATTTGGCATTTACTATTTTTCTGAGTGGTCAATGCAGTTCGAAACTTAAAGTTGTGTATTGCCACCAGGTGTCACTGAAACAAGTACTCTGCTGGCTTTAGTCTTCTTTCGAAACTGGTAGTAAGTCGATAGAGCGGCTAAGACCGATGAAAGATACAAAAATAATTGGATCAAAATGACCCCTTTGAATCCAGTCAGATCAAAGAGTACTCCCCCGACCAGTGCGTTTCCAATACATCGTCCCCCCATGTAGCAAATGTTGCTATTCCAGGTTGACATTAGAATTCTGTATTCTTTTTTCGCGTCGTTCGGAGAGAAGGCTTCGAAAATTTCGTCGCTTATGACACAACTGACAACCCAGCTTGCGCTGAAACTGAACCCGAAACAAACCAATCCTGATGTGTCAAAAATAGCAAACAGTTAATTTCATCAATTAAGATAAATCTTTGTAACAAAATTTTGCCGTTTTGGCAAACCCAATTATTTTGTGTATTTGCTCACCAAAAATGCAAAAAGAGAACTTGAGTTTTAGTGCGCCGGAAGTGTTAGGTGGGGGTGGGGCGACCTTTTCCATTTTAGGCAGCCGAATTTTTTAAAAGGGCCTCCCTTTGTATTATTTTACGGCATCTATTTCTGCACAAAACGATATAAAATAATTTTGAGGAGATTATTTGGTCAAAACATTCCAGCAACATTCCAGAAAATCTGGCCGTAGCCTAAAATAGTTTGCCAAATATGGTCATTTTGGGGGTATCAGGAGAGCTCTAAAGTTTCTAAACTGTGTGCTTTTCGAATGTCACCTGCAACCATTACTAGTTGAGCAGCCGTCCCATCTAGAAACAAGTTAAATGTCACAATACAGAAGAGGAAACTGCCAATACTTCCAACGATGGGAGACAGAAGAAAAATGGTCCATTTGTATTTCCACGTGATTAGAATTCCAACTACAGGGCTGAGAACTAGTGCCATAGCTGGAGCGGGTACGAAGAAGCACCAGATTTTTTTCTCTGCAACCTTCACTACCTGAAAGATAACACAGGCAGACTTTTGTAGTATACAGAGAACGTATCTTACCGAGGTTTCTCGATAAAATATATGTTAAGCTGAAGTTAAAAAGCTGAAGAAACCTAAAATTTTTGAGTACTTTAAGCGTGTAAAAACGTTAATTTGACACCAAATTTATATTAGTTTCTCCACTAAAACTTTTCGACTTCTTAAGCGCCGTGCCTTACCTCTGTCAACATTGGTGTGAGAAACACTCGGAATAGTCCCAGTGTCATTGAAACGATTACGTTAGGGTAAGTTGCAAGCTGGATTTGGTACGATAGAATGACTCCGACTATTGTCAGTTTGTTTGGCTTCTCTTTTTTGGATGAGATCTCTTTCAAATCTGAAAAAAATGGACGTGTTTAACCAATAAGAATAATGGACGAACTAAGGTTTGATTTATGGCTACTACGCTTTCACAAGCCTGGTCGTATTTTTTGCAAACTTTGTCTGTCTTAGCTAACAATGAAAGCTATAAACTGATTTTCAAGTGAATAAGATTTACCAGACCTTTCCTGGCTGCTGGCATTAAATTATCTTTATCATGCTAATTTTAAAATGCGTTTTATATTGACATTGGAGAAAAAATTTCATGCGTTTTTTTACATTTAGGAGATTTGGGGCTCATTTCGTCTATAAAAATTGTCCAAATTGTTTTGAGAGCTGAATAGAGCTTTTATGTTTTGGGCCTTGGATTCGATGCGAAGGGTGATATTACACGAATTTTCAGTCAATTTGTGTCTTTTTCGGCTAAATCATTTTTCCCATCACCATCAAATCATCAAACCCCTCAAATACAGTAAAATCTATCAAACTAATTTTTTTCGGCCCTTTTTTCTATGTGATCTTCTTGGCGCCCACAGACTCTCAATTTTTAGAATCTTGTTTTTTTTTGGCGTGCACCACCCAATTTTTAGCGTAGTAGACTCCGTCAGAAAAGATTAAGGGAGGGTCAACCAACCGATGACATATACAATAGAAACGGAGAACGACCCGAAATATAACCTCTTGACCACCCGAAATAAATCTTTTAGGGTTAGTCGAGAGTTTAAAACCCTGAGTAGGGTGTTCCTTGACGGTTTTTAAACGATATTTTGTTCACGTCATTTTAAGATATTATAAGCTTCTTGTTTTTTGTACACTAGGGGTTTTCAAGATTGAAAATTGCTTGTTGGGCTAATTTTGGATCATTAACGCCTGCAAAATTTCCTAACTCTAGCAGCGCGTAGCTTACGCATCAAACTGATTCGCCTCAGAAAAACTTCCAATTTAAATTGAGGCAAGATGATTAATCCAGGTGATGCGTTACCAGCTATAAAAAGTACCTCTTGTGAAAAAAAAATAGAAAACACTGTTTTTGATTTTGTCAGAGATAATTAAAAAGATTTTGAAAAAATCAAGGCACAGTAAAAATATGCATGTAAGCTGTTCTTCTAAAAACCGAAAACTTTAAACTAAAAAAGATTGCTGCCCTATTATAACCTCAAGAACTTAATAATAGCTAGGTTAGCCAACTGTTGTGCAATAAGTACAGTATGTGTCCACCAAGTTGTATAAGTAAAAAAAAATCAAATTTTTTCTTCAAAAATGCGATTAAATTACGTGAATAAACAAAAAAATTGATAGCCATAGTCTCCCAAAGATATGTACGTCGTGATAGTGTTTCTACAAATTGAATTTTGTTTTTGAAAAATAAAGGTATCCTTTGGTATTATTTTTTGTCTTCGAAAACACATAGCGATGATTTTTAGTGAAGGTATAATAGTAAAGGATGTTTCCTTCGTAATCAATAAAACGTGAGCGTATGCCTGAGAGTAGGTATCCTGTTTATGGTATTTTTTATACAGCTAATGCGAGTGATTGTAATGTTTGTGTTCCTTCTAGTTCACATAAGTGATAGAGTGTTTCAAGCTCTCATGGTGACATTTCTTGAAAAATTCGACGAAAGGTGAAGTCAAATTTCATGTCGAAATGGGTGCCATAATAGATTGCTCCACAGAATGTGTTGTTCATTAGTGGCACTTCTTGTAGGCGTGTACTGTCACGATTTCTTAGTAGGAGTTTTCCATCAACTCGTCCATTATTTCTTTGTAGTGTGACTGGTATGTAAGACTTTTCATCGTTTCTGTTTTGTTTTGTAGTTTTTTAGTGGATTATGAGTTTTCCTGTTTTCCTAACAAAAACTTTTTTATATTCAACTAGTAATTCAGAGTATTGAGTTCTAAATAGTGGTTTACAAAATTTGCATGCTAATTCAGTTTCCGTATGTACTTGAAAACTTTTTTCAACACTTTGTATATTTCTATAGGGATTTTCAGCTTATTTCGTTCCAATAAAATTGACTCGTTCAAAAGGTATAGATTCGATAAAAAATTTTTGTAGAACTTAATCCTATCTAGATTTTAGCAAATTGAAAGGTAGCACATGTGTTTTCAGGAAACCAAACATTGGTTGCCTTGTTGCGGGCGGTGGGATCGCAATATCCTTGATCAATTTAACACGATAAGCCGAATCCTTGATTTAATCTAGTATCACCTTTTAAATGGCGTGTAAGTTGAATTTGTTCAGGCTTTGATTTCCATTCAAAGAAAATTACTTTTTGGTATCCTGAGTCCTTTCTGCTAGCTTTACAAATGGAGTGGTCAATTAATTGGCGGGGTATCCGATAATTATCATGAAGATTGTAAGTTAATTGTTCGTGTGCACTGTGGTAGGGAAATTTTTCATCTAGTTGTATATGGCTTTGATGTTGTTCAAGTTGATGTTGATGTGCTGAACCTGGGAAACTTGAAAATTTACTAGTGTTCGAGTGATGTCTTTTTGTTTCACTAACTTTCAACGTTTAGTTACTTTTTACAGTCTTCGGGATCAAGATGTAAGAATCGTTCAATTTTACTACAGAAAAATTACCTGTGTACCTATAACCTGTTAGATTTATAGCGCGCGTTTTTGAGTAAAAGGTTGCAAATACTTAAGTTTTTTCGTGTGCTTGGGGTGCTGATTCGCCTTGGGTAACTTGTTGTAGTGTTTTTTGTTGAATGTTTTCGCAATCAAAGTGACTTACTAAAAAAATCTGTGGTCCTGTTTGTGAATACAGGTGTTTCTGATTTCGTGGTTCCAGTGAATACCAGTGTATGTGATTACTTGGTTCCTGATGTGATTAGAGGTAAAGGGAGTTAATTAATAAAAAAATTTTAATAGATAATGTGTATGATATTTCTGAAAGTAGAATACGAAATGACGTATAATTTATGGTCTTTTTTGTAAATCTATCGTATTTGTAAATTAAATCTGTGCAAATAAATCAATGGACGAGGCAAGGATGTCACATTGAGATAGTGGTAGTGGGTGATTGGTGAGTTTATTTAATTTTCAATACTATTTCAAATTTTTTTTATAATTTCTGCTGAGATAGTTTTTGATGTTATGATCTTGGATATCTTAAGTGTATCGTGTCTGAACTGTAGTCAATTTAGTGCCCAATTGTGTCGGCGGCTGATATCTAAAAAATAATCAAAAAAGGAGGTGCTGCTGCGGAAGTGTTTCAACATAGTCGTCGTGCTTTTTTGTAGTTATTGAAATCTATTATTTTGATGACGTTGAAGGTCTATTGGGAAAATATTTAAAGATGATATACTTGTTATGGAAGGTGTTGATGGTAGGAAATTTGTTTCTGGTAGAATTTATGACGTTGTTTCTGAAGAACTATCGATTTGATTGTCGGCGAGGTTTGAATCAACTTGGAAAAAAAAAGTTCTTTCAAAGTGGGAGCTCTTGTAGAGAGGTTGGGGGATTAAACGGTTTTCTTTGATTTTTTCAAAAGTAGGTGTTGAACCTAACTATTCTGATGAAAAAATCGGTGTGTTTTGCTGTGAATTGAAATTTACTGGCGAAGGTGCATTTTGTAGTGTATTGCTTGAGAGATTAAAGGGGGTGATGTAGAAGATGAGGGTATGTTGAATTTAACTTGTGGTGTTGTCAAATTCTTGTTTCGTCATGTATGAATTATTTGTCGATCAATTTGATTATTCGGGTTTCGGTTTGGATTATGTTATCTTGTTCTATTCAGACCTAATGGTAATGTTGGGTGGATATTATAGGATGGTTTGTACTATGGTTCACTTAAGGGAGTGTCGTGATGAGCTGGTGTTAATGGTTGTATTAAGGGTGCTTGTCTATCTTCAAAGGTATATGGGTTTTCTACGTATATTATACTAGTAGACATTAGATACTGAGTTGATTGAATTGAGATAGTAGGAGTTGTACGGAGGTTTTAGTTCGGATGTTGGGATAGGTTGCTAGATGGGGAATCTGTTTTAGGGGTTGGATCAGCATCTTTGATATTTCTTTTTAGAAGTTTTCGACGAAGTTTTAAAATGAATGTTCTTGGTAGTAGTTTTCAACAAAAATGATAAGTTGAAATAATTACTAGGATCAATGCAATTAAAGCTTTCTTAAAACATGTATAGATGGTCAACATGTGGGAAGCTTTTACTGTTAGGAAATTTACAAAAAATATCAGGAGGTCTGTTTTGTTGAGAAGATTTTTAATAGTTTGGAAGAAAAATTTTTGATTATTGTACCTGGTTAGGTTGTCAACTGTCTGGGAAAACGAAAAGTTTGTTTATGATTATTGTAAACTCTAAAGCATCGCTTCAATAAAGTGCAACAGCTTTAATTTATTAGTGAAAAAATTATGAAGTTTGCAAGAAGCGTTTTTCAAAATTCGAACAACTGACTCTAAATTGAGCAATTTCCGAATTTTTTTTAAAGAATTGTATCAGACTGTTCATTGACTTTTGACAAATAGGCTGTGTATGGAGAAGTTTTAGTGAATGAAAATCTGGACGTTTTGATATAGCTCGCTAATTCTTGTTTTTTTTGGATGATTATGGGTTTTTGCGGGTTAGATTTTTTAGGCTGTAATCTTATGATTTTTCAGCTTTAGGCTAGTTTACTTATTTTTTGTTAGGGGTTTATGGGGTCTGATTAGGTTCAAAATTGTTGATTTGTGTATTGAGTGTAACTAATTGTATGATATTTATTTTTGTTGTCAAATATGAGGTATTGTTTATTATTTTGACTTGGATGCCTCAAAGTTTGAGTTTTAGTTCTGGGTCAATTTAAAGTCAATAAAAACAGTAGCGGCAAAAAAGTGTGACAACTTCAAGTATTCTGATTGGTTGATTTTTGGATGATTATTTCTGAGAAGTAAGAATAAGAGAATATGATTTTGAAAAATTGAAGATAACTTTTGTTTGTTTTTTTTTCTAATTGTGATAATTTTGTGAAGAAATTTTGGCTTTTATGATTGTTCGAAGATAACGATAATTTTCAGATGGTTGTTGAATTTCTGCCTTTTTAAATATTTTAGATTGAGTAATAGAATTTTAAAATCTTTTCTGGCTGGTTTTGGAGTCAATATGATTGGCGTTGCTGCGATTATTTTTAGTTTAAGGCTTTAAATTTTGTCTTTTAAGTTTTGATTCGTTCTTTGTGTAATTGCGGTAATTTTAGTGGGTTTACTGGGATTTTTTTTGTTTCAATTGTTGGCATTGGTAATGTTGTTGAAATTGCTGTTATTTTGGGATCACTGATTTCCCGAGGTGTTTAAACAAATGGAGTCTAGTAAAAAAAATAATTGTATTAGTTCGCGAAAAGCGTACTCTTTTGAATAAAATGATAAGAGGATTTTTCTATGCTGAGTGATTTCCTTTTTTAACCGATTAGTTCGTATTTTACATCTGTATGTTTGTCAATGATTTGATATGGTTTTTATGGGATATAATTACTGTGAACTTCCTTTATGTTTTTAAAGTTTGGGATAAATACAAAAGATCCTAATTTAGATTGGTGTAAAACGTGAACTGAGTTGACTGTGAGGATGCTGTCTTTTTATTGATTTTTTTAATAAGTTTCTGCGTTTTTTTTAAAATGTGTTGTTTATGTTTTTGAAAAATTTTTCGTGTGGGTACCGGTAGCTAGTTTTAAGATTTGTGGATGATAAAAATGATCTTCATCGTGACTGTGAAATGGTAGATTATAACAAAGGGAGTCTTACGATGACTTACCATAACTTTGTGCATTTTTTGAGGAAATAGCAGTGAACATTGTTGGTTAACGTGGCTTTTGATTAAAATCTTTTTCATGAGGTAATTATTAAAAGGTGGTTGCGTGTTGAGATTATATGCGCGAGTTGAAACCTTTGAAATTAGTGCGAGTTGAACTAATTTTACATCTGCTGACCATTCAGTGTTTTTTTTATCGTTTCCGCAAATTATACATCGGAGAATTTGTTGAAGTGAACGATTCATGCCTTGAATAATCCATTAGTCCATGGGGCGGACAATGTTCTAGATTTACGTCTTATTTTATTTTAGTGATATCAAATGACTATTTCATCAATGATAAGTTCAGTTCCCTGTAACAAGGATTTCGGGTATAAACATTTTTGCTCTAATGCTACATAATGTGTAAATGCGTCTACAGTTACCATAATGTAAGAGTTTGTTTCAGAAAAAAGTGGGAAAAAATTTTTGCATCAAATGAAACTCTATGATTGAAATGTAAAAACTGTACTTGAAAGTCTTGTTTTTCGGCAATTTGTCTCTGATGTGGCAATAGTTTCCCTATTTGGCAACAGAGAAATTCGCAGACATTTATGATTGTTCGAGGATAACGATAATTTTTAGATGGCTGTTGAATTTCTGCCTTTTTAAATACTTTAGATTGAGTAATAGAATTTTAAAATTTTTTCTGGCTGGTTTTGGAGTCAAGATGATTGGCGTTGTTGCGATTATTTTTAGTTTCAGGCTTTAAATTTTCTCTTTTAAGTTTTGATTTGTTCTTTGTGTAATTGCGGTAAACTTAGTGGGTTTTACTGGGATTTTTTGTTGTTTCAATTGTTGGCATTGGTAATGTTGTTGAAATTGCTGTTATTTTGGGATCACTGATTTCCCGAGGTGTTTAAACAAATGGAGTCTAGTAAAAAAAATAATTGTATTAGTTCGTGAAAAGCGTACTCTTTTGAATAAAATGATAAGAGGATTTTTCTATGCTGAGTGATTTCCTTTTTTAACCGATTAGTTCGTATTTTACATCTGTACGTTTGTCAATGATTTGGTATGGTTTTTATGGGATATAATTACTGTGAAATTCTTTTATGTTTTTAAAGATTGGGATAAATACAAAAGATCCTAATTTAGATTGGTGTAAAACGTGAACTGAGTTGACTGTGAGGATGTTGTCTTTTTCTGATTTGATTGAAACAACTAATGCTAAGGTGCGTTTTTTATAATATCAGGTAAGAAATTTTATTTTCTTAAAAAAATACATTTTTACCCGTTAATAATAGTAAATTGCAACATACATATACCATTTTCTGTTTTCGTGAGCTAGTCAAAAATCAATTTAAAGGCTTGAAAAGTTAACAGTTAAATGCTGCCACCGGTATTACTTAACGTATTTGTAAGGAAACTAGGCCGTTTTTCAAATTTACATAGCAAACAAACTTTTTATTAGAAAAACTTTCTAGTTATTGGTTTATATCTATTATGACTGTGAGGATGTTTCATTAACTGCAACAGAGACATTAATTGAAAAGTACTTTTTTCTCATATTGGTGCGTATGGGAAGTAAAAACTTTGGATGAAAATATGACTTTTTTAGAACCAATCTGTGTTTTTGTATTGTGAAAAATGCGATTAATATTAAACTGTAGTGTGACTGGTATGTAAGATTTTTCATCGTTTCTGTTTTGTTTTGAGATTTTTTAGTGGATTATGAGTTTTCCTGTTTTCCTAACAAAAACTTTTTTATATTCAACTAGTAATTCAGAGTTTTGAGTTCTAAATAGTGGTTTCTAAAATTTGCATGCTAATTCAGTTTCCGGATGTACTTGAAAACGTGTTTACTTTTTTCAACACTTTGTATGTTTCTATAGGGATTTTCAGCTCATTTTGTTCCATTAAAATTTAATCGTTCAAATGGTATAGATTCGATAAAAAAAAGTTTGTAGAAATTAATCCTATCTAGATTTTAGCGATTTGAAAGGTAGTAAATGTGTCTTCAGGAAACCAAACTTTGGTTGCCTTGTTGCGGGCGGTGGGATCGCAATATCCTTGATCAATTCAACACGATAAGCCGAATCCTTGATATAATCTAGTATCACCTTTTAAATGGCGTGTAAGTTGAATTTGTTCAGGCTTTGATTTCCAATCAAAGAAAATTATTTTTTTGGTATACGGAGTCCTTTCTGCCTGCTTTACAAATGGAGTGGTCAATTAATTGGCGTGGTATCCGATAATTATCATGAAGATTGTACGTTAATTGTTCGTGTGCACTGTGGTAGGGAAATTTTTCATCTAGTTGTATATGGCTTTGATGTTAATCAAGTTGATGTTGATGTGGTGAACCTGGGAAACTTAAAAATTTCCTAGTGTTCGAGTGATGTCTTTTTGTTTCACTAACTTTCAACGTTTAGTTACTTTTTACAGTCTTCGGGATCAAGATGTAAGTATCGTTCAACTTTACTATAGAAAAATTACCCGTGAACCTATAACCTGTTAGCTTTAAAGCGCGCGTTTTTGAGTAAAAGGTTGCAAATACTTAAGTTTTTTCGAGTGCTTGGGATTTTGATTCGCCTTGGGTAACTTGGTGTTTTGCGTATCTATGTAGTGTTTTTTGTTGATTGTTTTTGCAAACAAAGTGACTTACTAAAAAATCCTGTGATCCTGTTTGTGAATACAGGTGTTTCTGATTTCGTGGATCCAGTGGATACCAGTGTATGTGATTACTTGCTTACTGATAAGATTAGAGGTAAAGGGAGTTAATTAGTAAAAAAAAAATTTAATAGAAAATGTGTATAATATTCCTGAAAGTGGAATACGAAATGATGTTTAATTTATGGTCTTTTTTGTGTATCTATCGTATTTGTAAATTAATTCTGTGCAAATAAATGAATGGACGAGGCAAGGATGTCACATTGAGATAGTGGTAATGGATGATTGGTGAGATTTTTTAAATTTTAAAACTATTTCAAATTTAGGTTATAATTTCTGATGAGATAGTTTTTGATGTTGTGATCTTGGATATCTTTATGTGTATCGTGTCTGTACTTTAGTCAATTTAGTGCCCAATTGTGTCGGCGGCTGATATCTAATAATTAATCAAAAAAGAAGTGCGCGGAAGTGTTTCAATATAGTCGTCGTGATTTTTTGTAACTATTGATATCTCTTATTTTGATGACGTTGAAGTTTTATTGGGAAAGATATTAAAGATGATATACTTGTTACGGAAGGTGTTGATGGTAGGTTATTTGTTACTGGTAGAGTTTATGACGTTGTGTCTGAAGAATTATCGATTGGACCGTTGGCGAGGTTTGAATCACCTGGCAAAAAGAATAGTTAATTCAAAGTGGGAGCTTTTGTGAAGAGGTTGGGGGATTAAACGGTTTTCTTTGATTTTTTCAGAAGTGGGTGTTTAACCTAACTAATCATAGTGACATACTATAAAATCCTGTGGATAAAGATATTGCAATTTCTTGGTTCCAGTGGATACAGGTGTTTGTGGTTACTTGGTTCCAGATGTGATTAGAGGTAAAGGGAGTTAATTAATAAAAAATTTTTAATAGAAAATGTGTATAATATTCCTGAAAGTGGAATACGAAATGATGTTTAATTTATGGTCTTTTTTGTGTATCTATCATATTTGTAAATTAATTCTGTGCAAATAAATGAATGGACGAGGCAAGGATGTCACATTGAGATAGTGGTAATGGGTGATTGGTGAGATTTTTTAAATTTCAAAACTATTTCAAATTTAGGTTATAATTTCTGATGAGATAGTTTTTGATGTTGTGATCTTGGATATCTTTATGTGTATCGTGTCTGTACTTTAGTCAATTTAGTGCCCAATTGTGTCGGCGGCTGATATCTAAAAATTAATCAAAAAAGGAGGTGGTGCTGCAGAAGTGTTTCAAGATAGTCGTCGTGATTTTTTGTAACTATTGATATCTCTTATTTTGATGACGTTGAAGTTTTTTTGGGAAAGTATTTAAAGATGATATACTTGTTACGGAAGGTGTTGATGTTAGGTAATTTGTTACTGGTAGAGTTTTTGACGTTGTGTCTGAAGAAGTATCGATTGGACCGTTGGCGAGGTTTGAATCACCTTGCAAAAAGAATAGCTCATTCGAAGTGGGAGCTTGTGTGAAGAGGTTGGGGGATTAAACGGTTTTCTTTGATTTTTTCAGAAGTGGGTGTTTAACCTAACTAATCATAGTGACTTACTATAAAATCCTGTGGATAAAGATATTGCGATTTCTTGGCTCCAGTAGATACAGGTGTATGTGGTTACTTGGTTCCAGATGTGATTAGAGGTAAAGGGAGTTAATTAATAAAATTTTTAATAGACAATGTGTACGATATTCCTGAAATTAGAATATGGAATGAGGTATAATCGTATTTGTATATTAATTCAGTGCAAAAAAAATGGAGGAGGCAAGGATTGAACTTTAATGTCACGTTGAGAAAGTGGTAATGGGTGATTGGTGAGTTTATTTAATTTTCAATACTATTTCAAATTTTAGTTATAATTTCTGTTGAGATAGTTTTTGATGTTGTGTCCAATCTTGGATATCTTTATGTGTATCGTGTCTGTACTGTAGTCATTTTAGCTCCCAATTGTGTCGGCGGCTGATATCTAATAATTAATCAAAAAAGGAGTGCGCGGAAGTGTTTCAACATAGTCGTCGTGCTTTTTTGTAGTTATTGAAATCTATTATTTTGATGACGTTGAAGGTCTATTGGGAAAATATTTAAAGATGATATACTTGTTAAGGAAGGTGTTGATGGTAGGAAATTTGTTTCTGGTAGAATTTATGACGTTGTTTTTGAAGGACTATCGATTGGACCGTCGGCGAGGTTTAAATCACCTTGGAAAAATAATAGTTCTTTCAAAGTGGGAGCTTTTGTGAAGAGGTTGGGGGATTAAACGGTTTTCTTTGATATTTTCAAAAGTGGGTGTTGAGCCTAACTATTCTGATGAAAAAATCGGTGTGTTTTGCTGTGAATTGAAATTTACAGGCGGAGGTGCGTTTTTTAGTGTATTGCCTGAGAGTTTAAGAGGGGGTGATGTAGAAGATGAGGGTATGTTGAATTGAACTCGTGGTGTCATCAAATTCTTGTTTCGTCATGTATGAATTATTTGTCGATCAATTTGATTATTCGGGTTTCGGTTTGGATTATGTTATCTTGTTCTATTCAGACCTAATGGTAATGTTGGGTGGATATTATAGGATGGTTTGTACTATGGTTCACTTAAGGGAGTGTCGTGATGAGCTGGTGTTAATGGTTGTAATAAGGGTGCTTGTCTATCTTCAAAGGTATATGGGTTTTCTACGTATATTATACTAGTAGACATTAGATACTGAGTTGATTGAATTGAGATAGTAGGAGTTGTACGGAGGTTTTAGTTCGGATGTTGGGATAGGTTGCTAGATGGGGAATCTGTTTTAGGGGTTGGATCAGCATCTTTGATTTTTCTTTTTAGAAGTTTTCGACGAAGTTTTAAAATGAATGTTCTTGGTAGTAGTTTTCAACAAAAATGATAAGTTGAAATAATTACTAGGATCAATGCAATTAAAGCTTTCTTAAAACATGTATAGATGGTCAACATGTGGGAAGCTTTTACTGTTAGGAAATTTACAAAAAATATCAGGAGGTCTGTTTTGTTGAGAAGATTTTTAATAGTTTGGAAGAAAAATTTTTGATTATTGTACCTGGTTAGGTTGTCAAATGTCTGGGAAAACGAAAAGTTTGTTTATGATTATTGTAAACTCTAAAGCATCGCTTCAATAAAGTGCTACAGCTTTAATTTATTAGTGAAAAAATTATGAAGTTTGTTAGAAGCGTTTTTCAAAATTCGAACAACTGACTGTAAATTGAGCAATATCTGATTTTTTTTAGAGAATGTTCATTGATGTTCATTGACTTTTGACAAATAGGCTGTGTATGGAGAAGTTTTAGTGAATGAAAATCTGGACGTTTTGATATAGCTCGCTAATTCTTGTTTTTTTTTTTGGATGATTATGGGTTTTTGCGGGTTAGATTTTTTTTAGGCTGTAATCTTATAATTTTTCAGCTTTAGGCTAGTTTACTTATTTTTTGTAGGGGAATTATGGGGTCTGATTAGGTTCAAAATTGTTGATTTGTGTATTGAGTGTAACTCATTGTATGATATTTATTTATGTTGTCAAATATGAGATATTGTTTAAATTTTGACCTGGATGCCTCAAAGTTTGAATTTTAGTTCTGGGTCAATTTAAAGTCAATAAAAGCAGTAGCGGAAAAAAAGTGTGACAACTTCAAGTGTTATGATTGATTGATTTTTGAATGATAATTTCTGAGAAGTAAGAATGAGAGAATATGATTTTGAAAAATTGAAGTTAACTTTTGTTTATTTTTTTTCTAATTGTGATAATTTTGTATAGAAGTTTTGGCTTTTATGATTGTTCGAAGATAACGATAATCTTTAGATGGTTGTTGAAATTCTGCCTTTTTAAATACTTTAGATTGAGTAATAGAATTTAAAAATCTTTTCTGGCTGGTTTCGGAGTCAATATGATTGGAGTTGTTGCGATTATTTTTAGCTTCAGGCTTTAAATTTTGTCTTTTAAGTCTTGATTCGTTCTTTGTAATTGCGGTGAATTTAGTGGGTTTTACTGGGATTTTTTTGTTTCAATTGTTGGCATTGGTAATGTTGTTGAAATCGTTGTTATTTTGGGATCACTGATTTC
The DNA here is from genome assembly GCF_963678635.1 of Symsagittifera roscoffensis. NCBI lineage: Eukaryota > Metazoa > Xenacoelomorpha > Acoela > Convolutidae > Symsagittifera > Symsagittifera roscoffensis. The sequence goes on along the minus strand of NC_087063.1, from coordinate 49,652,503 downwards.
CCGAGGTGTTTAAACAAATGGAATCTAGTAAAAAACTAACTGTATTAGTTCGCCAAAAGTGTACTCTTTTGAATAAAAAGATAAGAGGATTTTTCTATGCTGAGTGATTTCCTTTTTTAACCGATTAGTTCGTATTTTACATCTGTACGTTTGTCAATGATTTGATATGGTTTTTATGGGATATAATTACTGTGAAATTCCTTTATGTTTTTAAAGTTTGGGATAAAAACAAAAGATCCTAATTTTGATTGGTGTAAAACGTGAACTGAGTTGACAGTGAAGATTTTGTCTTTTTAATGATTATTTTTTTTAAAATAAGTTTCTGCGTTTTTTCACAATTGTGTTGTTTATCTTTTTTTTCGTAAGGGTACCGGTAGCTAGTTTTAAGATTTGTGGATGATAAAAAAGATATTCATCGTGACTGTGAAGTGGTAGATTATAACAAAGGGAGATTTACGATGACTTACCATAACTTTGTGCATTTTTTTGGGGAATTAGCAGTGAACATTGTTGGTTAAAGTGGCTTTTGATTAAAAACTTTTTCATGAGGTAATTATTTAAAAGTTGTTGCGTGTTGAGATTCTATGCGCGAGTTGAAACATTTGAAATTAGTGCGAGTTGAACTAATTTAATATCTGCTGACCATCCAGTGTATATTATCGTTTCCGCTAAATATACATCGGAAAATTTGTTGAAGTGAATGATTCATGCCTTCGAATAATTCATTAGTCCATGGGACGGACAATGTTCTACATTTACGTCTAATTTTATTTAAGTGACATCATATGACTATTTCATCAATGATAAGTTCAGTTCCCTGTAACAAGGATTTCGGGTATTACTATTTTTGCTCAAATGCTACATAATGTGTAAATGCGTCTAGAGTTACCATAATGTAAGAGTTTGTTTCAGAAAAAAGTGGGAAAGGGATTTTTGCATCAACTGAAACCCTATGACTGAAATGTAAAAACTGTACTTTAAAGTCTTGTTTTTCGGCAATTTGTCTATAATGTGGCAATAGTTTCTATTTGGCAACAGAGACATTCATTGAAAAGTACTTTTTTTCATATTGGTGCGTGTGGGAAGTAAAAACTTTCGATGAAAACATGATTTTTATAGAACCAATCTGTATTTTTGTGATGTGTAAAATGCGATTAATATTAAACTGAAAGGAAGATAGAGGAGTTTAATATCTGTGTAAAGATTTTTGACTATCTTTGTTTAATCATTTTTTGTTTTCACAAATTTTCGGAAGTAACGATATAGGGTTTTGTTTCCTAAGATGGTGATATCTGCCTTTCCGGGTTCAGTTTTATATTTATGACAAGATTTCATTTGGCGAAAAACAGATTGAAGATTTTGATATTTTTGCGTAGGTCTATGGTAGTTTAACTGTATGTGGTAAAAACTGTTCTGTATCTCTTGACAAGTTAGCGGTTTGTTATCAACCGTGTCTCGTAAATCAAATACTTCTTTTATTGTAATTTTCGTGTTGGTATCAGATGGTCCTGCTATTTTGATTTTGTCAACTAAGTCTTGTTTTTTTTAATGAGAAGGTCTTATAACGTTCTGGAATTTGTTTTTGGTGTTTTTAATTGTGTTTTGTTGTTATCCATGAGGAAAAAGGCATGGGTTTAAACTTGTTGTTTTTTCCTGTTAAATCAACTTCACATGAGCTATTTTGACCTTCGAAATAAAGTGGGAAATTGTCTGAATGATTTAACTGTTTGTTATCTGAGTCAATTTGTTACTGAGTATTTGCATTCTAATCGATGTGATGTTTCGTCTTTTGCAAGGAAAATTTTTATATTTTGTGGATTTTCAACTGTCGTTTCTCGTGTTAGGAATCTGGTAAAGCAAAATTTTTACCTGATGTCTAAACTATGTGTAAAATGGGAAATTTTATCAAACTTAGTTAAAACCGATAAATGATTTGGATTAGATTTCTGTCTAAAGCTAAAATTTTCTAAGTTTGTGATATGTAAATCGAACTACAGGACTTTTTGGTCAAATGAGTCATTTTTTGTCTTTTGATGATAGGTCCATAAGAACTCAACGCGAGGACAAAATGTGAATAATTTGAAGCTGCTTCCAATTTTTTTGTAAATAGGATGCGATTTTTCTAAAACTTTGAACAATTGTGCTTTTGCTTGTGATTGTATGAAGACATCGTCTGAGTGTGTGATTACAGTTTTACCTAAATTTAATGGTCAAAGTGTTTTCCTCATGAATGCGGGAAAAACTGCTGGTCCTCTAGAAATACTATAGAACAGTCTCTCACTTTCGATTTGTTGATTTCCATTAACGAATTGAGTTAAGCGGTGTGATTGTTCATCCAGGCGCATTTGGGTATGTGCGCTGTTCTTGTCTGCTGTTTCGTAGTATTGTCCATTTATGCTTGAGAGAATTCCTTATATTGGTTTGATGGGCCAATTGATTTTGGATTCAAGGATCAGAGAATTTAAATATCTTGCGTCTAGTACCATTTTGAGGGATTCTCCTTTCGCTAATATAATACGTGGGCTTTAAAATTTATTTCCTTTTGGTTGTTGTTTTTAGTTTACTCGATGACTAATTTTTTATTAATGGAAAAGATCCAAAAGTCTGTTTACTTTGTCTTGTATTTGTATAGGAACTTTACTTGCATGTTAATTTTGGAGACTGTGTCGGGTTTAAATAGATGATGTAGGTATGAATGTAATTTTCACGCACCAAATTTTAGGGTGGCATTTACATTGGGGTTTTTTTTAGATTAATTGCTAGTTGTTCGATCTCTTTTTGGTTTATCTAAGAGTGTTGGAAAACGAACTTTCTTTAAAACGTCTGTTGTTTTGAAAAAATCTGAACTGAAGGTTTAAAATACGAGTTTTATTGAAAAGTTGGTGTTTTGGTTTGGTTTTTTCATAAAATTTTGGATTCGCAATTCTTCATCAACTATATTAGATTGACAAATATCTGGTACTTCTAAAATATGTTTTACTCTATATGCTTTTTCTTGAAAAGAATGTAGTGTTGCGTTTGTTTCACAAAACTCTAGCAAGTTTTAGTGAAGGGTGATTTTGTATGGAGAAATGAAGTATACAAGTAGGTTAATAAAATCTGAGTTTGTATTTTTTGCGTATTTGATTGATGAGATTGTTACTCGAAAGAATTTATGAATTGGTCTGAGATCAATGTCAGACATATACAACTGTTGTGTTTTCTGACCCTTGTTGAATTGATGATTTTGAGTTAGTATAAAATTGTACGTGTACCCAGTTAATGCTTCCAAATGCTATCGTTATTGATTGTAAGTAAAGTAGCTTTTGAAGAAATGGAGGCGGCTGATTGAGACGTAGGAAAAATAATGAACGAGTTTTACTTGTTCCTGTGTTTTTATCTTTAATTGTACTTTACAATTGAATGTATTAATTGTTGGTATGTATCAAGTATTGAAAGGTTTACCTACTGTATTGTGTTTGATATCTGTGATAAAAAACATCTGTTTAAAGGGTTTTATAGAAGTTTATTTTGTTCTATCGTATTCCTTGGTATGAGAGATAATTGAAATTTTTGTTGTTTTTTTCAGTTTTTTCTTTGTGCTGTAGCTATCTTTCTTAGGGTTTTATAAAATATAAAGCTCAGATGTAATAAATGAGTTTCATTCGGTGTATTGATATTTATGATAGTTAATTCTGCTCCTGAATCTTAGAGAAAATCTATTTCAACAACTGGTGGTTGACAATTTTTAGTTTTCTGGAATGTATCAAATTTTTCCTTTAGGAGGAGGTGTTTTTGGTGTCGTATTTGTTATATATTAATTGAGTTGGCGTGATTTTCGATGAGACGTGGAGCAAAGTTTTTATCGGCTGTTTGGCCTATGCTAGGCATGTTAAGGTTATTATCGGGAATTCGTTCTGTTAGTGATCAAATTGAACTGGAGTTTCATATTCGTGATCTCTTTTTAACATCAGAATAACTAATGTGTTTTCGTTTTCACTTGCTTCATAGCTGCTTTCACAAAATATATGAGTTAATTGCACATCCTAAGTTTTTGTCTTATCTATTCTTGATGGGTCTGGAATTGTTTCAACTGTTGCTTGTACCTGTTTATAATTTTTTGCTGATTCTATAATTTTGATTTTGTCTTTTTGAAGACTGTGAGTTGTTTCGATGTGACGACTGTGAATAGTTTTGTGATCTATTTTGGTAGCTGTTGTTTCTATTGTTGTAATTATTTGAGTTTTCACGCAATCGGTTAATAGAATTCCTATTATTCGAACTGTTAAACTGTTATTTGAGTAGTTTCTAGGTCTTTTTTGAGTAATCCCCATTGCGGTTGTTTGAAGATTGACTGGAACAATCAATTGAGAAATATTGATTACGGTTATTTCAAATTTGAACGGTGAATATAGTAATTAGGTTATTTAATTCTATAAGAGTTTGATACTGAGTACTTGTTTCTGTACTGCTATTGTGACTCTTCGAGCGGATATATCTGTTATGTGAATAAAATTGAAAATTTCGTCAATTTATGGATTTTCGTCGAAAGTTGTCGGTGTTTTGTGTATTTGATCTACTGTTACTATAGCTGGATGAAAAAAAATTTTCTGAGGTAATGTTGCTTTCAATATTTTTGTGTGGTAGTTTTTGAGCTTTCTTCATGTATTGGTAAGAAAATTTATCTGGTTTTTATTATTTTGGTGGTCTGTCTGATTTGTCGTGTTGCTTTCGACTACATTCGGCATTACTTTTTTCGTATGTACGGCAGCAGTTAAACCATTTTTAAACAAATTCGGTTCTTTTTGTATAAATTTTAAATAATTTTTTCAAAAAAAAAATTTTAAAACGATTTCGGGTTCCTTTCTCATGTAGTTCGAACCATTTTTTTTTTTGAAATTTGGGTTAGTTTTGTATATCATGAGAATTTGAGTGGTTGTTTCTGCTAACTCACTATAAAAGTCGTGAATGTCATTTATATTTGACGTAGTTGTCTGAAAATTATTGACACATTGTAATTATAATTTTTCTGTTTCTTCTAACTTCGTTGTGATATCTGTTTGTTTTATTTTATCTACGAGCTGACGGAAAATTACGTCTGGTTGGCGAGTTGAAAAGGGTTGTGATGTTTTCTTTTGTTTGCTAGTGTACCTTAATGCATTTTAAGTTCGTCATTCGAAGTTCTGTCATTTTTTGGTTCTAATAATTATTTGTATTCAGAGAATATGCTTTTAGTACTAAAGTTTTTGTTATTGAGGCGAGTTGTTTTATAGTTTAAGTCGGGAGTCTACTTTTTTGGTGCAAACAACTCTTCGATGTTGTTTGTTTCATTCTGAATCAAAGAATTCTTGTTTGAAACGTTTCCAATCGGATTTATTTTTTATGGTGAGGTCTGAAAAACAATTTTGGGCTGCTCCGTCGAGTGTGATTTGTATCATTGCAGTGCGTCTATGAATCCAAGACCAGTTCAAAATTAAATTGACTGTGACAACATTTAAGAAATTTTCAACTGAGTTTTCAGGGTCTGTTTCTATAAATCTCATTAGTGGTTTATTTGATGTTATAGTTGATCCACCCATGAGGCATGGGTTCATCGTCATTTGAAGTGTTTCTGCTGAAAAAGATTTTTGTGTAAAATTTGTGAATTGTTTTCTGCTAAGTTATGTTTCTCATTGATTCTGGTTGGTAGCCTTGAGTATGCGTTGCATTTTGTGATTGTATGTTATGACTAGCTTGTGCAAAATTCGGTGTTATAGGAAGCTTTTGTTGTACTTTATGTGGTCTTGATGGATTGATATAGGTTTCAAAAACATTTGGTTTAAAAATATCATCTGGTTAAAATATGTCGTTCAACTGCTAATTCAATTAATTATTGTTGTTTTGCTGTTTATAAAGACTTTTTATAAAAGTCTTCTTCGTCTGCTGAATGGTGTTATTGGATTTTAATAATTTCTTTATTGATTGCGTAGTGTTGATTTTGTTGAAAAATTGAAAATTTTCCAGTGCGATCTGTTTGAGTTTTTTCATTTATCAAGAAAAGTTACCGATTGAGTTGATGGGTTTTTGGGTGTTTAATGATTGTAGTTACGTTCTTGACTCTAGGTGTGAATTGTTACGGGTGGTCGTGCTAATGGAAAAGCAATTTTTCTATTTGCAAAAACAGTCACAATCGTGGTTTGCAAAACCCTTTTTTTACATTTGTATTTTTTGTTTTCTTGGATGATTGGTCTGTATGTTTCCTAATCAATGTAGGAACAATTAGGAAACAGTTGGTTTAACCGTTAATTGCACTGTTGTTTGCGGAAAAGAAGTATCTGTGATATACTTCATTGTGTTATTGCAGAATTATTTCAACAATTTATTTACTAATGAAATATGATGCTGTTTGAAAACCTTGACGATTTAGCGTTAAGTTCCATTTATAATAGTTTGTTTATTCATAAATTTTTTAAAACTTTTGTTAAATGTTCTATCATAAAACATTTAATTGTAGTTTAAATGTGAGACATCCGCCATTATTGGAGTTACTCCTAGGTTGTTTTTTATGTACTGAGATATCTTGGGTTGCTTCACTGGAAACACCGTTTGGTATATTAAAGAACGTATCCTGATACAATGCTGGGTCCCATACATAATTGGTTGCATCTGCTAAAAATGTTTTTTCGATACAGTGTGTGCGAAGTTTTTTTTTCGAGATTGTGCATTTAGTTCTAGCTTGTGTTGAAAGTAATCTATTATGAGCCATGCTAATATTCTTCGTAAGTCAAGTTTTATTAATTGTGAAGTCTTTGTATCAGTGAGTGTTTTGCGAACTGAATCTAAGAATCGTGGAAAAAGATTTTTTTATGTGCTTACTGCTGCATGTCGCGATGTTTGTGATTAGGGTTGCATAAACTGTTTCAACGACTTCTAGTAATGAAATAAAGCTGTAGATAGTTGCCAAGACGTCATTTGTGAATATTGAGTTTGCTCTTTATGAATCTTTATGAATTTTGATGTTGAAATAAATTAGATATATTCTGTAAAAATTTTGAGAAACTAAATTCCATAACAACTGCTTGTTTTCGATGTGTTGGCGCTTGATTGTCTAAACATGGTGCCGTATTATGGGGTTATGTTACCTATACTTGGTAAGTAGTGATCTGATATCTATTTTTTTAAAATTTTTATTTCTTGGAATTCCTGATGACAGGGGTTATTTCGTTTCTGAAATAATTTTTAATCAGATTGCGGCAAAACTGTACTTATCCTTGTGACGCTTCGCCAGTGGGTTCAATGAAAAATGTGAGGGTGGGTGCAGTCATCGACAACTTTTTGGTCGTAACGAGTTTTCTTATGTGGCATGACAGTTAATGTGTAGCTTTCAATGTCTCTTATTGGTTGATTCCAATTATATGAACTTACTAGTTTTCGACTATAAAAGTTTTTAATCTACGTTTGCCTTTTATTGATGACGCTGTTGTGGCTTTTGATTCGGAAAAGTTTTGTTGATCGTCAACTGGCTTATTTTTATCGTGTTACTTGTCTCTGAGGGTTTCAAGTTTTTGTATAGTCGTTAGATTTGACTCCGAAAATTGAGTTTTTATAATATGGTTCTGCTTAGATATTATAGCCTTCTTTTTCATTATTTTGTTTATCCTAATCCTCGGGTTGCATTGTCGTGGCTTTTTTACTGCGCTCAAACGATTGTGGCGTTCTAAACAGCTAAGTTAATTTAATTTTACTTAAAGGAGGATCGATACAAGATCGAGGGTTGGTGATTAGTAAATCATTCCACAAGGTTCAGAAACAATTAGAACACAAGTAGAACGTTCGATACTATTTGGTTCTGACTAGAACTAAGATTTGTTCCAGGCCTGGGTCAATTAAGAGCTGGGGTTCAAGTGAAGGATGAGTAACCGAAGTTCTTATTTAGTTAGCTTAATTTGAATGGTTAGTTTGTGTCGGAAAAGTTTCAATTAACCTTAGGTAGTAAGTGAGGGTTGGAAAGTAAATCGTTGTTTGAAATCGTTAGAATCAGTATTATGAGGTGGAATTTAATTTACTGAAACGTTTTCCCAGGAAAGCCTTGATTATATAAGTTTTTAAAATTAAATAGAAGTAAGAAGTTTGAATAAAAATTTCGGACTTAGATTCAAGGATAAAGTTTGAAGATTCAAGGGGGGCCTCGATGATCTGATTTAAAGCAATCAAATACAATTTTAATTACAGCAAGGGCAAGCCCTGATAGAAAATGATTGAAACTAATCGATTCATTAAAAAATGGTAACAGATCCCAGAAAAATCTCGATGATCTTGTTTTGAAAATTTAGATTTTTTTTAGATGAAGAACCAAAGCAGTGATGGTCCTCGAGTGCAAGTTTCCAAAAAAAAAGTTTATTAAAACTACTCATTAAATTTTTTACACTAACTAATTTTTTTAATTTGTGTTTTTGGTTATAAAACATTATAATTTAAAATTGAGATTTAAAGTTAAAAGTTATGAGTTTATTTGTCGACTCGTTGTTCAAGACTATATATAAGACTAGTTTTCATAATATCAATTCTACGGCTTTATTCATTGCAAATTTAAACCAAAATGATAATCCTCGTAGTCTGCTTTTTCGCTTTGCAATGCAGAAATTTGTTTTTTCGTCTTGTGGCCTTGTTTCGGCTTTAAAATTGACTTGATTTGATTAGATTTATTGAGATGTGGAAATTAACTAATTTTATTGTCGATTTGCCTCAACATTTTGATGATCTTTTTCTTATCTAATTTTAATCTGTCTAATCTATGTCTGGTTTTCTATATATAAATTGGTATAAGTCTGCTCGAGACTCGCTTGGTCGCACCAGATGAGTTTAGGTCCGGGGATGAGTTTAGTTTTTCTTTAAGTAATTTCGGATAGGGTACATCGTCTTTTTGCGATCTTATTTTCGGCCGGATAGAGTCGTGCAACTTCTTAGTCTAATACCGGTCCTAATACTTATCCTATTTTTCCTAGTCTCAATAGATCTAGTATATAGCGGTTTTCTTTCAAAGTCAGAGGAGAGGGAGAGCAACTGCTTTCAAACTTAAATTTAACCTCTCTGGCCGAAACTATAAAATATTCAGCCTTACAAATTTTTTTTTCATGGATCATGATTGGTTAGTTCTAAGTATCTCACAGCGATAGTTTTTAAGAATATAAATGGTTATATGAAAGACTTGTTTTGAACTGGTTACAAAATGGACCCTAATCATTATATCCGTTCCAACCTTCGAGAATAGTCGGAACAGCACGTTAATTAACATTACACACAGTCGGTCTCAAAACAAAACTGGTCTGAAAACCAAAACTAATCAATAGCTTTTCAACTTTTTTTGGAATCCGAGTCACACTCCGCTTACTTTTCCTTAAAACGATTTGGCAGAATCAGTGGATGATTCAAAGAAGTAAGAGGAGAAATTTACTCGAATTTTCTGAGGAAAAGGGTATTTCTAGCGGACAATGAAAATAAAATCAGAGATTTTTTCAATTAACTCAAATCAGTTGCATGATCATTTAAACTTTCTTAAATGAACCTAGAGAAAATCCATATATCAAAAAAGATAATCCGAAAGATGATAGTTTGGCTCTCTTCCCCTCCAAAAAAGTGGCGAAAAAAATTAACTCAAGAATTTTAATTTTAAAAGTGAAAAATAATAAACTTTTTCCTATCTTATTTTTCATTTCAATCTTTTCAGCATAATTAGCTGTTGCCATTTTATTCAGCGATTCTTTACTCCTACATACTTAATAGAATAAAGATTGAATGTACTCCTTACCAGTTTCTTCGTTCACTTGCACAGTTTCGTTGACGTGTTGTATTTTATGAGGTAGCACGAAGAAGGCCGATAGAATCGTAACTACAATTCCACATACCCCAGTCATCAGAAATGGCACAAAATATCCCCCGAAATTGAACAAAAATCCCCCAATTAAGGATCCCAAAATAGACCCTGCTTCGTATGCTTCTTGAATCGCAGCGGATAAATTACCACGTTGTTTGGGAAATAGAGCGAACATAAGGGGGAGCATAACTGTTTGTATACAGCAAGAAGCAGCTCCGGCAACAATTTGATCAATTACACTTAGGACAATATAAGTCCATTTTTCTTCGATGAAAGTTAGCACCCCAAAACATGCGATAGCTACAGAATAGAATAAAGAACTAACCCAGAAAACTGTTTTCCAGTTTGCTAGGTGGGTAAATTTGGATATCAAAAGACCCAGAATTAAAGCTGTGCCGTCATAAAATCCGCAAATAGTGCCCACGTTAGTCTTGGTCAGTCCTTTAGGGCAAATTTTCTTTTTTAATCAGTATTGAAAACAGTAAAAACAACGCAAGTATCGCCCTTTAGATTTTTTATGGCTTTTCAGGTAAATTTAAGTAATTGGGCAACGTAGTTTTCTTTTGGAATGTTCTACGGATGTTCTTACGAGCAAGGGCGGATTTAGGCGCGGAGGGGGTTTGTTGCGACCACGAGGGGGCGTGGCCGGAATGCACAGAGCGAGTTTCAGAGGCTTCGCAACGTCAGTCGGCCGTAACCACAAGTCAATGGGAATCAAGGTAGTGGTGTTCTTAGAACTAATGAAAAGGTGTAAAGTGGTATGTTTGGAACTAAAAAAGGGGCAGTTGGAAAAGGATGCTTGGATCGATTCTATTTGAGTAGGAGATCAAGAAGGGGCTGTAATCTGGGAAGCGCATTCCAGGGAAGCGCATCTGCATTTTTTGAGAGGTAGAACTTCCAAGGAAGCGCATCTGAACGATGTTTTTAGGGTACAGCTGTTTTAAAATCAATTTGTAATTTTGAAAAGCAAAGGATCTTAGTTCGTTAAAATCATTTGAAGTGGTAAAAGAAGCGTTTGCTGTGTCTTGGAGGCTATGTTCTTATCCTGGATTACATAGGCCATATCCTGATGGGCGGATTTTTTGGCAAAGTCTGGTCTGGGCGTGATGGTGATGAAAAGTAAAGGATTTGAGGTGCTATCAGTTTTGAGGGTTAATTGAGCAAAAAGTAGTTTATGATGGTATTCAACATTTAAATTTTCACATTCTGATTGTAAGTTTTCTGGAGCAATCACTTTTGTACAGCCCGTTATATGTTGCAGAGAGCGGCGTTTTGAACTACTTGAAGTTTGTTTAAAGACGTTAAGCTGGCGGCATTGAACCATGCTGACATGCGTAATGTAAAATTGGTCTGACCAAAGCCTTGTAGGTAATCAGTAATGGCTGAATTCCTTGTTGAACGTGAGAAAGAGACCGCGGAGCCTTTTGGAAAAAAATACGAAAGATCTAGACGTAAAAAACTAGCCTAATTTGGTTAAGTAGTTTGATAGGGTAGATGAGGCTTTTTGAAAAATGTTTGACTGTACAGAGGGGTAGAAATTGTCTGCGTATGATTGTAATTTAACTTCAGGGGGAGATAATGGCGCATCGTGAACGTAGATTTTGAATGATGTTGGTATTAGGACTGAGCCTTGTGGGACACCTGTTCGTACAATCCTGGATAAAGACAGAGCGTCCCTAAAATATATATTTTTTTCCTTGGTGACCACTGAGATATTTTAAAAACTATCTGGTTAAGCTACCCGGTACGGTGGAGCCGTGAAAAGATCCAGGAGAGTTCGATGGTAGACCATGTTGACAGCTTTGGATAGTTCTAAGGTGACCAAAAGTGTTCTAGTGGGTGACCTGTGTTGTTTGAATCCGTCATTGATAAAAATTGAGACTGATAATGACGTGGTGGTTGAATGCATTGGGCAAAAGCCATGTTGATGGTCGGTTTTTAGTAGGTGTTTCGTTAGGGTTAGGTGGATTAGCAATTCTAAGTTTTAAACAGCTGGACTAAAAATTGAGACGGGGCGGTAGGATTCTGAGAGTTTGAGGTATTTGTTAGGTTTTGGGAAGGGTGCTACTTTTGAATTCTTCCATATTTGGCGGATAATCTTAAGAGACAGAGATTGATTAAAACTGTTTGTTAAACAACTAATAGCCAGCGGGCCAAGCTGTTTGAGATGAACCGCGCATCGACGGTTTTATCGGTTCAATACAGTGTTCCACTTCGAGTGCTATAAAGCTTAAAAAGGCACCTAAGCTAAGCTTGAGAGCTTTCCTTTTTGTTACTCTTTGATCTTTGATCTTTGTTGCTTTCATGTATTCTTAGCTTGGTGTATTGTACAATTAAAAAAAATTCAATTTCGTTCGCCTTTGAAAAATTTCTGTCATTAAAACTGATAGATCGGTTCCTACTAGAGACTTAGCGCCATCCAATAATCTAACCTTTTTCCAGAATTTACTAGACGACGTGTGATGAAGAAAAATTTGGGGGATCTCTCGCCGTTTGTTCTTTTTTCCTTAGCCGTTTTGAACATGATTTCTCTATGTAGATCCTTTTAAAGTTTTTATTGCGCAATACACCAAGCTAAGAATACATAAAAGCAACAAAACTCAAAGAGTAACAAAAAGGAAAGTTCTCAAACTTAGCTTAGCAGATTTAAATATCTGACCCCTCACCTAGCAAAGAGTACCTTCTTGTTATTTTATGTTGTCCCTTTTCGGCCGACCAACCCTAAAATTTTTCTAAGGGCGCCAATATGTACTAAGTTTGAGGGGGAGCTCGCGTCGAAAACGCGATCTTCAAAAAGTTCCAAAAAGCCGTATTTATCCGCTTTTTCAAAACCTTCCCCGCTGCGCCGAAAAATTTGTCAAATTAAGGTCATTATTGTCTTCTGAGACTGCTCGTGAAATCAATTTGGTCGACCTACAAAACAAAAAACTCAACAAAAATTTCGATATTTTTCTGAAAACCTGCCCACCTCGAGAAAACCCTAGATAAGCTTGCATAAGAGTACAACAATTAGTAACCTAATTGACAAGAAATCAAAACAGTATATCACAGATAGAAAATAAAAATGAGCCCTTTTTCGTGTGCGTCCATAGGAAGAAGTAGACCAACTTGAGCCGAGTAAATTGACGTAACAGTAATAATTGCGTTAACCAAAAAAATTGTCGCAAGTTTCCAGATAAAGAGCTTGTTCATATTGAGTGAAGATGGAAGTAGCTAGCCGTCTAATAATCGAGAAGAAATCTAACTAAGGAAAATTAAGAACGGGAGGTTTGAATGAAAACATTAACTACAATTCAATTCAGTACCTGTGATTGAAGATATGCCCTCAGATAATCATCTATTTGTTGTAAATTCTAACCTTGTTGAAAAAATTATTTAATTCCTCATACTAGAAAATCATTTGAAACTGAAATCCCGCTGATTGTCAAACCCCCAGTATTTTACAAAAAATATACTGGTTAAAAGGTAAAATGTCTAGTTACAATTGCAATTCAACGAGGCAACAACTTTGATGAGGTATAAGAAGTTTTGGAATAAAAATATTATTTTGATCGCCATAACTTGATTGAACAAAAAGACCACTCCATTCAGAATATTATATTTATTTATCCTATTTTTGAGTGGGAGCTCGCGTCGAAAACGCGATTTTCCAAAAAAAAACCAAAAAAAAACTTTTTTGACCGGCTTTTCAAAAATTTCTCTGCTGCGCAGAAAATTTTGTCAAATGAAGGTCATTGTTGTCTTCTGAGACTTACGTGCGACCCCCTGCCGTCCCAAAGGGTTCCCCCTTCATACGGTTTTGAGATATCAATTTTTGTTGACGGACCCTAAGGAATTTTGTCTTGATATTATTCCTTTGCCGAGAAATTCCCGGGTCGAGATCCCGCTCAAAAACCGCTCAAGATTTGAGCGGTTTGAGCGGTTTTCCAGCAAGGTTTGAGCGGTTTGAGCGGTTTTTTTTTTGGAAAAACCGCTCAAACCGCTCAAATCTTGCTTAAAAAACCGCTCAAAAACCGCTCATTTTTTGCGGTGATTTTTAAACGGTTTTTCAAGCAAGATTTGAGCGGTTTTTGAGCGGTCTTCCCGGGTGGAGGTCCCAGACTCATGTCAATACTTTCGCACATGCGATGCACAGTACTATGGATACCTGTGGTCTGAGGTACGGGCCCCTTTTCCTTTTCCCCCCACCTGCAAATTTTTACATGCTAATTTGTTGACCACATTGTTCAATTGTTATGAAAATTTACATACAGACTAATAAGGCCACGACAAAGATATTTGGTCTTCATACTCAACCTCGTAAAACCACTCGTTACACTAATAAATTAAAGCTCGTGTGAGGTGGGGGGGAAAGGAAAAAGAGCCGAGGTACGTATCACTGTCACAGGAATTTCAAAAGCATGAATTAGAATTTATATTGGCTTCGCTGCGCGACACTAGTTTCAGGGCCACATGGGCTAACGGATAAGGCGTCTGACTTCGAATCAGAAGATTGAGGGTTCGAATCCCTCTGTGGTCGACTTTTTATTATTAAATCTAAAAAAAACCGCTCAAAAACCGCGCAAGATTTGAACGGTTTTGAGCGGTTTATCTAAAAAAACCGCTCAAAACCGTTCAAATCTTGCGCGGTTTTTGAGCGGTTTTCTTAGATAAACCGTTCAAAAACCGCTCAAACCGCTCATTTTGAAGCAAGATTTTGAGCGTAATTGTCTACAAAAACCGCTCAAACCGCTCAAATCTTGCTTCAAATTAGGTGAAAAATCTCGACTCGGGTTGCCTTGGCTACATTTAACCACCAATCCTTCTCCACAAAAATTTAACAGTAAGGTACTATACAGAGGAGAATGTGTGAACAGAAATTAGATAATCTTAGATCCACCCTTCAAATATTATACAACAAAGGCTCATACGTTAAATTTTTTTCGGTCTGTCAAATTTTGGCGGTCGAAAAAATAAATTTTAACTAAAATTTTTTTGTCCAATTGGACAGTAGTCTTATCTTTGTATGATTGTCATTTTTATGAAAACTTAAAGACTTCTGGAGCTAACTCAAAAAATTTTTCGTTCGAATTGTTGCTGTAGGAAAGATGTACAATCTATTTCAGCAAGTTTTCTCTTGCATCCTTTGCGCTACTACTTTGCAGTTTGGGAATAAAGGAGGTAACAAAAAATTCCTATAGACTAGTTAGTTATATAGAGAATATGTACAATTACTTAAAAAAAGTATAAGATATAAAATGAAGTGTGAATTAAAATGTTTGTTCTTAGTCATCACAAACTAGCAATGATCGACCGATGGTCGCATCATGCAATGTGTTGACTGGTATCTAGTCAATACCGAAGGTCATATTGATATACATATCACAACATTTCACCAGAAAAAATTGAAATTTTACAATTGACTAAAACTAATTCTATATACACCCGTTTCCCCCTTCAAAGTAGGAACAAAATTTACAAAATGCACCATAAACAAAAACTAGGACAAAAATAAATAATGAAATGTACAATTGAAGTTTGGAATATACAAATGTACAAATTGGGTGAATGTACAGAATTTACAAAGGTGAAATCTATCGAAAACAAATCTATTCCACAGACTGTACATCTAAAATGTACATAAAAAATACAAAAGTATTGAAAATAAGTCCAAAATCAGATTATTGAAATGCAAAAAATCAAATAAAAGACAGAGAATCTTCAATGGAAAATCGAATAAGATTCATCTAAGCAATTTTCGAGTGCTGAGTCAATCGTTGAAGAGATTTCACTAAAACTATTGGCATCCTGAATTGGGTGTTCCGGCGGAAGTTGGGGTGTAGTTGTGGATCCGCTAGGTGATATTGAAAGGATAGTTTGTATCAGAGTCTGACCAACTCGTTCCGATGGGATAGACTTTTGAGAAGACCAAAATAGAGTGGTTTCATAGCCACCAGTGTGTCTCTTAGCGAGATCCACTGGCGGCCTTAGAAAATCTAAAGGGTAGATGTAAAAAAAATGACCAACGGAGGAGAATGTGATCCGTCATCTAACTTTTTTACGTCCGTGACTGTGTCCTCCTTTTCCAGCACGTTTTAGATATAACCGAAGTTCACCGAAGAATTTAGGAGCGCCCACTTTTCTTCGAAGTCTAAACGGTCTTGGTTGGTGTTCCACCTGGGAAGGATTTTCCGGGGTACTGACCAATTGTATCAGACCTTTTTTGAAGCCAGCCCCGAGCAAAATTTATGATAGTCTAATCCTGAGGGAGTAACCGCTGGTCCACTCGGATATTTGGGCCTTGGGAGTGAAGATTCGCCACTTGTAACCTTTATTTCATGGTTAGGCCCTGCCACGGCGTCCTGACTAAAGGCATGTTATTGTTTGATATGCCATCGAAACAGTCTTTGATTATCCCATCCCATGACATTAGGTTTAGAGAAGAAGAAGAAGAGCCTGAGGTTTTTTGCGGACACTCTTGTATCACTACTAGTTCTGTGGTCGGCTGATGGGGACCTATAATTGGGGCCGTCTTGGATGTGCCCTGCTTGAGACGAGTGGTGTCTCTCACAATGGACTTCATCAGAGGTGACAGCTTCCTTTTTCCTGCTAAACTCAAAGATTGGGTAAGATTTTGCCCAATGGGTTTCAATGCGATATTCTTGGGAAAGGCGAACAATGTTACTTTGAAAATTAAGTCGGATTTACACAAGATGCGACCGTTATTGAGCGTAATTGTATAATCAGAGGATTAGATGATATTTCCTTTACCAAGTTGAAATCGGGTTCCCCAATTTTCCTGCTAGCCGCCCTTCTATAATATTTACTTCCAGAGGCCAACTTTTTCGTAGTTTCGGCGGTTTTGCCGGGTCTTGACAGGTCCGGCGGAGGAGTCACCGAGTGGGATAGGGCTAACGGTAGATTGTCTGTCTGAGCTTCCGTGTCAGCATCCATGTAGCCGTTTTCTGCCTCGTCGTGAATTTCCTAATTCCTGGCTTGTTGGTCTGATAAGATAAACTTTACTTTATCTAATCGGTTATCGAAGTATATCAATTTTTCCATCTGGCGTTTGCAGTTCTATTAAAATGTTTCTCGAGGGGGTGCATTCTATCGAAGGTTGTTTTCTAAGTTTGAAGTTTCAAATAATTTTTTCGGTCAAGGAATTTGCAGAAGGTTTTGGCAACTCGAATGACATGGCTAATAATTAAGATTTCTTAGTATATACAAGTCTTTCTACATGTCCGTTAGATCTTTGATCTCCAACTGTACAGAACAGAAAACTTTGCCTGCAGCGCAGAAAGTTTGGCCAAAACGGGACTTTTAGTGATGTGGGAGAGCTCGAAAAATCAATTTAGTCGACCTAGATAAAGATAGATAAAATTTTCGGTAAAAGTCGTAGATCCGGCCCTGGCTGTTTTGTAGATTTTTCTACTTTTTGATTTTTGGGAGTTCGTAGCAAAAAACAAAGGTCAGAACACTGAGTTAGCAACAAAAATTTTGACTCTAATTTCGAAATATAATTTTCCCTGGTCGACCGAAGGTGCTATCATAGAAGTTTTTCGATATGAATATCACAAATTCTGACAATATTAAGCTCTAAGAACGTTATAAAATACGAGTTTTCTTGGTCAAAAAAGTTGCAGGTTTGCACATCTTCTACTTATTTTTGGGTTTCTCGTGGGCTTCCAGCAGATGTTCCAAACAAACCCACAGACTTGTCTTATTTGCCCCCCAGAGCTACTTTTAAGATCAGGTACAAAATCAATTTGAAGCATCAGCTTAAAGTCTACGCGAAGTATGCGACACCAAGGTTTGATCTTTCATTCCTCCTTGCTACAATTGCCTTGCAGAAATTATTTTTCTGCGTGATGTTACTCAAACTAGAAGTCACTAGACAAAAACATGAAATTTTGTCTTGACATTATTCATTCGCCGAGAAATTGCCTTGACTACATTTTACAATCGATCCTTCTCAACAAAAATTTAACAGTAAGGTACTATACAGAGGACAATGTGTGAACAGAAATTAGATAATCTTAGATCCACCCTTCAAACATTATACAACAAACGTTTATACGATAATTTTTTTGGTCCGTCAAATTTTGGCGATCGAAATAAAAGTTTAACTAAAAATTTTTATGCCCCATTGAACGGTAGTCTTATCTTTGTATGCATGTCAGTTTTATGAAACCGTAAATTGAGAATGATTGAATGGAATACCTTGAAACATAACAAAACATACAATTTGAACTAAAAGACTTCTGGAGCTATTTTCAAATTATTTTTCGTTCGAATTGTTGCTGTAGGAAAGATGTACAATCAATTTCAGCAAGTTTTCTCTTGCATCCATTGCGCTACTACTTTAACGTTTGAGAATAATGGTAATGAATTGTTCCAATAGACTAGTTAGTTATATAGACAATATGTACAATTACTTAGAAAAGTATAAAATATAAAATGAAGTGTAAATTAAAACGTTCGTTCTTAAACCATCACAAACTAGCAATGATCGACCGATGGTCAAACCATGCATGGAGTTGACGGGTATCTAATCCATACCGAAGGTCATATTGACATACAAATCACAACATTTTACGAGAAAAAAATGAAATTTTACAATTGACCAAAACTAATTCTATATACACCCGTTTCCCCCTTCAAAGTAGGAACAAAATTTACAAAATGCACCATAAACAAGGACTAGGACAAAAACAAAGAGAATTTTCAATGGTAAGTCGAATCAGATTCATCTAAGCGATTTTCGTGTTCTTAGTCAATCGTTGAAGAGATTTCACTAAAACTATTGGCATCCTAAATTGGGTGTTCCGGCGGAAGTTGGGGTGTAGGTGTGGATCCGCTCGGTGATATTGAAAGGATAGTTTGTATCGGAGTCTGACCAATTCGTCCCGATGGGATAGACTTTGAGAAGAGCAAAATAGAGTGGTTTCATAGCCACCAGTGTGTCTCTTAGCGACGTCCACTGGCGGCATTAGAAAATCTTAAGGGGAGTTCTTTGTTTACGTCAGTGACTGTGTCCTGCAACTCCAGCACAATATCGATATAACCGAAGTTCACCGAAGAATTTAGGAGGGCCCACTATTCCTCGAAGTCTAGACGGTCTTGGTTGGTGTTCCACCTGGAAAGGATTTTCTGGGGTACTGACCAATTGGATCGGATTTTTTTCGAAGCCAGCCCCGAATGAATATTTTGATAGTCTGAACCTGAGGGAGGAACCGCTGGTCCACTCGGATGTTTGAGCCTTGGGAGTGAAGATTCGCCACTTGTAACATTTTTTTCATGGTTAGGCCCTGCCACGGCGTCCTGACTAAAAGGCATGTTATTGTTTGATACGCCATCGAAATAGTCTTTGATTATCCCATCCCATAACTTTCGGTTTAGAGAAGAAGAAGAACCTGAGGTATTTTGCTGACACTTTTGAATCACTACTAGTTCTGTGATCGGCTGATGGGGACCTGTAGTTGGGACCGTCTTGTAGTTGGGACCGTGCCCTGCTTGAGCTGAGTGGTGTCTCTCCCAATGGACTTCATCCGAGGTGAGAGTTTCTTTTTTCCTGCTAAACTCGAAGGTTGGGTAAGATTTTGCTCAATGGGTTTCAATACGATATTTTTGGAAAAAGGGAGCAGTTTTCCTTTAAAAACTAAGTCGGATTCTTGCAAGATGCGACCGTTATTGAGCGTAATCGTATAATCAGAGGATTCGATGATGTTTTTCTGAAAAGTTGGAACAGGGTTCCCCAATTTTCCTGCTAGCCATCCTTGTTTAAAATTTACTTCCAGAAACTAACTTCTTTGAAGTTTCGCCGGTTTTGCCGGGTCTTGACAGGTCAGGCGGGGGAGTAACCGAGTGGGTTAGGGCTAATGTTAGATTGTCCTCTGAGTCTGTCTGAGCTTCCGCAGCATCCATGTAGCCGTCAGCACCCATGTAGCCGTTTTCTGCCCCGTCGTGAATTTCCTAATTCCTGGCTTGTTGGTCCGGTAAGATAAACTTTACTTTATCTAATCGGTTATCGAAGTATATCAATTTTTTAATCTGGCGTTTGCAGTTCTATAAAAATGTTTCTCGAGGGGGTGCATTCTATCGAAGGTTGTTTTCTGTTTTCTAATTTCGAGGTTCCAAATAATTTTCTCGATCTAGGAAATTACAGAAGGTTTTGGTGACTCAAATGACATGGCTAATCATTAAGATTTTACAGTATATACAAGTTTATCTACAAGTCCGTTAGATCTATGATCTCCAACTGTATAGCAGGTGATTTTGATGTTGAATTTTTAACAAAAGCCTTTCAAACCGTGAGATGAAAAAAGAACCCATGGCCTATTCTAATCTTTCTTGGAAAACCATGATGATGGCAGTAATCAGTTTTAAAAGGAAGTAACGGAAGTTGAGGTTGGGTTATTGACTAAATTCGCAGAGAGAATTTTTGTGAAACAATCAATGCAAAAAAGGACAAATTTTTTGTTCCACAAAAAGCGTCCAATGGACCTGCGTAGACCGAATTTAGTCCTAAATCGCGTAAAATAACGTGGGACGTTTTGTCGTGTGTTCCGTTCCGAGTAAAACTTTGAGGCTCTTACCGACTTCCAGGCACTGATTACAAGACTCCCCAAGATGATACCTTTCCCGGAAGATGTGTGGCAACCAAATGTATTCTGCTAAAAGCTTCATTCCAAATTGGCCCGGATGAATTTCATTTAATTGTGAGCTGAATAATCCCCGAATAGCTGCTGGCACTTCCAGCTTAGTGTCCTTGAAAAGGACTTCGTGTTTCACATCAAGGTCTCTTTTGTAGTTTTTCAAGTAGATTCCCTGAATCACTACTGGTCGTCCAATTCTGATCGTGATGAGTTTGCCCCAGATAATCTTGTCGTCTTTTGTCATGATCGTTAAGAGTTTCTTTGAACAGTGTTTTCT
Organism: Symsagittifera roscoffensis; assembly: GCF_963678635.1. Taxonomy (NCBI): domain Eukaryota; kingdom Metazoa; phylum Xenacoelomorpha; order Acoela; family Convolutidae; genus Symsagittifera; species Symsagittifera roscoffensis. The sequence goes on along the minus strand of NC_087063.1, from coordinate 49,631,760 downwards.
CTGGAATTATAGGGGAGTAGGGTAATATGAGGTCTGTTTTATATCTATTGGGCCGGCAAATTGATTGAGATTAACTATCTCGGGGACTTCTTTTTCCTTAGATCTTCGTTTTGCATAATGAAATGTATAAGAACCTTGTCAGTAAAAATAATGCTTCTAAAGTTGGCATTAGAGTGGACTGGGGGTAAACAGTTCAGAGAACAATTTTCTGCTCTGATATTTGAGTTATCACAAACTTTAATTGCTTGAACAAAACAAGAAATAATAGCACCAAAAATTTTAGAATTCAATAAAACTATTGAAAAAATTTTAAAATCTCGACTAAAAAAATTGCTTGAATTTTCAACTCGCGACGGGATTTTTTAAAATAACAATTGGATTTGATTTAACAGCGAACAAAGGTCTATCTACAAAATTTGTATTTAAACATTTCAACTGGTCTCCACTAGATAAGATATTCCAAAAATTCTTCGTCGTAGAGTGAGGAGGGTAAGGTTTAGTTTTTGCCAGACGGTAATCTAGATAAGAGGTCAGTAAGACCCATATTTTCTCTGGAAGATGTGAGATTTTAAAATTAAAAGGGTAAAAATCTGTTTAGCCGCCGGTTTGTAGCTATATTTTGCTGAAATGGCTGAAACTAGGGCTATATGGTCTGGCTCAATTTCGAAATCCGAGCCGAAAAGTAATTTCTTAACTACTCTGCAGCCCATGCTACGCCCAATAGTTCTAAGTCAATGTGGAATACTTCATTTCTTGATTTTTTAAGAATTTTGAAGCGAATGCGATTGCTTTCCACTGTCCACCTTGAAAATGTTCTTATGTCGCACTCAGTCCACTATGAGAACAACAAAGTGGCTGCTTCCTGTGATATATACTTTTTCTGATAGCAGTTTTTCAGAAGCTATCTAGTGTCTAGTATCCCATTTGTAAATTGACTTCTTGTTTAATAGGGGACGAAGGGGGGAGCTCAAAGAAGAAAAATTCGAAGCCATCTTTCACATACTGGTTTATTCAGCCGGAGAACATTCATAACTTCGAGATAATTTTGGGGTCTGGAAGGTTTTCGATAGCGTCCGCCTTGCCGACAAACGAAAGTACTCCGTCTTCAGAGATTTTAAAACCTAATCCTCATATTTCTTTCTGAAAGAATGGGCATTTTTTTCTTTTCACCGCCATGATGTTCTTGTTTAGGATTGTCAGAAAGCTACTTACAATTGATTAATGTTCATTTCAAAGTCCTTTCGAAGCAACCACAATGTCGTCTATGTAGCAAAACGTACACAGTATGTTCTTTAGATGTGAGTTCATGACGCGTTGAAATTCATTAGGCATGTCGCCCAAACCGTAAGAACCGTTTGAAAGTTGATACACTACAGTTGTTTCACAACCCAAAGTGTTGAAGTTACACTGTCCGCTTGCATTTTTGCAAATTTCAAGTTGACTATACGCATTTTTCAATTCCAAATTGCTAAACCAGACCTGCCCACTGGAAGTTTGCGAAAGTTGAATAGCAACATTGTGTATCATTTCATGAATGTTGGGTATCTGAGATTATTTTTGAAAGTCTGATCGTTTAGTAATTTAGAATCAGACCTGCCCAGTAGGAGTTTCCGAAAGTTGAATAGCAACATTGCCTATCATTTCATGAATGTTGGTTATCTAATGTTATTTTAAAAATTCTGATGGTTTGTAGTTTAATGCCAATTTGATCCAGCCAATTTTCTTTTTTGTTAAAAAAAATTGGACTATTGAAACAATCCTCGTCGCATTTCTCTAATTTTACAACGTGTCCTTCGGTCTCCATTCTTCTTAAGTCTTCACTTACGCCCAGAGTAGATGCATAGGAAATCTTCTTTATTTTGCCTGAACTGGTTTAAACGGAGAATCGATATGTGTTAAATTGCGATCGTTCCGACTTTTTTCAACTCTCGTAAGTTATTCTTTAAAGTTGTAGAAAATTTGTTCAGTTGAAAAGGAAAGTTTCAACTTACTCTTCATTGGTGGCCGGCTGAGTGAACATATTGGATTGGGACACTTCTTCTGTGTGTCCTCCAGTAATGAAAAATGGCGTCTCTTCACAAATCCAACTATTGAATTGCGTTGATTATTATTTTGCCCAGGATGTTGATCGTATGGTCTGTGAAACGGCAGGATAAGTATCTGATCCTCTTCGCCACTGCGTAAAATTTCAGGTTGGGATATCTGAGTTTAAGTTCGTGTAAGTCAGTTTGTTTTATAAAACTAACTGGGCTCGCCGAATCGAATAATCATTTTTACAATCATCTCCCATCCCAATCCTACGTTCAGGAGTTTTCTAGTTTCCAGTCCGTTCTCGTCGATATAGTTCTAACGCTCCAAACCGAAACATTGTCATCTTCTCTCGGTCCGTTCCCGTTCCAAGTATTTATCACTCCGCACATTTCTTGATTATCGCTCCAGGATTTCTCCGGCGGTACACTATTCGCAATATTTACATGATTATCACTTACAATATTTACAGATGGTAGTTTGTTGCGAGATTTACACAGTTTGGCGAAATTTCTTCTGTAAGTTTTACAAAAGATACGCTGCGCTGGACATACATTCAAGTGACCCTTTGTTAATGCGTTGCCGCACTTCATGCATGAATTACTCCGTTCTATAACGCGACTCAGTTCTTTCTTTATCTGGTTCTGTACATTGAACGATTCAAAATTCGGCCCATCGGTCAAAGATTTCGTCATAAGCGTCAATTTCTGATAATTAAAATTGCTTTTTCCGTCGATTAGAGTCAGACTTACAGCTTCTGAGGGGCTGATTGTAGCTGATAGGAGTTTCCCTTGGGTTTCGCAATCCTTCATATTGCATATAAAGACGTCCCAAATCCATTCCGCTTCATTGGTCTCCCTAATGTTTCATGTACTAGCTAGGTCTGTCAGCGCGCCCCAAAATTGTTTAATTGCCTAACGACCTTTTTGTTTGCGGTTTAATTTATTGTGCCTCTCGAAAGTTGTGTTAGAAGGTTTTTTAAAGGCAACGTCCAGAAGATTCCAGAATTCAGTAAAAAGTATGGCTGAAACTTTCACCCGAGGGTTTTTCGGGCAAAGATTTTTTTCTTGCTGCCGAGTGCTAAAAATAGGATAGAGCATCAGCCTCTGCTCGTCTCATACCATAAAATTTTTTCTTTTCTTCGTTGATCCGCTTTTCTTCGGCGGCTTCGTATAATTTTATCGCGTTTTTGTTCGTCGTTTCTCTATTGACTCTATTGATATCCAGTTCACTTTCTGTTGCTTGTTTCAGAATTTGAATTTAAGTTTCCGGTACATCCGGTCCGTTAAGACTATCGATATCCAGATTCTCTTTAGCAATTATCGCTAATTGAAAATGGATCGTGGAATGTGGGGCTCCATGGTATGGTTTGGCAGAATGAAAGGTCTCCACGCAAGTTCGATTCATGTGACTACGCCATACTAAAAAGTTCTAAAAGACTTGTTAGTTATGTACAGAGTAAGCGCAATTACTTAAATAAAATGAAAAGATAAAAAATGAAATGTGAATTGAAACGTTTAATCTTAATCAACACAAACTAGCAATGATCTACCGATGGTCGAATTATGCAATGTGTTGATTGGTATCTAATCAATACCGAAGGTCATTTTGACATAACTATAAAAATAAATCACAACAACTGGTAATCGATGAAAACCAACAATCTATTATTGCAGAAGCTGGAAATTTTCATATTAAACTGGTTTAAATTTATTCATTTCAAACAAAAATACTTAATCATGATTAATATGAATTGATATTCGAAATGATGTCTTGAACAACAAGAAGTCGCTTGAATTTGTCCGCATTTTAATATGGTAGTTCTTCTTGCAACCGTCCTAGAAATAAAAGTTGAAAATGTTGTCTGCTTAACTACTAGTCTGCTTGCTGACTGCCCGGGTTGACCAAAAAAGCTCGTCATACAATTTTCATCTATGGCAAAATGCTAATCAAACACTTTTCATGCAATTCCGTAAGTAATTGCATGAAAAGTGTTTGATTAGCATTTTGATTACATGAAAATTACATGAAAGGTCTATGATTACTACTTTTTAGTATAGGGAAATTGTATGACTAGCATTTTTCCATAAGCCAAAAATAATGATTTTTTTACATTTTATTTTCTCAAAATTTATTGGTTGTGTTCGTAACCGAACACAAATGACAAAAACCTTGGTTACTCAAACGTAGTAACCATACATTTGGCCGTCTCGCATTGAAAATGCATTGGAAACAGCCTGCAGATTAATTCTGTCTCACACAAATAATATAACGAAAGTAACGAACTTTTAAATTTTGGCAAAAAATTTCAAAGATGATTATTTCCAAAGTTTCTAAGTTCTTATACCAGACATTGATCAAGGCATAAACAAACATGTCATTCAAAACAAAGAGGAGTTTTAAGCGTTTTTAACAAAAGTTATGAAGAGAAAAGGAAAAAAACACGATATTAGTATATCCAGGACTACGTTATACACACAAAAAAATAAATTTTGCATGCAAATTTTTTTCTTCAAAAAATGTTTGTTTGAGTACGAAAATCAATTTGCAATTGAAAAATAACACAAAAAAATGTTTGGGGCAATTTCAAATATACTTGAAAATTTTTTGTCGCCATCAAAAATGCTAGTCATACATTTTCCACATATGGAAATTGTATGATTAGCATTTTTTTGACAAAAAGTTTTTCTTTCTTATTTGGTACGATACAACGAATTTTATGCCAAAACAAGAGAAAAGTTGTTCGAAAATTCAATGACACCGTTTTAGCAAAATGTATGAGATTTGTATGACTAGTTTTTTTTGATAGTTTTAGTTTATGGAATTGTATGATTAGCTTTTTTGGTCTATGGAGGTCAACCCGGGTGTTTGCTTACGCGATTGTCAACTTCTTGCTGCCACAAAGTAAGCAGCCAGTAAGGTAAGTGAGATTTGGCAGCAGAAATTATAAACTCATCAACGTTTCGTTAAATCATAATGAATAATTTTCATGAAAACCACAGCATAACTTTTCACTTTAACGAACACAGATCTTTTAGCAGCGCATAACAAGCATGAAATGTGAAGTATATACAATTTTCTTTATAATAGCACACCGTAAGAACGAACACATAATAACATAGTAATGTTGCATGCTCATAAAAAAAACAATTAAAAAAACAAGACTGATTGTATCAGGGCAAAGCCCTGAATGTTCCGACCGCCTTTTAATGTTTATGGAGCAGTAATAACATTTAAGAAATTAAATGAAATAAAACAAAAATTGAAATTTTTTTTTTAAATTTGAATTTTTTTAATGAAAATCATCCCCCCACACGCCATATTAAGTACAAAATGATAGATTTTGCTCCTTGTAACAAATCAATTATGGCAAATAAGCTTCTTTCAACCAATTTGGAACGATTTCTAAGACGGATTAACTCTCCGCTTACGCGTTAATAGCGCGAAATATATCGCGCGTTAATTGTCCCACATTGGCCAAAATGACAATCATTAAACCCCGTATTTTTGCGAAAACTGATCACAGGTGAAATATCTTTTCATATTTAAGCTCAGGACAACAATACCTTTTGAATGATATAAAAAATTTCTTTCAAAAATGGCTAGTTAAAAAGTCGAAATTTGTCTGAAGAAAAAAAAAACCCACCCCGAGCACAAATATTCCGTTACTTTCATATCGAAAGTCGGAACAATAATTGTCATATGAATAAAAGGCGGATATTCAACAAACGACCATGTCTAAAAACCGCCATATCTTGAAGCCGAAATTGCATCAAAATAACGTAAATTACATCAGAATTACGTAAAAACTGTATAACAACAATGACAACCTGTCATGTTTGCATAAAAGTATTAATTTGTTGGAAGGGTAATCCTATTTTTGGTTTGCTGGCCCATTGGCTTGTTGGCCTACCACCGAATAGTCTGCAATTTAGTTTGATTTTCATACTACTTTGGCTCGAATTTTTTTAAAACGCTATTTCCGACAATTGACAATTTAAGCGCCAAAATTGTTTTTAACAACGATAAGTGAAGATAGATGACCACGACCATATACTCAACGCCGCAGTCGCGCCAAAGCGGCGGCTCGCGCGCAGCGCGCCCAACGCCGACCTTAAGCCAAGAATTTGAAGTTTCCAATTAATAAGCTTCAAAAACTTGCGAGTTGTCGCTTTCCTTAATTTTTGCAAGTTGTATTTTCTTGAGAGTTGTCGCGGTACCATTTTTTTTTCATGATAAAATTTTCCCTATCACAAATTATTGGATGAACAGTTCGGCTGAAGCCTAATCTCAAACTGTCTGGTCCAAACTTTCCAAAATTGAACAACTTTTGAGCTACGTCGGGGTGGCCTTCTCGTAGAGTAATTTCGGATACGGTAAATCGTCTGTTTGTCACGGTATATATTTTCGACCGGATAGATTTGCGCAACTTCTTAGTGCAATGCCGATCCTAATCTTACCCTTATATTTCTTAGTTTCAATAATTCTAGCGATTTACTGGTTTATTGCGAAGTTAGAGGAGAGAAGAAAGTAACTGGTTTCAATCTTTATTTTTAATTATTTGAACCACTAGGGTTTCAGGCTTACAAGAAGAAATAAAAATTAGTCTAGAATTATGATTGGTTTGTTATGAATATTTTACAGTGAAGTATTTTAAAATACTTAAAGAAATGGTTCAAACTTGTTCCACCCATCCGGGGTAAAAATAATTTTTAAAGTTTTGAGTTTCATCGTACGAGAGTGGTTTTGAGTTCTCGAGAGAATTGTTGAGAGAGTTGCTGAGAAAGACAAACAACTATTGTCTGTGCCTGCCAAATACTTTCAATAATGCGGGATTGTCGTGAACCCAGAGAGATCGAAGTAACGTGCAGAAAAGTTATACACGAAATGAGTCGATTTCATAAATCAGAGCGAGACTATGTGCGAGATAAAAGGTTCACTTTTCTGAGAGAAGTGTCATGTGGGCCTTTGTTCTGTTTCAATAATTTTTTCTTCGCTGTCAACTCCATACTTTATATCCAGAGAAAGTTGAGACTGCGGCAAGCAAAATCAATCGATTGCCATTCCGAAGTCGTCGTAATGTCGTCAATTAATCATCTTCCTTTTTTTGCTTGTGGAATCTACTCTGTGAAGTTTCTTCCATAGTTATTTCTGCATTTTTTTTCTCATTTTAAATTAATAATCAGGTAGTTGTTTTCGCAGAAGCTTTTATTTGATTTTGGTTTATTTAAAGAGTTTCTTACACTGGAACCACTCATAGCAAAAAATGAGTGCGGTATGTCTAAGTGTGGTTTAGCTCGGTTGGTGAGGGCGTCTATAGAGCATGCTCAGGACGTCCTACTGGTGTGCTAGGCGAGTTGTGGGAGTATACTTGAGAGTGGTTTATTGATCAAAGGGTTTTATCGATTACAAATTTTTCTTTTCTTTTTACCTGGTGTTTTCGTCAGTCATATTTTGAGATTTTGTTCACTTGTTTAAAACAACCTATCCGTGATTAGTGTTAACTTGGGGCTTACGAATGTTGCATGTGGTCTTATTTGAAAAATGCTTTTCGTGCTAAAAAAAATTATTATCCAGTTTGATCTGGGTTCAGAACAGTGGAATTTTTCTGTTCATATTATTAGTGTGGAGATAGTGCGGTAGTTTCAATATATTGCGTTGGTTATTTAAGCTTTATTGGAACCGGGTTAAGGGAAAAATTAAGTTTTAAAACCTTACTAGAATTGTTATCAACGGTTAGCGAAGTTTGAAATTCATTTATTTACTACAAGTTGTTATGCGAAAGAATAAAACGTTTTAAACAGTTTATTCAAAAAAAGGTGAACTTTCGGGACAAGTTGGAGAGAAATAAAAAAGTCGCACCTAAACAAATTATTTGACCTGTAATTTGTGATTTAAATTGTAGAACTCAATGCTTTGTTTTACAAATTTTTTGCATAGAAATTTTTAAAACCTGTTTATTTAAATATTTTGAAAATCATATTTCAATATACTGCAATAGATTAGCGCCGCTTAAATAGTTGATAAAAAATAGTTTCTACCTTTTATTTGATTTTCCTATTTTGAATGCTAAAGAAGAAATCTGAAAGAAAATTTATGAAACTTTTCAACATAAAACAGTAAGTAAACCCTTTTAGAATTAGTTAACCTTTTCGAATACTTGATTTAGACTTACGTTGGTTCTGGTAAGAAATTTTAAGCAAAAACTACCGATGGAAGTTGATTCTGAGAGGAGTTCAGCTAGTATGCGAATGACGTTTTTCGTTTATAAAAGTGGCCAAAAAAGCTCAAATACCTGGATGGTTTTTAGGTTTTCGTGAAGGACTGAACATTTCTAATGATTGGGCTTTATGAAGTTATAGATCTTGTGGTTGAAATCTAATAATGGTATTTTTACAGGTTGGATATATTCATGTGGTAAGATCGAGGGTTTAGTTTTGTCGACGGGTTGGTTTCGGTGGCAAGAAACATGCATTTGTTGGACGGGATCATAATGCGGATAGTGCCATGCAAGTTGGTGCCATTAATACAATAAGCACAACTCAAAAAGTTAGGTGATGTGTTTTGAAATCATGGACATGCAGTGGTGATGTGGGCTGTGTGATGGTGAATGTTATATGAAGTGTATTTGAATAAAACGGTAGAAAGTGTGAGTATGTGTTAGCTTAGTTTTTAACATTAGTTCGTATGTACAGTTGAACCTCGTTACTTTGATTTTCTCAAATTAAAGGCTAATTGGAAGTGATCAAAACGGCTGAAGTAAGATTCATAAATTTTGAATTTTTCATTGCTTGGGCAATGATGCGATCTAACTGTTTGTTTGTGCCATGGAGATCAAAGATGTAGTGTGTTCTGGTTTTTAAAAAAATTTCAGTAATTTTCGGTTGACTTTGGAATCAGTGTCAAAATGTGAGTCTTCCTTGTACCTGTGAGCATTGTCATCACTGTGAGCGTTGGGTATTTGGTAAAATTTTTAAGCGATGTGTCTATTTAGTACTTTTGATAATTAGAAAAACTGTCGACATTGGCTGTTTCGGAGGAATCTAAACGCGGAGGGTGGGGGTTGACTAAGTTTCTAGGTGGATTTCTTGGATATTTTTCTTCATGAGCTTACGTTGTGCTCGGGTAGGGTTGTTGCGAATAGATAAAGTGGATATTTCTGAAGTTGAAGAGGATTGGGTCAATTGGTGTATAGTTAGTGATTGATAAGTACTGTGAAATTGTTGTTTTTAGTTGTATAATATCATTTAAGTCGTGTTCAAGTTGGTCGTCAGATAGGGTTTGAGGGTCGTTAATATTGGTAAATAGTGATGAAAGTAATGGGAAAGCGTCGATATACGAGGAATTGGAGTTGGATGACAGGGTGATTACAGGGTCTGAGGGAATAATACGGGTAAAAGTTGATCATGAAAAGTTAGTAGTGGGGCTTAATTCGGAGTCAAAAAATTATTCGGTAGTGTCTACTGCGACATTTTCTTTAAAAATGTTGTGTAAAAAAAGCTGTCTGAATTGAGTCATCAGAGTGCAAGTGGAATAGGAAAAATCGGAACGAAATGCTGCAGAGGGGAGGAGAGAAGTTCATTGATGGAAATGATTGAGGTCTGGCGCTGCGAATTCGACTGGTATGAAAAAGATTGGTTGAGGTATCCAATTTGGCGGCTCATTGTGGGCTAAAACCATTATCGTTATGAGACGAAAATTCAATCTAATTTTGTTCTAAGTGTCTTTCTTCTAAAACTTCTTTGTGTTTCGTTCCAATTGTGTGGTTGGTAAGCAATATGAGAGTGTGGGACAGGTTGTGGTTTATTGTTTTGATGAAGTCGTGATTGTGATCAAAAAGTTTTTCTATAAATTGTGAGTGAAATTATTTGTAATTGATTTTGATTTGAAAAACTGTGGAAGTGTACCAGTGCTGTAGATCTTTTATGTGTGTTCTTTTGTGGCTTGTCAATGTGCTTGGATTTGTTGATAATTTTTTATTCTATTCAATGATTTTTGCATGTAGTAGGATTGTGATTAATGAGCCTTAAAAAAATCCAAAAAATATCGCAAAGAGAATTCGGGCGACGCTTGCTTGTCGGTTAACTTGTGTATGAATTGCACAGGTATTCTATATTTCTTAAAAGAGTGAGAATAACATTCCTCAGAAGTTAGGCCTTGCATATTGGATGCCGAATCTTTCTAGAATAGGACAAGACCCTCCTATTTATTATAAAAACTGACTTTTTAATTACCAGAAACAAAAAAAAATTCTTGGATTAATACCTTGAGGTTTATAATTTTCTTCATTAACACATATAAAATCATTGATTTATTCAAAATTTCCACTGTAGTCTTGTGTACAGATGTCTGAGAATCCTGCTGTTTCAGGTAGTTTTCCTAAATTTTGATCTTTGGTTTGACGTTGAATTGCATCCATTTTGTGAGAAGTTGTTGAAATTGTTGCGTTCGAATGAGATGCTGAATGTATAATTTTGATTATGTTCCTCTTGCTTATAAGTCAATAATCAGGCTTCTAGCTTTTCCGCGATTGCTTTCGGGCAAAATTTTCAATTTTTTCAGTGGTGGTATTAATGTAGGGCATGGTGTTACTTAATAATATTTTTTTTTGGGATTAAGTTGCACTGCATTATGGCGTTATTCTTAACCATAGGGAACGGCTCCATCCAAAACTATGTCCATCGTGAAAAGGTACTCACAAAATGAATTTAATTTTTTTTATAAAAACTTGATATGTCCTGGTAGCATTGTTAATCTGCAAACACAAAAAAGGTGATACTTTGTTAGTATAAGTAATAACAAACTGATTTCAACTTTTGTTCTTATTTCTCTGAATTACTTAGTTTTCACATTTGCAAGTATGAATTAAGATTTAGATATGATTTATGATTGATTAGGTACGAACGTTTTACAGTGATTTATTTTAAACTATAGTATAAATAATTAATTTCAAAAAGGAAAAAAAAAAGATCAACGGTACAATATCTACTACCGTTAGTGACCTTTCAAAGAACGTCCTCTCTAAGGTTGTTTTATTTCTGTGAAAAAAAGTGATACGTAAATATTTTCAAAAACTTTTTTTTCAGCTTGCTTTTTGGTGTGCAAAAACGGTTACACCGACGTTTTAATTATCTTTCGACGGCAATGAAATTTTGTTATGTAGCTAATATAAAATTACTCTACAAAGTTATCATTACAACAAATTATGTGGAATGATAAATTGAGTTAAAAGGGGCGGTAACTGTACGTTTGATTTGAAGAAAAGAACGGAAATAGGTAAGAAAGTCAAATAGTGAGGCAATATGACCAAATTCTGCGGCGCAGTTTTCGACAGATGAAGAGTTCTAAGCTAAACTAGGATATAGTATCTGATTCAAGGTAATGGGTTACTAGATTCAAAAAGTATATCTTGGGTTTGACATTGCGTTATCTGAAAATTTTTGAAAAAGAAAAAAATTTGGTTTGTTTTCCAAATTCATCAATTTTGGTCAAAGCCAAAACGATCAGAGGTTTTTTAAAGGACATTGGAACAATCTGAGCTGTGTTTTGATCGGACACTACTAATCTTGTTTCACTTGCAATTATTCTGAACAATTAAGAGGGAAAAAAACAATTCCCGTTAGACTGCTTTAAAGTATGCGCAATTAAATAAAAGTTTCTTTCATTGCGTAGCCACGGCATTAAAACAGACCAAAACTTTTTTTGTTTAAGGCACAATTATTGTTCAAACAGTGTGGCAAAAATTTTATTGACTATTTGGAATTGCGTTGTTAGATAATAGGTTAAATTTTGTAGCCATTTAATTGAAATTGCCTTGATTTACAGTTTTCGAATTGAATGCTCAGGAAAATACTAATTGAGACACTTATTGTAGTGCATTTGGTGTCCACTCTTTCATCCAACATTATTTAACCTCTATGCTTAAACCATCATAACACGATAACCCCACAACAAGATAGTACACAACAACTTGACCTATTATACTGATTGACCTTCAAAAACTTGACTTTGTTTCCATATTAAATACCGATAACTTGTTTCCAATTAAGTCCTTTACAGCCACATTAGTAATCCAATTGATTATATTTGAGGGAAGGAAAGCCAGTTTCTTTTCACTTGATGCATTTAGTTAACTAAAAATGATTGAATTTCCATTAGATACAACAATAATCCCTCATTTACGCGTTTGAAACAGATAAAACCTACATAGTGTTGACTGAAGGGAACAAAACACGTTTGTGGGTTTAAAAAACCATACTACCCTAATCTGTAACCAAGGCTATAACACTCTCTGAGCTATACAACAGCTTGCAGCGAACTTCCATTTCACCCCATTTTCCTCAGACAAATAAATAATAGTGGTATCACGACACGAGTTTAAACTTAAACACAAACATAAACGATCAACTTCAGAAATGCTTAGTGATAGCAATCAAGGATGGAGAATTTTTTTTTGAAATGAAAGATAAGCCCAATCATTGCACTTCTACAGGAAAGCTTGATGATCGACTAGTTTTAAAAAACATCAAGGAACTGAGCAATAATAATACCCCAACAGTCGCAGTTGCAACCGCAGTTCAGCCCTTATAGAGAACGTTGCAATTTAACTAGTCCTAGCATCTAAAAAAGCACTTCAAAAAAATGTTTTTTCGGCGATTTGAAATGCTGCGAGAGCTAGAAAAAATCATATTTTTGTTTGGCTGAAGTAACTTTTAAAATCACTCCCACAACCTCTTTCCATCAATTTTACCCTTTAAACTTTAGCTTTTGGGAATAATCTCTGCATGCATGTATGCGTTTCTAACAAACAGAGCGAGAAAAACTACCACCGTTTTTTTAAAAGCCCTGAAATTACTAGCCCATGATGACAGACATGAAAAAATTTTGCTGATTTTGAGCAGGCCCCTATTCAATTTATTCAAAAAAAAATTCCAGAATCCTAGCAGTCAGGATGCATGCTTTAGAAAATTATTTGAGGAATGTTGCCAATCTCGGACAAATAAAATAGTACGAAACGAACCACAAGTTTGTTTGAGCACCTGAATTGGTGCTTTCGCTGGCTTCCGAGAAAATCGTTCAATAAAACAATCCAAGAAACGCCAGTAAAAAGCAATCGCACCAAAAAAATTAAAAAAATTCGTGAAATATTGACAAGCTATGCCTTTATTTTGGATACAAACACATACGAACTTTCGTTGCGTGTCGAGAATTCATGATCCCCTTTCACTATCGAATCAGAGAGATGCTGCATCAAACGGCTTTCTTAGAAAAACAAACCTGTAGATAATTGAAATTACGGCATTCAGTCATTTTTCAGTACATCGCAAACTATGGTATGAAAAATAATTACTAATTTACGAACAGACTCTTCTGTTCAAAAAAAACTAAATGAAAATTTGCAAAAAATATGCATGTTTAAGAAGAAAAAATTGATTTCAATTTTTTCGGGCCATGGCGAACTTAGACATAAGAAAAATTGATTTGTTCATTCAAAAAAAATTTTGAATATAATTTTTCGATTATCTTTTTTTTTAGGAAGATGTCTCCTGACAGTTTACCGGAGACTAATAAACGAACTGTCTGGACTTGCTTTTAAGAAATACTGTCTCAAAAATTTCAGTGGCGGATTGATTGCTCGTTGGTGGACGCTAGTTTGAGACTATGTGCTGGCAAACCGTTTAGATTTTGCGTTGTTCGGTTACAATTCAAAAAGAGAATTCAAAATTTTTAGATGGCTCCAAAAATTAATTAAATTTTAATTTAAACTGATAGGTTTTTGAATAAACCTTGATTTAGGTTATCTTTTTATTCACATTCAGTTTTTAATCCAGTTTTTACATAAATTTAGGAAAAATTTCTGTAATAGGGAGGAAAATTTTCCAGATACGGTTCTAATGTTTTCGGATTAGGTGCCGATCGAATTAGTTTCAAAGTTTTTGTCAAAATCTAGATTCTCGATGAGATCTTTTTGTTTGATTCTGAAACGCATTTACCAGGAGTGAATGTTATTTCGTTTTTTTTGCAAACCGTTTTTCAACCAGAGCTTTGATACTTACCTGCGCCATGGCTGTGAATTGCAATTGAGTCTTACACTGAATATTGTTAAAAAGCGGTTCAATTGTGTTGGGACTATCTAATTCAGGGTCCTGGTTGGATACAAGCGTCGGGCAATCTTATTTCCATTAAGCGTGGCTATTTTAGTAAATATATTTTGTGTTTTTCCTAATTTGCAAAGCTGATCAGTGATTTGTTTTAGATGAGTCTGATTAAAAATTAAATTTTTAAATTTCATATAATTCACGTTGTAATTCACAAGATTTTTTTGGGCTTATGTATCTTTTAGTTCTAGGTCAATATTTAAAAATGCTCACTTTAATTGATATTTAGGTGGTTATTGTGTTCAAAGTAAACTTATGAAAGCCAAAAAATTGTCACAAAAAGCAAGACAACAAAAATAACTGACACTTTTTTGATTTTAGGAATTATTTAAAAACAAAAGCATTTAAATGTTTAAAATGAGGCGTCTAAAAAGCTTGTATAAAAACAAGTAGTAATCAACGTTTTTTTGCGCTTGAAAGTATTTTTCAAAGTGTGAATTTTAAACAGTATATCTTTATATCAGTAACATTGAAGATTGTGGGGTAAAACCATAATCGTTAATTGACGAAAATTTTATCTTAGTTTGTTCTGAGTGTGTTTGTTCTAAAACTTCTTTTTGTGTTTCGTTCAAATTGTGTGGTTCGTAAGTAATATCAGAGAGTGGAACAGGTTGTGGTTTATTGTTTTGATGAAGTCGTGATTGTAATGAAAAAGTTTTTCTAGAAATTGTGAGTGGAATTATTTGTAATTGATTTTGATTTGAAAAACTGTGGAAGTGCTGTAGCTCTGTTATTGTGTATTTTTTGTGGTTTGTCAAATGTGTTTGGAGTTGTGGATAAGTTTTTATTCTATTCAATGATGTTTGCGTAAAATAAGATGGTTTTTAATGAGGATGAAAAAAAATCAAAAAAAATCTCGCAAAGAGTATTTCGGCGACGCTTGCTTGTGAAATAACTTGTGTATGAATTGCACAGGTATTCTGATTCCTTAAAAAAGTGAGAATAAAACTCTCTTTTTCTTAGGAAGATGTCTCCTGACAGTTTACCGGAGACTAATAAACGAACTGTCTGGACTTGCTTTTAAGAAATACTGTCTCAAAAACTTCAGTGGCGGATTGATTGCTCGTTGGCGGAACGCTAGTTTGAGACTATGTGCTGGCAAACCCTTTAGATTTTGCGTTGTTCGGTTACAATTCAAAAAGAGAATTCAAAATTTTTAGATGGCTCCAAAAATTAATTAAATTTTAATTTAAACTGATAGGTTTTTGAATAAACCTTGATTTAGGTTATCTTTTTATTCACATTCAGTTTTTAATCCAGTTTTTACATAAATTTAGGAAAAATTTCTGTAATAGGGAGGAAAATTTTCCAGATACGGTTCTAATGTTTTCGGATTAGGTGCCGATCGAATTAGTTTCAAAGTTGTTGTCAAAATCTAGATTCTCGATGAGATCTTTTTGTTTGATTCTGAAACGCATTTACCAGGAGTGATTGTTATTTCGTTTTTTTTTGCAAACCGTTTTTCAACCAGAGCTTTGATACTTACCTGCGCCATGGCTGTGAATTGCAATTGAGTCTTACACTGAATATTGTTAAAAAGCGGTTCAATTGTGTTGGGACTATCTAATTCAGGGTCCTGGTTGGATACAAGCGTCGGGCAATCTTATTTCCATTAAGCGTGGCTATTTTAGGAAATATATTTTGTGTTTTTCCTAATTTGCAAAGCTGATCAGTGATTTGTTTTGGATGAGTCTGATTCAAAATTAAATTTTTAAATTTCATATAATTCACGTTGTTTCAATTTTTTTTCATTGGATACTTTGTTTTTTATTGTAATTTTAGTTTTGTATCAGTGTTTCATATTCAAATTTTTATTCCTTAACTGTTATATAGGTTCTAATTTGATGGTTTTAAACAATTTCTACTTGTACTCGAGTTGCCGTCTTTTTTGAATAAGATTTTTTTTGGGCTTATGTATCTTTTAGTTCTAGGTCAATATTTAAAAATGCTCACTTTAATTGATATTTAGGTGGTTATTGTGTTCAAAGTAAACTTATGAAAGCCAAAAAATTGTCACAAAAAGCAAGACAACAAAAATAACTGGCACTTTTTTGATTTTAGGAATTATTTAAAAACAAAAGCATTTAAATGTTTAAAATGAGGCGTCTAAAAAGCTTGTATGAAAACAAGTAGTAATCAACGTTTTTTTTGCGCTTGAAAGTATTTTTCAAAGTGTGAATTTTAAACAGTATATCTTTATATCAGTAACATTGAAGATTGTGGGGTAAAACCATAATCGTTATTTGACGAAAATTAAATCTTAGTTTGTTCTGAGTGTGTTTGTTCTAAAACTTCTTTTTGTGTTTCGTTCAAATTGTGTGGTTCGTAAGTAATATCAGAGAGTGGAACAGGTTGTGGTTTTTTGTTTTGATGAAGTCGTGATTGTAATGAAAAAGTTTTTCTAGAAATTGTGAGTGGAATTATTTGTAATTGATTTTGATTTGAAAAACTGTGGAAGTGCTGTAGCTCTGTTATTGTGTATTTTTTGTGGTTTGTCAAATGTGTTTGGAGTTGTGGATAAGTTTTTATTCTATTCAATGATGTTTGCGTAAAATAAGATGGTTTTTAATGAGGATGAAAAAAATCAAAAAAAATCTCGCAAAGAGTATTTGGGCGACGCTTGCTTGTGGAATAACTTGTGTATGAATTGCACAGGTATTCTGATTCCTTAAAAAAGTGAGAATAAATCTCTCTTTTTTTAGGAAGATGTCTCCTGACAGTTTACCGGAGACTAATAAACGAACTGTCTGGACTTGCTTTTAAGAAATACTGTCTCAAAAACTTCAGTGGCGGATTGATTGCTCGTTGGCGGAACGCTAGTTTGAGACTATGTGCTGGCAAACCCTTTAGATTTTGCGTTGTTCGGTTACAATTCAAAAAGAGAATTCAAAATTTTTAGATGGCTCCAAAAATTAATTAAACAAATTAATTAAACTTTAACTTAAACTGATAGGTTTTTGAATAAACCTTGATTTAGGTTATCTTTTTATTCACATTCAGTTTTTAATCCAGTTTTTACATAAATTTAGGAAAAATTTCTGTAATAGGGAGGAAAATTTTCCAGATACGGTTCTAATGTTTTCGGATTAGGTGCCGATCGAATTAGTTTCAAAGTTGTTGTCAAAATCTAGATTCTCGATGAGATCTTTTTGTTTGATTCTGAAACGCATTTACCAGGAGTGATTGTTATTTCGTTTTTTTTTTGCAAATCGTTTTGCAACCAGAGCATTGATACTTACCGGCGCCATGGCTTTGAATTGCAATTAAGTCTTACACTGAATTAATATTGTTAAAAAGCGGTTCAATTGTGTTGGGACTATCTAATTCAGGGTCCTGGTTGGATACAAGCGCCGGGCAATCTTATTTCCATTAAGCGTGGCTATTTTAGGAAAAATATTTTGTGTTTTTGCTAATTTGCAAAGCTGATCAGTGATTTGTTTTGGATGAGTCTGATTAAAAATTAAATTTTTAAATTTCATATAATTCACGTTGTTTCAATTTTTTTTCATTGGATACTTTGTTTTTTATTGCAATTTTAGTTTTGTATCAGTGTTTCATATTCAAATTTTTATTCCTTTACTGTTATATAGGTTCTAATTTGATGGTTTTAAACAATTTCTACTTGTACTCGAGTTGCCGTCTTTTTTGAATAAGATTTTTTTTGGGCTTATGTATCTTTTAGTTCTAGGTCAATATTTAAAATTGCTCACTTTAATTGATATTTAGGTGGTTATTGTGTTCAAAGTAAACTTATGAAAGCCAAAAAATTGTCACAAAAAGCAAGACAACAAAAATAACTGGCACTTTTTTGATTTTAGGAATTATTTAAAAACAAAAGCATTTAAATGTTTAAAATGAGGCGTCTAAAAAGCTTGTATGAAAACAAGTAGTAATCAACGTTTTTTTTGCGCTTGAAAGTATTTTTCAAAGTGTGAATTTTAAACAGTATATCTTTATATCAGTAACATTGAAGATTGTGGGCTAAAACCATTATCGTTATGTGACGAAAATTAAATCTTAGTTTGTTCTGAGTGTGTTTGTTCTAAAATTTCTTTTTGTGTTTCGTTCAAATTGTGTGGTTCGTAAGCAATATCAGAGAGTGGAACAGGTTGTGGTTTATTGTTTTGATGAAGTCGTGATTGTAATGAAAAAGTTTTTCTAGAAATTGTGAGTGGAATTATTTGTAATTGATTTTGATTTGAAAAACTGTGGAAGTGCTGTAGCTCTGTTATTGTGTTTTTTTGTGGTTTGTCAAATGTATTTGCAGTTGTGGATAAATTTTTATTCTATTCAATGATGTTTGCGTAAAATAAGATTGTATTTAATGAGGATGAAAAAAAAATCAAAAAAAAATCGCAGAGTATTTGGGCGACGCTTGCTTGTGAAATAACTTGTGTATGAATTGCACAGGTATTCTGATTCCTTAAAAAAGAGAATAAAACTCTCTTTTTTTAAGGAAGATGTCTCCTGACAGTTTACCGGAGACTAATAAACGAACTGTCTGGACTTGCTTTTCTCGTTCTCGGGATTGAGCTGTACTGCATTATGGCGTTATTTTTAACCATAGGGAATGGCTCCATCCTAAAATTATGTCCATCGTGAAAAGGTAATGACACAATGAATTTAATTTTTTATAAAAACTTGGTATGTACTGGTAGCATTGTTAATCTGCAAAGACAAAAAAGGTGATTTTTTTAGTATAAGTAATAACAAACTGATTTCAACTTTTGTTCTTATTTCTCTGAATCACTTAGTTTTCACATTTGCAAGTATGAATTAAGGTTTAGATATGATTTATGGCTGATTAGGTATGAACGTTTTACAGTGACTAATTTTAGTTGAGTGAAAAGGGGCGGTAACTGTACGTTTGATTTGAAAAAAAAAGAACGGAAATAGGTAAGAAAGTCAAATAGTGAGGCAATATGACCAAATTCTGCGGCGCAGTTTTCAACAGATGGAGAGTTCTAAGCTAAACTAGGATATAGTGTCTGATTCATGGTAATTGGTTACTAGATTCAAAAAATATATCTTGGGTTTGACATAGCGTGTTCTGAAAGTTTTTGAAAAAGAAAAAAATTTGTTTTGTTTTCCAAATTCATCATTTTTGGTTAAAGCTAAAATGATCAGAGGTTTTTTAAAGGACATTGGAACAATCTGAGCTGTGTTTTGATCGGACACGACTAATCTTGATTCACTTGCAATCATTCTGAAGAATTAAGAGGGAAAAAATTACAATTCCGACTAGTATGCTTTAAAATATGCGCAATTAAATAAAATTTTCTTTCATTGCGTAGCCACGGCATTGAAAGAGATCAAAACTTTTTTCGTTTAAGGCACAATTATTGTTGAAACAGTGTGGCAAAGATTTAATTGACTATTTGGAGTTGCGTTGTTAGATAATAGATTAAATTTTGTGGCCATTTAATTGAAATTGCCTTGATTTACACTTTTCGAATTGATATTCTATCAAATGCTCAGGAAAATACTAACTGAGACACTTATTATACCGCATTTGGTGTCCACTCTTTCATCCAAGATTATTTAACCCCTATGCTTAAACCATCATAACACGATAACCCCACAACAAGATAGCACACAACAACTTGACCTATAATACTGATTGACCTTCAACAACTTGACTTTGTTTCCATATTAAATACCGATAACTTGTTTCCAATTAAGTCCTTTTACAGCCACATTAGTAATCCAATTGATTATATTTAAGAAGGGGGAAAGCCAGTTTCATTTCACTTGGAGCATTCAGTTAACTAAAAATGATTGAATTTCGATTAGATACAATAATCCCTCATTCCGGCGTTTAAAACAGATATAACCTACATGGTGCTGACTGAAGGGAACAAGACACGTTTGTGGGTTTAAAAAATCATACTACCCTAATCTTTAGCCAATGCTATACCACTCTCTGAGCTACAAGTCTTGCAACGACCTTCCATTTCACCCTATTTTCCTCAGACAAATAAATAATAGTGGTATCAGGACGCGAGTTTAAACTTAAACACAAACATAAACATCTACAAATTGAAACTGCTCTAATGATCAACTTCAGAAGCGCTTCGTAACAGTAATCAAGGATGGAGAGTTTTTTTAAATGAAAGTTAAGCACAATCATTGCACTTTACGAAAAAAAAACTTGATGCTCGACTATCTTTAAAAAACATCAAGGAACTGAGCAATAACAATACCCCAACAGTCGCAGTTGCAACCGTAGTTCAGCCCATAAAAAAAACGTTGCAATTCAACTAGTCCTAGCATCTAAAGAAATCACTTCAAAAAATGTTTTTATTTCGACGATTTGAAATGCTGCGAGAGCTAGAAAAAAATCATTTTTTGGTTAGTTGAAATAACTTTTAAAATCAATCCCACAACCTTTTTTTTATCAACTTTACCTTTTAAACTTCAGCTTTTCGGAATAGTCTCTGCATGCATATATGCGTTTCTAACAAACAGAGCGAAAAAAAGTAGCACCGTTTTTTAAAAGCCCTGGAACTACTAGCCCCTGAAACAGACATGAAAAACTTTGCTGATTTTGAGCAGGCCGCTTTTCAAGTTATTCAGAAAAATTCCCCAGAATTTTAGCAGTCAGGATGCATGCTTCAGAAAACTATTTGAGGAAAGTTGCCGATCTCGGATTAATAAAATAATACGAAAAGAACCAGAAGTTTGTTTTAGCACCTGAAATGGTGCTTTCGCTGGCTTCTGAGAAAATCGTTCGATAAAACAATCCAAGAAAAGC
Source organism: Symsagittifera roscoffensis (assembly GCF_963678635.1). Taxonomy (NCBI): domain Eukaryota; kingdom Metazoa; phylum Xenacoelomorpha; order Acoela; family Convolutidae; genus Symsagittifera; species Symsagittifera roscoffensis. The sequence continues at coordinate 49,610,820 of NC_087063.1, read as the reverse complement.
AAATAAAAAGAAATCGCACCAAATTTTTTTTAAAAATTCTTGAATTTTTGACAAGCTATGTCTTTATTTTGGATCCAAATACATACGAACTTTCGTTCCGTACCGAGAGTTCGTAATCCCCTTTCACTATCGAATCAAAGAGATGCTGCATCAACCGGCTTTCTTAAAAAATCAAACCAGTGGATAACTGGAAATACGGCATTCAGTCACTTTTCAGTACATCGCAAACTATGGTATGAAAAATAATTACAAATTTGCAAACAGGCTCTTCCGTTAAAAAAAAACTAAACGAAAATGTGCAAAAAAACGCTGATTTATAAAGAATAAAAAGATTTCAATTTTTTTGGACCACGGCGATCTTAGACATAATACCCGTTGATTTGTTCTTTCGAAAAAAGTGAATATAACTTTTTGATTATCTTCTGATTATCTTTAGGAAGATGTCTCCTGACAGTTTACCGGAGACTAATAAACGAACTGTCTGGACTTGCTTTTCAGAAATACTGTCTCAAAAATTTCCATACCGGATTGATTGCTCGTTGGCGGAACACTAGTTTGAGACTATGTGCTGGCAAACCCTTCAGATTTTGCGTTGTTCGGCTACAATTCAAAAAGAGAATTGAAAATATTCAGATGGCTCCAAAAATTAATTAAACTTTAGCTTCCTTTTAACAGAAAACACAATTTGATACAGAGTCGAAGATGAGCTTCGCACCACTTTCGAGACAAAAATCATAAGAAAGCAAGATGACGCTCAAAGGTTAGCAGACAGAAGTCAACCATTAAGCCGAAAAACCATTAGCAGAAAATTAGTATCGATAGTCTATGAATGTACATGCAATGGTTTGAGTTCTAGATATAGCATCTACCAGTGGTAACTAGTACTCGAGTTTCAAAATTCCAAGCCTCTCTGAAACTACCCTGTAGTAACTAGTACCCACCCAGGAATAAATCTTAAATTTTCATGAAATTGAGCATTTCAGCAGCATAGCAGCATCATAAGTGATTCAACTGATTTTGTTTAACTGTGGTCACACGAAAAAAAATTATATTCCGATTAGATAAGGCTTGCTAATCGCAATCCTAAATATACAAAGAAATCAAAAGTCGAACCGCGAATCATCAAATTTGAACAAACAAATTTTTTCCTACAAAACAAAAATGACCAATACCCATATAAGAGTCTTCACTACGTTCATTTTTCTTGAAATTCTTTCTTTTTTTCAGGATAGTGTTCAGGATGAAAAAAGACCTCGCTGGCTTCACTCACTTGAAATGAGACTACCAGTCAAAGTTTCAAACAATTTTTTTACTGTTAAATATTTTTGAACTTTCAAATTGTTCGAATCACAATGAAAAGGGTTCGATGATATCTCAGTCGAATCATTCCTGGTTATTTTTAGTACCTGATTTTTCGTGGAATAAAAACATACCGACGACGGATTTGCTCCCTATTTTCAATGGTCAAAAGAAAAATACTTTTGAAACAAAAAAAAACAAGCTCCATTATCAGAGTGCTTCAAAAATTAACTAAAAAGCACACAACCCAAATGTTAGTTTCATTCATAGAACTAGAAGAGCTGGTCCAGTGTAAAACTATTTAAACGATTTAATGTTGATAAAAAATAAAAGCGCAGAGATGAATTTAAATTTCTCGTCAGCTCTTCAGAACAAAGTTGTTTTTGTTTTGACACTTCCAAGAAATGGAGTTCAAAATTGAATTAACAGTACACTAGCTAATTGAATCAAATACGATTTGCACTGGAAGAGAAAGAAAATCAGGTCAGCATTTAAACCAATAGCATAACAGTATGTAATTACGTGGAAAATGTGCAACATTTACTGTAAAATTGAGTTCAAAAGAGTCATTCAAATTCTAACATTCTACGTCTTCAAACAAACACTCCGATACGAAAGGACATTATTCCCACTTCACAACTTCCTCCTTTCAGCATCAGATCATTCAGCTCAGATCAGGTTAGGGGCAAGGTCTTCACATTCCGCGCCCAAGTCTTGGTGGACAGCGGTTGTGGTCGGGTCGGATTCAATTCAAGGTATACATATAGAAATAGAACAGAGGGATTCCACATCCAGCAGCAGCCAACAGAGATTAGAAATACATCATCCGATAGACGCAAACACACACATTCAAAGCCAGTTTTGGAGGAGTGGGTCGTATTGAAATAGATTAGGAGTCCCCGAGAGTATGGCCAGACTTTTCTGCTATTTCTTCGATGATGAACAGGAGTTTCTTCAGGGACGGCTGAAACAAACATCAAACAAAATGTGAATCTCTCGCATACCCAATAATGAAATATATCTGTGAGTGACGGTGAACAAATATACCATTGAGGAGGCGATTAATAGACAAGAATGTGATATCCTATGCGGTATCGCGTGAAAACTAATGGTAATTCAATAATGTATTCTGATGCATTGAATTAAGTTTTCTCTTTCTTTCTTTTGATTAGCTACTGAGAGATAAATCAGAATCGAAAAACTCTGAACTCTCAACCGAGTTTCAATGTCACATCACACAGTGACCTTGTGCACACCATAAAGTTAATAACTATACCACCGCAGGTTGGTAGAACATCAATCAATTACTGCTATTGCAGTAGCAGTATGACACACCCCCTCGGCAAGAAATAAATTATTCAATATATATGGAATAATTTATGTTAAAAAGAGTTTAATACACTCAGTTCACAAAGAGTTTGGCTTTTTGTAAGATTAGTCCTTGGATCTTCCTATCCTAGTTTTCTTCCAGCTCTAGTTCCCAGCTCGGATTCCAGTCCACTCCTTTATCCAACGTTGCATAGCCGAAATTTCGCCTGAACAAGTGTCGCTCTAACATTCTCAATTTTGACTCTACGAGCCTGTCATTTCGTTTTTTGAAGTCCGTAAGCCTTCTCCGGTATTCTTGAAGTGCCGTCTTGAGTAGTGCCCCCTGACAAATCCTCTGAAACTTCTTTAATAGAGTGTTTTATTGGATCGCCAAAACGTTTCGGCTCTTTGTTTTTTGTCTGTCTGGAGCTTCGTCTGACCCCCGACTCCTCCGCACTTGACTCGTCTAAAACTCCTTGAGGAGGCTCAAATCCTGTATCTCTTTCCGATACTGGTTGGAGATTTCCTCTGAGATCGTCCGCGACTCTTTGGACCCCCTTTTCAACAGTTGGTCTGCGAAATTCTCCCATTCAGCTGGTGCCAAATTCCGATTTTGAAATGTATCAAATATATCCTCCGGACATGTTTGAGAATTCAATTTGGTCTTCTGTTTAGTTTTTGGAGTAGAGCTCACAAGAGTGTCGTGTTTCAATGTCCCCGAATTTGATGTTGATTGTTCCTGACTCTAATCAACTGCTACTGCAGTTTGGCCTGTAAGGTTGTTTTGTTTTTTTTGCGTTCTTTTTCCTTTGTTTTCTTATCAGTCTTCTTCCTGGCACTCTCGTCCGGCGATTTTGGACCTGCCGACAAACTGGGACCAGCCATGTTCGGTTTCGCTCTCTTTATCGCTAAGTTTAGACCCCCTCCTGCGTCCGTATCCTTTGAAGTTACGACTGTTTGACTCTGCTGAAATCGATCTACCGGGTTCACAGAATCGGCCATTTCCATAGCCCGTTTATAACTCTTCGTCTGAACCGATGTCCTCGAGCACTTCAGGGGAACTGAGCCTTTGAAATTTCTTAGTAGGTTCCGCCGATGGGCTTTTACTTTCACTCTGCTGTTTCTCGTGTGTCAGAGACGTCCTCGTTTGAGCAATTTCCGATAAAAAGAGCCAGTTGTTGTCTTAATCGTTGAACCTGTTTCGGTTGCTATTTTACCCTTCAATTGCTTCGTCAGGGCCTGTCCACTTTTCCGTAATGGATCCTTTTTTAAGATTGTTTTCGGCGATTTGCTTTGCTCCAATTCTTTGTCTTCGATGAACCCCTTTTCCCAGGAGTATATCATCTCCTTCCACAGCTCAGGATTTAGTAGTCCGGTCTCGTCAACGATCCGCCTCACCTCATTTTTCGCGGCATCTCTTCTCTCTTGTTTCCAGCGGGCATTCGCCTCCAGCAGTTCCTTGAGGTCTTTGGCTCTTTGTCGATCCCTGTCCGAATTCACTTGCTGCTTATGCAGCGGACTGGTGTCCCTGCTGAGTTGTCCTTTGCGTTTTATCTTGAGATTCTCTCTTGATTGGTCGATTCGTCGTTTCAATTGTGATGCTGTCAATGCTGATCGTTCCAAGTGTTGTTTGTCTGAATAGTCAGAATTGTTTAGAAACTTATCCCTTAAAATTTAAAATTCCTTTTTTGGTAGTCTGCCAAAGTGTGCTAGGAATGGAAATACTTGTATAGTTTTCTGCTTGTTCCACCGTAAATCTCGCATTATGGTACTAAGGCATAATTTGATCGATTTATTGTTTTCTTCTAGCAACATTACCCCCAATCTTCATGGTTTGTATTGTTCGTTCTACCAAACCGCAGCCTCGATGGTCCCCCACCGGACAAAATTTTTGTTCGATGTTAAGATCCGAACAAAACTTTAAGTGTTTTCCCCTTAAATCCTGAAAATCGATCGGAGCGTATTGATTCCGGTACGTCTATATAAGATCTCAAGAATTTCACCGTGCACTTCCCACTTGTAGATTTCGTAACTTTCACCGACGGAAATTTTGAGAATCTATCTATAGCTACTAGGAGGTAGATTTTTTTCCTCTGTGATTTTCTATAGGCCCCGCGTAATCTAATTGTACTTCCTGTCCAGGCTGCGTAAGCCGTCGCAGTGGCTTCGACGAATTTTTTGGAATAAGGATTTTTAAATTCTTACCATATCTGGTGCAACTACGACACTTCCGCTAGAATCACTATGTCCTTGTTCATATGCGGCCACCACAGGTATTGTGACACTCCTAACATAGCCTCTTGGCCTGGATGTCCTCGGTGGATCCTTTTGAGAACGGCTTCTCTCAGCTGAACTGGAACCGCTAGGCGAATGTTCACCAATATGCAATCGTCTTGCACCGCCATCTGTGACCACAATGGATTCGTATATGGTGGTCCCATTAATTCGAAGCCCTGCTTATCTCCTCTCTCTATTACTCGTCTGAGGCGATCCATCCAGGTATCTTCGGTTGTTAATTCAGCTAATAAACTTTTATTAAAAAGTTTTGATAAATTGTCGAGGGCCTCCTCTTGTTGCTGCCTCTGCAGTTTCGGTTTACTGGACGACTTAGGTGGTTCAATGGCACATACCTCTTGTTCACTTTCAATGTCTTCTGTAGTCGTCAGATCCACCTCAATTACTTGCACCTCACTCAATCTCCTCTCCTCCGATGTAGCTGGTTTGATGCTGATTGGACCTTGACAAATTTCTGGGCTGTCTCTAGTTTCCTCTGTGTTTGCCCCTGAACTTTCCTCTCTGTTTGCTACTAGCTCCCTGTTAATGCTCCCCGGTATGTTATTCTCTCCCTCGATCAGCTGCCAGAACGAAATTAGACTTTGGTCTGCTTCTCTTTGTTGTTCTGGTTCGAGTTGCCATTTAACTCGTGATGAATGTCTTGTTTCACTGTCCGAGCTATCTCTATTTTTCCAGCCTCCACGAATTATCTTTCTCGTGCGTTGTAATGTTTCAGTGACTTCCTCCTCTTCAGAAAATTCGTTTGCATTTGACAGTGAACGATTCCATTTTGGGTCCACAATGCTCTCCTCTCTGTCGTCATTGCGCCAGTCCTGTGGTGTATCCGACCACCAGTCGTAAGATCTATTGAATTTTTCTGACATCTCGTTCCTCGAGTCTGATTTTTCTTTCTTCTTCTGAGTTTGGGAAACTGTTTTCTCGGTGTATTCCGATTTCTTTGGGTACGACTGTTTGCTGAGTTGAGTTGACGAAAAAGTGATCTGTTTATCTTGAACTGTTGTGTTTAGCTGTTTTGGCAGTCGTGAAAACTGTTTTCTCTCGTTCCGGTCGAGCCTTGTTCGTTTTTGACCGTTTTGGTTGTCATGGCAACCATTAATTGATGACTGTTTCGCTGCATTCCTTCTAGAACATTTTCGTTCCAGTTGAGCGACCCAATGCCTTCCAGCCTACTGTTCATGCAGTCTAAAGCTTTATGAAACGAATTTATTGACGCCACTACAAACTTTTCGTCTAATTCCGATTCTGGCCAAGGATCATTGAAAGGATCACGCGATAAGTAGTCAACTATACCCATGTCCCTCCCCGGAATGTGAACTATTTTAAACTGATATGGCAACAATCGATCGACCCACCGGGTCAAACGAGATTGATAGGTCTTATTAGACTTATTACCATCTAACGCTGATGTGAGCGCTTTGTGATCTGTTGCAATGGTAAATGGTTTTCCCAAAAGGTAATGTTTGTATCTGTCTACTGCCCAAACAACTGCCAGTAGCTCCAATTCATTAGATGAATAATTTTTTTCTTGCGAATTTAAATACCGGGATGCGAATGAGATTGGAACCCACAAACCTTCCTCTTTTTGTTGTTCCAATGTATCGCCCAAGCCATCATGGCTTGAATCACACTTAACGCTTGTTTCTCGGTTAGCGTCATAGTAATGTACTTTTGTAATATTTGCTACTGCCTCTTTTATAGCAATACCACAGTGTGTTCATTCCCCCCGCTCGAACTTTTTGACTGGTAATTTCATGTTTTTCAACTTTGTCTTTTGGTTTTCTTCTTTGAGAAGTGGCCTCAATTTCTCAATTAGACTTGCCGCGTGAGGTATAAATTTCGCTAAGTGATTTATACTGCCCAGAAATGACCTTAACTGTTTAAGCGATTTCGGTGGATTTAGACTTATAACTGCTTCGGTTTTGAGGAATTTTGGACTGACCCCTGATGCTGAGAGGTGATGTCCCAACCAATCCACCTGTCGTTTGAAAATTCACATTTTGATATTTTCAATGCCAGATTTTCATCATCCAGTTTTTTAAGTACCGATTCCACCAGTGTTCCATGTTCGATTTCATTTCCCTTCGACACAATAAGAATGTCATGCAGAAAACAGAATGTGTTCTAGCGTGATTGATAGTTCTATCCATGGCTTTTTGGAATTCAGCTGGCATGTCAGCTAATCCAAAACCCTGTAAGAAATCTATATGTCCCAGTAGCCTTTCCACCAACAATATTAAAGTTACACTGTTTAGCTGTATTTGCAGCCAATTTTAATTGACTGTACGCGTACTTCAAGTCTAACACCGTAAAGTAAAGTGTACCACTTTTGTTTTCAGTAACAATTTGACTTACTCCATCGATGAGTTCATCGACGTTAGGCATTTGGTACTTATTTTTGAACAGTTGTCTACTTATTGGTTTCGCGTCCATCGCCAATTTTATCGAATCGTCCTTTTTTACTGTTATCACAATCGGGGCAATAAAACAATCGCTCGTACATTTATCGAGCTTTGTGATGTGACCTTCTGTCAACAGTTTCTCAATTTCTTTTTCAACTTTATACTGTATGTGAATTGGAATTCTTCTCCCCTTTTCTTGAATTAGACATAGGGGTATTTAAATTTCGAACTTACAATGTGATTTTTTGAAATCCCTTGTCTATCAAATAAATTTCTGAATTTATTGAAAAATTTTTCTTTCCAACCTTCTGACTGCTCGCACATGAGCACGTCAAACCTGGTAAGTTCCTTCGGAGCTGGTTTTTGTGTAGTAACTATCCCCACTTGTCCTTGCAGATCTAAGCCCATTATGCATCTGGTTTTACGTTCTGTCACAAGAAATGTAGCACCTTTCACCTCCCAGCCTGCCGACCGAAGATTCGTCTTCAAAGCCCCCAATACACTGATCGGTTGCTTGTTGTAATCAACGAATTTTGTATGCAAATTCAATTTTTCCGACGGAATGAATCTTACTTTGCTTGATTTGTCCATTATTTCCTTTGCCGTCGCCCAATTTAGGAAAGAGACTGGACTTCCCGTGTCCACCGTCGATTGTATTATTTGATTATCAATTCGTACATGGCCTTTAGTGATTTTACTCGTTTCAGCGTTGGGTCTCAAATTGAATCGATTTTCTGGACTTTTATCGTCTCTCCATTCGATTTGTTCCTCATTTCACTGATTCGGTCCTTCACATATTTGAAGACTCTTTCGTTCTCCGACTGATATGTTTGTATCGACATTACTTCAAAATCGCTACATGACCCAAAGATTTCACTTATCTGATCGCATTCCACTACAGATCCCTCCGATTCTTCCGCAACCTCACTTACTTGCTGAGATCTACACATTTTGGCAAAATGATAGGGTTTATCACAATTCTTACAAGTTTTTCCCATCGCTGAACAGTTTTTCAAGTGTCCCTGATCGAATGTCCTTCCACGTCTGTTACATGATTTTGTTTTCATGTCGGAATTTTTTTTATTGTTTTGTCGTTTATTTGTTTCCTTCTGTTTTGATTCTTTGTTGTACCTGACGAATTCCTAACTGCCATTACAGGTTCTTGTTTTTATTCTCACTCCCGAATTGTAGTTGTTACTTGCTTCTCCTGTTGCCGCAGCATTCGTCTTTTGAAATGCCATTGTGGTTAATTTACTAGGTTCGAAATTTATCGCCCTTTTCAGAACTTCTTCAAGATCTAGAGTTTCAATTGTCAACGTGTCCTGCAATGTCCTGTTTTTCATTTTCGAAATGAATAGATCACGGACTATCTCACTTTCCAATGTTCCCAATTCAGATCGAGCTGCTTGCGCAGTTAGCGCTGCATGAAATGCCTCCAGAGATTCCCCGGATTCTTGCATTCGTGTAAACAGTTCATATCTTTCATATGTTACACATTTTACCTTTTGAAACGAAACTTCTGCAAGTTCTGTGATTTCCCTGAACGACATTTTGGATATTTCGACATGCGGATTCTTTTGTAGAAATCGTTTCTTTCCCTCTGTACCAAGTGACAGAAATAATCTGGACACCAGTTTCTTTTGCACTTCGTTGTAGAAAACGTTGTGGCCAACTCCTGGGCCTCTTGTCCTTCTCTCTTCATTTTCCAGCAAAACTCTATCCCTTGCTAACTTATCTCTAAGATTCCTAGCAATCGTCGCAGCTTCAGTCTCTCCCTCTTGTGGTGTTTCTGGTCGAGGAGGTGGCTCTTCTAATATGTCTTTTGGTTCTTCTAATATAATCTCTGGATTTACGTTTTCTTTGACAGTTACTGTCATTAGAAATTGTTCAAACCAAATTTTAAACTGCCACGGAGGGTCTAAATTCGCTGACGCCCAAAATACGGGTATTCCCATATCCGTCCGATTGTCCTGTGCTGCAAATCCTGCTGGCTGCGCCATGTGAAATCCTATGCGGTATCGTGTGAAAACTAATGGTAATTCAATAATGTATTCTGATGTATTGAATTAAGCTTTCTCTTTCTTTCTTTTGATTAGTTACTGAGAGATAAATCAGAATCGAAAAACTCTGAACTCTCAACCGAGTTTCAATGTCACATCACACAGTGACCTTGTTCACACCATAAAGTTAATAACTATACCACCGCAGGTTGGTAGTACATAAATCAATTACTGTTATTGCAGTAGCAGCATGACAAAGAAAAACTAAATTATGCGAGGTATATATATTGTCAAAACACAGCAAAGACATACCTTTTCGAAGCTGAACTTCTTAAGTGTTGCGTGGTTGTCACAGCAAAGCCTATGGAGTGATGCGAACTTCTCGGCCAGGTCGCATTGTGCTTTTGAGTCGGCCGGTGAGGATTGGTTTGGACCCTGGGGACTGGTGCTGACTCCCTCCAGGAAACCCTCCATGCGCTCCTGGTTCTGTCTTAAGTAGTTGTTGAGGGAGTGGACATCGAAGCCAGCGTGATCTTTGAGCTGTGTGAAGTTGGCCCAGCTCTGCAGGAGTTTGGCCAGCAACTTCAGCATCTCCTGAGCAGCGGCTATGTTGGGGGGTGAGCCTGCAAACGAATTAACGCCAATCAAATAACGTAGCCAAGATATTTTTTGACGATTGGAACCTAGATTTATAGATTCAAAGCAAACATTCCAGATCCAATTGATCTATTTGTATTTTTCAGTCAAGCAGTTTTGAGTGTTAGAGCATGCTTGAAAAATGTTTTAAAAAATTTGTTTACATGCTTTTTTAAACGAAACTTTTCCAATTATTGTTTGCCAATTATTCTTTGCCAAAATTGTGAACAATTATCCTAGTTTTAGAACATTCGCGTGTTCTAGATAGCGCAAAAACGTGCATTATAAATTTGGCATCAAATTATTTACAGTACATTATAATTTCAATTGAAGCTAGCAACTTTGCCTAGGATTAGGCACAATCAATCGGCCCTCACGACGCTGACATTTACTGGTAATAAAAAGAACGTTTCAATAAACAAAAACAGATGGTAAAATGAACGAAACTTTTAATTTTTTCAATTGACAAAAAAATGTGGCTTTTTTAAGGCTTCACTCGTCTTTTTTGTTGCAAATAGGAAAAGAGCCACAATGTACAATAACTTTGTTCACTTTAGTTAGTAGCTTAAGTTTCATAGCATTACGCAACGTTTAAATTGAAACTGAAATTCAAACTGGGGGGGGGGGGGTTGCAAAAGAGTCACACGAAAAGCTTCCACAAAAATTTCAAACGCCGCAAAACAACTGAGTGGAAACGCTATTTATCAAGCTTCGAACAAATTTGAAAACTCCATTCTGGACCACATTAAACTATGACTGATTAAGGCTGAGCATTTTAACCTTTTGTGATTGCAAGCTGCCCATGAAATTAGCACGAGCTTCCGAAGATTTCATAGAAAGGAAATTTTGTTTTGAAATTGATTTTGGTAACCAAGCAAGTTCATTATTTAGCGATGAAACGCTCATGCACATAAAACTCAGTAATAAAAAATCTACGAAAGCATTTCTGCTTGTTTCCTCGGCGATAGGAAACTCCGGTCCTATTATGAGTAACATTTATAATGCCACATCCGCAACCGTTGAACTAGAGGACAAAAATACACACTCGAAAGATGATATGCTGCCAACAGCCATGTCCAATTTAGAACTTAAAATTGACAACCTAGACGACGCTAGTATGTTCACACAGCCAGACCAAACGGACCCGAATCCAGTACCTCTGGGTTCTCAATCAGAGAGGGGGTTCTTGCCTCATCGGAACCACCATCGCGCCTCCTACCCTTCTTTATTTCTCAGCGAGGGAATACCTCAAAGACGCTACAGTCTTATCCATTTTGGACCTGGGGGAGGAGATATGGATAATTTGGACACCTTGCTTCCCCCGGATGAAGACGTGGATCCGACTCAAGACTGGGAAGACGACGATGAGGGTGAAGAGGGCGGGAAAGACTTCTCGGAGCTCGAGCTCTCACTCCAGACTCAGATGACGATCAATGCATTGATGAATGGCGGCACGAACACAGTTGCAACTGACACTACCACGAAGACAGAAACCGAGTTGGAGTTGGGAAAAGGCGAGGAAACGAATCTTCAGACAGGAGATACGGAGAGTTCCTAGCCCTAGAACTAGCCTTGTGAAAAAAAAACTCAGATCCGATTGTTAATATTCTTGTTACAATTCAATTTTGCGTAAAAATCTGTTCGTCCAAACGGATGTTTGAAGCTAGAGAAAATAGGCAGCGAATTCCACGGTTTTTTGGTTCTTTTATTTGAATTTTCTAAAAAAAAAATTGGACTCTTCGACCCCCCCCCCCCCCCCCCGCGAAATTTCGAAGTTTACAAGTTAAACTTTTGTTCGAATTATCCAATTTTTGTGAAAATTGCAATGCCGACTAATTAAGCGCCAAGAAAAACATATTTCGTATTTGGTCTTCACAATCATGCACAATCACTCTGGCTCTTTATCCTTGTCCCCCAACCTCACATAAGGATCAATTTTATGGTGTAACGATTAGTTTTACAAGATTATGTAAGAAGACCAAATATGTTTGTTGTGGCATAATTAGTCTGCATGCCAACTTTTGTAACAATCCGACAATGTGAACAGAAAAATTAATCATAAAAATAAGCAGCTGGGGGTGAAAAGGAAAAACAGCCCCATTCCTTGCACCATAAAATTGATGCAATTTTGAAAAGCTTATTTAACGTTGTCATAATGCAATGAAACTTGGCATGATGAACAAACTGACGGCTCTTTTTCCTTCCCCCCCCCCACCTGCAAATTTTTACATGTAAATTTGTTGACTACATTGTCCGATTGCTATGCAAATTTACATACAGACTAATAAGGCCACGACAAACATATTTGGTCTTCATACTCAACCTCGTAAAACCACTCGTTACACTAATATATTAAAGCTGGGGGGGGGGGGGGGGGGGGGGGGGGAGGAAAAAGAGCCAAACTGACAACTGAAACCAAATCTGTTCTTCACAATTCACATCGAATCATCTCGCATTTAGCCGTAAAAACACAAAAAGCAAACACAAAAATCGATATTTTGAAAAGTGGGGAGGGGGGAGTGGAGAAGAGCTTTAAATTGTTCACCATGCAGAAATTCATTACGTTAAGACAACGTAAAAATAGTTTTTCAAAACTGAAATTTAAATGTGTGTGCGTGCGTGTGTGTGCTGGTGAGTGTGGAAGACCCGAATAAAATCAAAATTTAGCAACGCAAAAACTTTTCACCCCCCCCCCCCCCATTGATCAAAACTTCCATTTTTTAATTTCTCATGCGTCTTTTTGATGACTAAACGCGTTATTTTAGGATTGAAAACTGAAAAACAAATCTATTCACAAAAAAAGTCTCTACCAATGGGACTTTAAAAATAGCATTCAAAAGAAAGCTGAAACTATAAAAAAAAAGTCGGGCTACGGAAACTTAGCCGACAAAAATAAACCGCCCAACGATAGTCCGAAGCAGAAAACTTCAGGTTCGCAAAAACACAGTTCCAGGCCGGACTTGAAACACAAACGTTTGTCATCTTATTTGGGTGTTTTACCTCTACGCCATTTTCGCTGGATATTTTCACTAGATGATTGATTTAATTTAAATATATTATGAAGCAAGTTGAAACACGATTAACACTTTAATGTGCGGAATCTAGTGAACATAATGTTAGAATCGTAAGGGTTAAAGCATAGCCGAACGATTGCAGGAAGTATCAACGAAGGCAAGAAAACAGAAAAAATACTGACTTGTTTTTCGAAAAAACTTCAACTTCCAAATTTCCAAATAAAAAATATGCTTTCAAATTACAAGAACAATTTCTGATGCACACTATGAGTCTTATTTTGAACAAACTGTAGGTAATTTTTCTATTTCTCCGCCAAATCTGAAAAGTAAAACCCACTTTTAAAACTAGAAGTAGTTCACGTTTTCTTCGCGCTATTTTCACTTTCGTAGTTGGAGAGTGAAATTTGCCTTTTCTAGCAATTGAATTGAGCTTTGAACAGAGTTGAACTGCATTTCGTAAACACAACCAGGATGGGAGAATCAAAATTTGTATTAAAAATGTCGAAAACTAAGAAGTTTACCACAACGAGATTAAAACTAATTGCAACATCTGGATATAACTATCTCAATTACTAGCCAACAACAAACAGGATTTTAAAGAAAATATATATCACCTTTTCAAGAACTTTTTGTGCATTTTCCGACTACTTTTGAAAAAGCGTCTTTTTTCGACTCACGCATTCATTGATTATTTTTTCGCAAACACAAGCAATAAAAAACATAGCCAACTGACAGTTGGAAAAGAGTAATGAACGCAAGGAAACTGAAAAAACTAAAAAAAAAACTGAGTTTCCTTTTCAAAAATCTTCAACTTTTGAATTTTGAAGAGAAAATAGATGGCCCTAAAGCTCTTTGAACTTGTAGAACAATTTATGATGGCCAAATTTATTTTTTTAAAATTAACCCAATTTGAGAAAACTGGATCAAAAGTTAAAATTTTTAGTTCACTCGGAAATGTGATAATCAATTTTCATTTTCGAAATTAGAAGTCGATCACGTTTTTCGTGAACTTTACAACTTTGCTGTTCGATAATGGAATTTGTCTTCCTTTTCACAATGAAAATGAATTGAACTGAAATGAAAAGAAATCACAAATCGAACTGCGAAAAATCAAAATTGAGCGTGAACAAATTCAAGACTTTTTCTTATAAAAAAAACAAAAAAATCAGCAAGACCTATATAATCAAGATAGTACTCACTACATTCATTACTCTTAAAAACGACAAAATCAGCTCCGAAAAATAAAAAGGAAAAACCCTTTGCGAACACAAGGGCAGAAATAAGACTCGAATTAGTGCTATGTACCGACTTCGAAAATACGAGGGGAAGCTGCGATTCGCAAACACAAGCGAGAAAACGAGAAAAGAGCAGTTCGAAAAAATAGATGAAAGAAAAGACTTAATATAACTATTGTTTTCTGCTGGATTCGAACCAGCGATCTCGAGATTCTCACGTCCTTCCCACATAGCAGCGGACACCTGACCAATGGCAAGCACTAGCAAAAAGTAGAATTATACTAATTCACTATGCCCACTAGCCATCAATAAAGCAGAGAACAGATGCTATTAAATTTCCAATGCAGCAATAGTAATTGCAGCTGAAAGGCCACCAAATTAGCATTTTCATTTGCTACATTGGTTGAAAAAAGCAGAATCATACAATTACACTACGCTTACTAGCACAACACAGAGGTGAAGGAGAAACTTCGCAAACACGAGCGAGAAAGCTACACAGATTTGGATGCACAAACGCTATACAATGCACTGAAAACTAACTTTGCATGTAATAATTTGGAATGTAATTAACTCGAGGCCACTTTGCATGTAATAAATTAGAATATATTAAATCAAATTTCGTATAAATATGCATTTCAAAAATCTCAAAATATACCGAGTTAGACAATTTCTGAAAGAGAATTTAAACACAGGCGAAGCTGCGCTTCGCAAACACTAGCAAAAATCAGCTATATCAAGTGAAAAAAAAGAAAAAGTAGAAATAAGACTCAAATTAGCAAAATTTCGGCTACATGTAGGATTCGAACCTGCGACCAACTGCAATCAAGAAATTTTGAGTCTCACACACTAACCCCTCAGCCACGCAAGCTCAACAATCGACAAACGCTAGTCACGAATGAAGCAGCTATATATTCTAATTAATTGCCAATGCATTTCAGCAAAAGTGCCACCAGATACAAATAGACTCAACGTTGCTCAAGTGATAGACACAAGTAATAATTTAGAATATAAAAAACTAAGACATCCACATTAAGCTTACACGTAACAAATCGCACAGCATAGATCCACATTATGTATAAATTATGTATTTCAAAAAATTGCGATATATATATTGAGTGAGAAAATGCCTGAAATCGAGTTTTCATTATGGTAAGTTGTTTGAAACAAATCACATTTTTCGGTTCATTTGATAAATTAAAAATACATCAACTGAGTTAACTTATTACTATTCGAATGTCAAAGCACATATATTGGCACCAATATTTGCAACTTAGGTTGGAAAAAAGAAGGTTCGTACTAATACACTAGCTTCGCAGTGTAAATAAATGTTCGCTGAGACATCTGAAAACTAAATACCACTTTCGAAACTAAAAGTCGATCACGTTTTTCGTGACCTTTACATTTTTGCTCTTCGATAAGGGAGTTTGCCTTCCTTTTAACAAAGGAAATCAACTGAATTCGAAAAGAAACCAAAAGTAAAACCGCTAAAAGGGAAATTTGAGACTAAACAAACTTTAATACTTTTCCTGTAAAAAAAGACAAAAAATCATCACGACATATATAAGAGTCTGAACTACGTTCATCGACTCTTAAAAAGTAGAGATAAGCCTCGAATTAAAAACATCTACTACGTCCCGGATTCGATCTGCGACCTAGAGATTATGAGTTACACCCACTAACCACTCAGTCACGGACGCTTACTAAATGACAAACACTACCACAATAAAACGCTATGAAATGTCCAATGCTACAGATCGTGATTATAGCAAAAAAAGCCATCAAAAAGGTGAACACCTTTATTTGCGAGGTAGGTTGGAAAAAAATGAGGTTCGTGCTAATACACTACGCTAACAAGGTGGCTAGTGAAATTATTATACTGTCCAGCTTTTCCCAGTTTATTAATGATTTAAAAAAGCAACTGATTACCTAGCAAATGTCAAAGCTTATTGTATTATGCTTCTAATGTAGCCAAATGATTCAAAATTTATTCATTCACTTTTATTTGCGAATTAGGTTGGAAAAAAATTGCATTGTACTATCACACTATGCTACCCACGTATAATTAGCGAAAATCTAGTTTGTGACTTTTGATGTTCTCAACTACAAAAAAAAGTGTCAGAATGAGTCAAAGAAAACTGAATCAATAAATGTTTTCATTACTTTGCCGGAAATCCTGCAAATTAGGTTCCCCGGTTAAAACTTAATTAAAACGCCATTTTCTGCCTCATTTCTTTTTATTGGAGAGCATACCTTCATGTAGGCAAATTTTTTGAACGTTAGCTTCAAAATCAGTAAAGACGTTATGTTACGTTCGCATAAAAAATAATTAGCACAGCAGTTTCAACCTTTTGCCGAAAACAAAAACTGCACAAAGAGGTGATCCAACAATTGGTTGAATCTGGAATAACTTATGAATATGAAGTTCCAACTGACCGATGATGAGATTATATTTGCGAGGTGTGCAGAGTGCCAGTGATATACAGCGAAGAAAGAAAAACGAGGCAATCATTCTGTATCTGAGCATCTGGTTCTTAGCAGCTCCCTCTGACCCTGCTCCTCCCCTGTTCCACTCGACACCTGGATGGGAAGCTGAGAGTTGCTCGCCGTTCATAGGCCGAACGGGCCATTTCTGCTCCACTTCACGTTTGATTTGTTGCAGGATGTAGCGAAGATTACTGAAACAAATTTAGGTCTTAAATTATTTTCACCATAAAATTTCTCTAATTATACTGAAAAAAAAAAACGTGATGAAAAAGCCAGAAAGATTCGTAGCAAATATGATGAAACTGTGCTCCTCTTGCAAAAAAAATCGATTGAATAAATAAGGAAACAGCATAGATTCTAACACCTTATTGTCAAACTGATTTTCGATTGACGTCACGTTAAACAACAGCCCGCAGGTAACTTACGTGGGAACCATGTCAACCTGGCCTAGAATATTATCAGCCAGATGTTGCAGGTATCTCTTCGCAGCTCTACTCCATCTCTCTGGATCCTGGTTGTTATTCGGAGATGCAATTGGGACCCCAGCCGTCACATCTGGGTCAAATACTATGAGGTCTATGATGGGTTGTAGGGCTTGCTGGACGAAGGGTTGCATCACTTTGCTCAAGTAGTGTTCCATGACCGAGACTGCTAGACTTGTGGAGCGAAAGAGTGTCTGCTCGTCCTCTTTTGCGATTTCGATTGCGTTCAGTTTGACGATGAAGTCAGTTTCTGACCTCAGGTGCAGATATGTTTTGAGTAGTGACAGGGCGTAGAAGTTGCGCTCTCGCACTGGCAGACAGTATCCCAGTTGGTACAACAGATCGGGGCCTTCCTGTGATAGCAGACACTGAAACAACTCTTCTGTGGTACACGACATCGACAAAAACAACCGATTGAAATGATTCTGACAAAATTTTCACAGAAAACAAAACTTCCTACAGCTGAGAAATTAAACATAAATACTTCAAACTGTATTTTTGTATTTAAATATAGTAATCAGATATTGGTCCAATCAGGGGCAAGTATTACAAAAACTTGATCCAATTTACCGACGTTTTCCAAACGCCTCACCAAACACTAAATTAATTTAAATGTTTGCTACCGATTTCCCTATAGAATTAGACAATTGTTACTGTTAATTGTGAAACTGTAAATTGACCAGGTAAAAAGAAATTAAACTGGAAATTTAAATTAATTAGAAAAAAATGCGTATCTTCATGCTGCATGAATATTTGTTGATTTTTCAGCTGCCATTCATTTACATCTTTAGCTAATTATTGCCGTTATATTGTTGTTTTTAGGCCCGATTATCGCCGTTAGTCAGTTTCATCTCACAGCAGCAGCAGGTGGTAGCTCAAGCAAGCAAAAAGGGACACGAACTTACTGTCTGCAGTTTGGCATACATCTGTTCTGGGAGGATGGTGAAGTGTTTGAGGAACACCTCACACCTCACTGTGCCAAGGTGGGAGGGAGGGAGGGTGGAGCTGCTACTGTAGCCACACGGGTTGCCCAGGGGCATGTTCTTCATCACCGGGCACAGACCGTACTTGGCACAGTGCAGCACATTCTTCGGCAGGAGTTGCAGGTTGATCACGCCGAACCCTACACATATTAACAAAACAATGTTAGCTTGACAAGCTTATTCAATACCTCTTAAAAGGAATCAAACATGACTTTCATCTTCAATCTGCGCCAAGGGAGCAAAAAATGTTGATAACAAGAATCATCTTACAATGCTATCATTTTCTGATCGTTTTCGTGAAGCCCAAAGAAACAGCTTTATTTGCTTATGCTCTTAAGAACAAACCGAACATCAATAAGCTCATTTAGCAAAATGAATTATCAAAATTATTTTCAAACAATCATTAAACTATGCTGTCTAAATAATATTAACAGGAAATGGTATCATTTATGATGCATCGAAATCATGAAATTTGTATTGAAATAAAGATTCCAGTGCCAGATCAGTTATGATACTTTGAGGTTTTGACAAACTGAAAAACCCTATCAAAAGCCATACCATCTCGATCAATAACTTGAAACTTTCCTGAAACATGTTCATCTTGCAAATCAATTTGTTCGCAGCAAGACCATTACTTATCCACATATTTAATACTTATTAATCTTAAATGAAACGAAGTATTCGATATTTTCCATACCTAAATCTTGATTTCCTTTCTTTGACTTTGAAGACATTAACACCATTCGTATCGTTTTCAGCTCCGATGGCAACTTTCTGAAACAACAAACTCAGTTTTCGAATGGTTACAAAAGACCGTAACTCACACTTCGCAAACACCAGCAAAAATGACAGAAGGGAGCTTTCAATTGCAAGATAAAGCAAACATAAAAATAATTGAGAAAAAAACCAATTTGAGATAAGTCAGCCAATTTGATTTTTCTGAGCTCTGCGAAACCCTACCCTAGCAGAAACAAACTTCATGCATTTTTTGGTGACTATCATTTTTTTGTGGAAAGTGTGCCTGCGTTTAAACCTCAAAATTAATCTAAATTGGCACCAAAGGCGCATTCCGAAAACAGCCAAATGACAACAAAAAAGAATCATTGAAGTTAGAAAATTATTAAAAAACTTTCAAAAAAAAAATAAAACTTTCGAGTTTCAAAGAAAAAACCCAAACTCAAATAAAGGAGCAAACAAAGCATGTTAATTTTACCATAATTTATTCATTTCATTTACCCGCAATTTATAGTAACTAAACCAACATCAATTCAAATTTCATACGATACAGTCGCTTTCCCGCTATCGCGAAGTATTCATTCTGGTCCGCCTCATAACGCAAGGAAACTAAGCACACTGGCTGAGCCTATTCTCAAGTCAGCGACCTTTGTGCTAACCTCAATTGTAACCAAGACGAGTTGAGCGATGAAACAATCGAGCTTGAGCATTGCTTGGCTCAATCCTCAACTGCTGATCACGAGCTGCTTGACGCCACCACCGAGGATGCGGAATACGATCAAGTACTCGATCAATGGCAATGTCAGACAACACCGAAGGCTGCTCGCCAAAACTCTACAAGCCGCAAAGAGAATGATAGCCGCATCAAGTCAGCCTATCAACCCTGTTTCAACTATGCAGATTGAACCAACAAGGATCACAATAAGATTGCCGCAGATCAATCTACCTAGTTTCAGAGGCGATTTCACTGCCTGGCTAAGCTGCATTGATCAATTTCAAAAAGAGCAGAGATACAAAAATGATCGAGACATACTTCGAAAGCTTTTGTCACGAATTCACGCCAGTTCGAACGGAGAATGTGTCTCAGCTTCGTCAGCTACACTCAGTCTTCAATGAGACTTCGCAGCACAACATGGCACTCGGAAGATCAGTCGAAACCAATTTGTGCCATTTCCTTCTCTTCGAGAATCTCGATCCTGATTATCAGAAGGCATGGGAAACTGCAAACGATGGGAATGAAGCTCTTGATCGACTCATGGTGTTCTTAGACAACAGAGTCAGGTCTCTAGAGGTGGTTGAAGGATCTCAATTCAGACCCCCATAAGCCAGATCGTGAGCAGCAGATGTTCTTGACAGATTAGAACCGATCTCATAAGAATGGCTTCTCTTTACCACAGTGTAAAGTTCAAACAAGCCAAGAGCGACATCCAATATGGCAGTGTGAGAAATACAGATCGATGACAACATCAGAAAGAAAAAACTTCGTGATCAGCGATATGATGCGCTTCAATTGTTCGTCTGCCAGCCTGCTATTTGGGAAGCCTTCACGTGGCGGCAGGTGTGGATCCTTGCAGAAGGATCTCAAATTTCCCATACCAAAGAGTGTTTGGCCAAAACACATGGAAACCAGTGCGGGTTTTTGCTGAAGCACCATAGTGACCCCGATCTATGGTGGCTTCTAATTCTGGCAGGGGATATCGAGCTGAATCCGGGGCCGGTGAAATGGCCTTGTGGATACTGTGGTGAGGCGGTTAGTAGCAGAGTCTGGTCTATCTACTGTGTTGATTGCAAGAATTGGATACATCAGCGCTGCGCAGGGATGTCGACCCAAGAGATCAGGGCACATCAGAATTTCAGGTGGCATTGTGGGTGTGTTACAGTTCCCACTGTCCCTGTTGCTCCAGTTGCAGTTCTGCAGCCAGCCACCCAAACTCGGAGACCAAGAGTGACGACTCCAGTGCCCAGATGTTTGAAGATTTTGCAGCTGAACATCGATGGTTGGAGAGGTAAGGTCACTAGTCTCAACGAGTTTCTCGACGAGAAGAAAATTGATGTTGCGTTGTTGCAAGAGACGAAGCTGATGAGTTCTACTGCTGACCCTAGTGCTAATGGGTGGAAAGTCCATAGAGCAGAACGCACGGTTCATCTGGTGCAGAATGAGCAACCTCAAGGAGGTTTGGCGGTGCTCGTCAGACCTGGAGTCCAGTCACGCAGGTTAGAAAGTTTGAATCTTCCGACAGGAGCTGCTTTGGAGTCGTTGGGAGTTTCAGTGGAGACCAAGCATGGCTGGATGAATCTCTGGAATATGTACCGTCCTCCTGCTACTGGTGGTGCAGACGTGAGAGATGCTGCGTTGTATTTGAACCATTGGCCTAGAGAGAAGAGTTCTGTTATCTGTGCGGATGTTAATGCGCATGGTTCATGGGATGCGAACAGAGATTCCGATCAGTTGGGAGAAGAAATTGACGACTGGTTGATTGACAACAGTATGGCGCATGTGAATAGTGGCATTCCTACACGTGTTCGGCAGCTGGGTCACGCGATGGTGGAAACAGCACCCGACATCACCATTGTGCACAGTTCTGTGGCGAGTAGTTGTTCTTGGGATGTGCTGGAGACCATTGGTTCCGATCATTTGCCAATTCAATTGGTCATTGGCTCTTCAGGGATGAAAGAAGAAGAGACAAAACGCAAGTATAACTTCAACAAAACAGACTGGGAGAAGTACAGCAGTGTGTGTGACAGGAGTTTGTCAGAGTGGAATGAAGATATGTCACTGGAGAAGAATTACAAGGTCCTGATCGAGACGATGCAGAAGGCAGCTAAGGAGTCAACTCCCTTCACTAAGGTTGGTGGCAACAGAAAGCCTTGGTGGTCTAGTCTCTGTGAGAGCGCGAAGAGGTCTATGAAGGATGCTTTCAGTCTCTTGAGGAGGAGCCCTTGCGAAGAAAATGTGGAAAGGTACAAGAACGCGAAGAAGATGTTTGCTGATACCATCAGAGAAGAAAAACGACGTAGTTGGCGGGAGTTTGTTGACACGTTGTCTCCGGCGACTCCTAGTACCAAGGTCTGGCGCACGCTTCAAAGTATGGATGGCAGGAAGAAACTGGGATTGCCAGACAATCCAGTGTGTGCCGGGGACAAGACTGCTGTCACTGACAAGTCGAAAGCGGAACTTGCAGTGAAAACGTATGCCGCAGCCAGCAAGGTCCAGATCACTAGAGAGGACTCCAAGGAAGCTTACCTAGCGACTAGAGAAAGTCTGAAAGAAACTTCGGAAGGTGAGCTGGGTGACAGTTTCACCGAAGACGAGTTGGCAAGAGCTTTACAGAAGATGAAGAATGGAGCTGCCGGCCCAGATGGAGTTGTTCCCCAGATGATCAAGCACTTGCCAGAGAATTGCATCTTGTTTCTGCTTTGTGTCTTCAATGAGAGCTTACGTCTAGGAAAAGTTCTAGATTGCTGGAAACGTGCAGTCATTGTGCCAATTTTGAAGAATGGTAAACCGCCTTCTCAGATAAAGAGTTATAGGCCCGTTTCTCTGTTGCCGTGTATTGCCAAAGTTCTGGAGTCTATGATGGAATCCCGCGTTCGTCATTGGGCCGAGAGTACTCACATGATTCCAGATTGTCAGTCAGGATTTCGTGCCAAACGATCCACAACAGATGTTCTTGCTAATCTCAGCCAAAAGGCATTCGACAACTTACAGATGAAGAAGCGAACAGTGATCACGGCAGTTGACTTCAAAGGAGCGTTTGATAGGGTGTGGCGTGGTGGTCTTCTTAGAGACTTAGCGAAAGCTGGCCTTCATCCTACTTGCCTGCGGTGGATCAAGTCGTTTCTTAGCGACAGAAGAGCGTGTGTCAGATGGAACAGTTCTCTTTCCAAGTATAAGGTGTTTCAGCAGGGAGTTCCACAAGGCTCACCTCTGTCCCCTTTGCTTTTTTGTCTTGCTACGGCTAGTTTGCCTACAAGGATTGCTCAAAATGCTCCAGACACGAAAAGTGCCCAATTTGCGGATGATTATTCGCTTTATAATGAGGATGTTTCTCCTGATTCAGCAGCAGCTAGAATGCAACCAGCTCTGGATAGCGTCAGTTCTTGGGCGAGTGATCATTATATGCTCATTGAACCGTCGAAGACTGAGGGGTTAGTGATCAGCCTGGACCCGAGAGAGACGGCAGGCAAAGCACAGCCAGCTCTTCTTCTGGAGAACACACAAGTTCCT
Organism: Symsagittifera roscoffensis; assembly: GCF_963678635.1. Lineage (NCBI taxonomy): Eukaryota > Metazoa > Xenacoelomorpha > Acoela > Convolutidae > Symsagittifera > Symsagittifera roscoffensis. Next base: position 49,587,722 of record NC_087063.1, on the reverse strand, counting down.
TTCAACAAGCATATCAAGATTCTGGGTGTCAACATTGATACACAGTTGACGTTTTCCGAACACACAAACATCATGGTGAAGAAGATGAGGAAAAGGACACAACTGCTTTCTAGTTTGTCAGGGAAGAACTGGGGTCTGACATCCACTGACCTTAGAAGATTGTATAATGCCTATGTCAAGCCAGGAGCACTTTACGCCAGTGAAGTTTGGGGTTCTTTTCTCTCGGACTCGAATTGGAATAAACTGGAGGCATGCATCAACAGAGCAGCAAGAATTATTTGTGGCACGCCAGCAAGTTCCAATGCCGTCGCTACTCGCGCTGAGGCAAGGCTTTCTTCGTTGAAGCAGTACAGTGACGAAAAGGCAGCGATTTTGTACAGTAAGTTCCTCCGGTTCCCGATAGATCATCACCTGCATCTTTTGACAGATGACGGCCCGCCTCAGAGACTGAAAGCGAGAGGGGATAGCAGATTTCGTCCGGACTGGAGAGTTACCGCTAGAAAGATGATCCAATATAAACCAGAAAATCTCAGTACGAAAGAGTTTATTCTGACGAATAGAGAAGAAGTGACACTAGAAGATTACCGGCAAAAAGTGGACGAAGATCACTTACACAGACGAATTTGTAATGGCATGGCTTTGGAGCATTCAACTAATCGTTCAAGAGAAGAGGAAGTTTTGTTGCATAGGCTCCGGGTGAATCGATGTAGTAACCTAGCTAAAACTGAGCATCTCTTTGGTCGTATTGAATCTCCGCAGTGCCGTCAGTGTGACAGTGAAGAAGTTGAAGACACAGAGCATTTCATCCTGAAATGCGATAAATGGAATGAAGAAAGATTGTTAACTTTGGGCTCAAACCCCATTATCTCAGTTTTGCAAACAAATCCGGACAAAGTTTTAATGTTTATTGGCCGAACAGGACGTTTACGTCCCTCATATCATCTATGACGAGCTCCATCAACAACAACAACAACAACATGCGCTTCAATTGTTCGTCTGCCAGCCACGGCATCCAGCAATGTCCTTCAACATCACTGTGCAAGACATCTCAAAAGAAGCATCAAACAACTCTTCATGGCAATTCTAGTCAGCCCAGTCCTCATCTCGCAGCGACAATAGATGCTCTTCAAATCAACCGAATTGGAACTATCACAATTCTTCCAACGGCAAAGTTCGATCTCAGAATGGTCGAATTCATCACTTGAGTGCGCTCGTAGACAATTGTGCTCGGACGAACGTCATCACCCTACAGGCCATGCACCGGCTTGGATTCAAACCAACAGAAGCTCCAGATCGCATAATTGGAGTGAACCAGAAGAACGCTATGTCTACCCATGGTCGAATGAATCTCACAATTCTACCAAAGTCTGGTAACAATTTCAAAGTTTCTTGTGTGGTGTTCGAAAACATCACGGATCATGAGCATTCAAACACCCAAATCGCAGCCACAGACCTACGAAAGGTCAGCAACCACAACTTAGCAGATCCAGCTTTCGACAAGCCCAACGCAATTGATCTCCTGCTTGGACAATCCGTCTACACACACAATGTAAAGTAACGGAATGTCAAGGAATGAACTATACTGCTAACCGACACGATCCTTCATTGGACAGTCTCAGGTGTCGCCGATACCGATCACACAGTCACAACACGAAGACACTCGCCATGATATGGAATCAACTTGCTTGACAGCCAGTCCACCACATTTGACAGATTCTGGGAAATTGAGGATATCACTTCATCTCTTGAATGCCAGCACTCATTCAACGAGCTTGAATGTATCCGACATTTCGATCAGACTACGACGTATGGCCTAGACGGACGAGCTATGATGAGATTGCCAATCAACAAATCACAGGGGATCTAAGACGAAATCAACCATGAATGGTTGCCCGATATTGGTCACTCAGCACGCAAAGCTTTCCGGCAATACAATTCTAATGAAAGGAAGCTCCGATAGAACTGTGAAGCCAAGGACCAATATAACGACTTCTTCCAGGAGATAATTGACACTGGCCATATAGAAAAGGTACCTGTGTCAGATCAATTTCTACCAGTCGAGAAGTACTTCATCATGCCTCATCATGTAGTTTGGAAGTTGGATTCAACAACAACAAAAAGCAGAGCTGTTTTCATTAGATCAGCTCCAACTTCAAATGGAGAATCGTTGAACGATTTTCTACTGGTTGGTCCCAAGGAGCAGCCAGACCTCTTCAACAACCTTGTCCGGTTCCGGTTCTACAAAATTGCACTATCTGATGACATCACCAAGATGTACAGGCAATTAGAACTACACGCCAAATACAGAAATCTACATCAGCTCTACTGGAGATGAGAAGAAGAGGAATCAATTGAGAAGTAATCACGCGATTGAGAAGTAATCACGATGAGAAGAAGAGGAATCAATTGAGAAGGAATCAATTGAGAAGCATTCAAGAAGCTATCACGCCATACGAATCTTGTCAGACACCGCCGACACAACAGATGTTGAACAGACAAAGCTATCAATTCGCGAGTCCTTCTACGTGTACACTCTGGACAAAGCCTGCCTGCACATTCGGAAGTGGACAAGCAGCAACAAAGTTGTCATGCACGATATAGCCGACAAATTGCATGAAAAAAAGAGTTATTCTTAGCAGAAAATGACCACAGCGTCAAAACTGATGAGCTCAAATGGCATCCAGTTTCTGATTGTTTCCAGAACCCATGTATGGATAAATTGGACTCATTGAAGCCTACAGGCGTGCCCCCAAGGCACCGCAAACCATATGAAGCCCGCAAAAGTCTCGAGTGTTGATTTTGAAGCAGTTCCAGTTGTTGCCGAAAAAGTAAAAAAAAAGTGGCCTAGTTCAGCCCCCCAGATGACAAGGAAAAAGGAGCCTCTGGAAACCAAGACCGGGTGCATTCGAGCCCCAGCAGATGCCCGATGAATCGCCTAGATTTTTGCCAAGGATCAAAGTATTGAGAAGAAAGCTTTCACGAGATACCCTACGACTCTGGTCAACTCCGGAAGCTTGGAAAATGCTAAAAAAGAAAACAAAGAGCAACCAAACCTTGACAATCGCATTCACCATGATTGCCCTAAGACAACTACATGTGAACTAGAGTCAAAAAATAATTTTTCAAGTTCCGAGGTCGATTTAACCCAAGAAAGGGCCAACTTTGAACGAAGTTTTCCGACCGAAAAAGTCAAAAATCGAGAGCAAACCGGCTATCAGCACACTTCACTGGCTTGCCGCATTGACAGAAACCATCCAGTTGCCTCATACAAAGATTTTTTTTGCAAAGAAGCCATAATGTGGCAAAGGAGCCATAACTTCACACCAGCCGTAATGTGGTCAACTTCGACGGAAGTGAAAAACTCAAAAACGAACCCACCAAAAAGGGCAAGGACGCGTTTAAAGCAAGCCCCAAGATATTTTCGGACAAAAAATATCAGGAGTTTCAATCAATGTTCAATTCGCAGAAAACACAAACAGGCTCCACCCAGCATCCTCTGGTCAGCTAAATCTCGCTAAATAGAGAAAAAAACACACAGAAGCCAATCTACAATGATTGAAAGCAACTCATTAGCTTTGCCAAAAAGCATTCAAACACTAAAATCACTCGCCGGATGATAGCAAGCAACTTGCGACTAGTTTTTGATCCCCTTGTTGGACTAGTGACCCCTGTAACGATAATGCCGAAGATTCTATTCCAAAAAAACATGGGATGGGGATTTGGAATATGATGATGACCTTGGGGCACGTATAGCGAACCAATTCCGACACTGGATGGATAGCTTAGAATTTTCGTCTTCCCTGGCTGTAGCTCGGTACTTGGCCAAGGACAGCTTTCAGCAAATCGATCTTCATCTCTTCTGCGATGCATCGGAGATGGCTTATGGAGCAGCTATCTATGCCAGAATAACTTCAGACACAGGAATCCTCACTTCATTGCTAGCCGCCAATTCTCGACTTGCATCAAGGAAGACAGTTTGCATTCCAAAACTCGAGCTTTATTCAATGGTTCTGGGCTGTAAACTCCTGAAATGTGTTTTGAAGTTGATTCAGACTTTGCAACTGGTGGTAGATATCAGCGCCTGGAGTGATTCAACAGAAACACTTGCTTGGATCAGATCATCTCCAAACAGGTATTTTACTTTTAAGGCCAACCGCATTGCCAACGTTCAACAGATGCTACCAGCCGACAAGTGGAAACCCGTGCCGCCTCATCAAAACCCAACCGATCATACAACGCGACCAGTACCAGCAGCTGAACTACAAAATTTGCAGCTTCGGTGGTCAGAGCCCTCTTGGTGACAGAAATGAAGTTTTTATTCCGTCAAAAACAACAATTCTCGAAGCAAATGAATAGAACGAGCTCAAACGGTCATTCGACGAAACCATACTGTTCACTCAGGCAGCTGGTGGGGAGGTAACCATGCAAGCAGCAAATGCGAGCAGGACTAAACGTTGGGCAGACAAAAATAGCGGAAAGTTCTTCAATTTGGGACGATGGCGCTCTTTCGGTCAAGCTCTATGCATTGGAGCTTTAGTCACTAAGGTCTTCCTGAAATTTGTGAAGGTGAACACCGACGATCGTAATCAGCTTCGAAAGTTAGGAGTAAACCTTCTTGTACGAGACGTTCAAGAGCAGCATTTTGACTAAGAAATGAAAGCAATCGGAAAGGGAAAAGATATTAGCCGGATATCAAACCTCCTTCAGCTATATCCGTTAATAGACGATGATGGATTGCTAAAAGTTGGAAGACTCGCAGCTGCTGATTGCCTAAACAAGAAAGCCAAATTTCAGATGATCTTGTCTCCGAACGAACACTCACTTTTCGAGAACAGTGATCCGCCTTAGTCCCATTGTTCAACTACAGTGGAATGAACGCCACTGTTGCTCACACTCGGCAGCAGTTCTGAATCATACGAGTCAAGACGATGTCGCGAGCAATGATAGGCAACTGCATCACTTGCTTCAGGTTCCATAGTAGAGCAATGAATCAGTTGATGGGAGGTTACCCTTGTGAGAGAATCAACCCATCACCACCATTCTCTTATGTTGCTATCGACTTAGCCGGACTAATGTACTATAAGGAAGCCGATCAACTACAAGTGTTACAAAGTAGTTTTCCTTTCCTTTTCCACTAAAGCAATCCATTTGAATTTTGCTTGAAGCTTATCAGAAGGTTCATTGCTCGACGAGGATGCCCAAAGTAGATCTTCTCCGATAATGGTACGAACTTCATCGGATCACTCAACGATCTAACTCAATTGAAGAGACTTCTACAGGATAGACACAAGATAGACAGCCTAACTGATGATGCTCCAGACTTCGGTATCAATTGGACTACTATACCTGCAAGGGCTTCAACCTTCGAAGAGCTATGGGAAAACTGCTATGGGAAATCTTCAACTTGAGATGTACACAGTGCTTTGTCAGATAGAAGCTATACTCATCTCAAGACCGATCACAACGATCTCAGATGATGCCAAATACACTGTGCATGATGATGCCAAATATACTCCATCAATGCTGCTATATGGCTTCAAGTCAACTCAATTGACCATTGTTGCTGATCTTACTAATGATGAGCTTACTGAAGATGAAAAATGCCCGAGAAAACAATTCAACTACCTGCAAAAACTGATTGCAGAATTCTGAAAATTTAATATCTAACCGCTATGCAACAACGCAATAAGAACCGCGTAGAGCATTAAAATTTGAAAAAGGCAGATCTAATATACATAACTGATGATAAGCCCCCTTTATCATGGCCACTTGGAATCGTGGAAAATATTTATGCCGAGAACGATAGTATAGTGAGAGTGGTACAAGTAAAAGTAGGAAATGGGAAGCTTAGTACATAACGGATTTTGAGATTGCGGAAATTGCCGATGAAAGACGAGAGATAAAACAACAAACTCTACAAACAAACAGATCAAAAACAAAATTCAAAAACAATGGTCAGTCATCCAACTCCTCTTCCTCGTCCTTCTTCTAAACCCATCATTCCGACATTTCCTATAACGATGATTTCTACTCCTTTTCTTCGCCACAGGATCAGGGTCTGCATCAACCAACTCCGTCCACCTGAGGACCACCCGACACTCCCAATTCACCTTCGTCACCTTCTCCACAACTTCCACCTGCCACGCAATCAATCCCGACAACTTCACACCCGCCTTCTTCTTTCTGCATCCAAAATTCACATCTATCTGAAATGCAAAAAAATTGATCAAATATCAACGGGGCGGTAATGTTGGAGCAAACAAAGCATGTTTTAAATAGCAAGATTATTTTTTCACACGTAAACTCAATTAAAAACGCATGTTAATTTTCCCATAAGTCATTCATTTCATTTACTCGCAATTTATAGTCACTAAATCGTCAGTAATTCAATTTTCCTACGATACAGTTGCTTTCCAGCAATCGCGAATTATTCACCAAGACCTAACAAGGATCGCCAAATGCAAACAACAGAGAAAAAACTTCAAGTGACTGTCTTTTTTGTGTGGTTGGAGCACAGAATGTTCCGACCACCTTTTCAGGAAAAAAATTCAGAGTCTTTTTTGTACATCTACAATTACATGATACAATTATACGAACGCGTAGAAAATAAGTTAATTAGGCCTAAATGAATTGCGATACAACAATCATAAAATAGCATAAGTCGAAAAAAATGAAAAATGTTAAAAAACTAGGTGAACCAAAATTTTCGTATGTCTCGATTAAGGGCACCTAGGTCTCGATGAAGAAAACTTTTTCTGCTAAAAGCAGGTCATGGCCGATAAAAAAAAGATTCCAAAAAAGTGATTTTTTCGATTGAACACTTATTCCGAGAATTGGCACCTTTATTTTCGAGCTGAGTCAAAAACGGTCAAAGTTTCAAACTTCCAAAAAACGGTCAGTGTCTCAAAACTAAATGGGCACAGCATATTATGAAGGTAAGCTTCCAACAAGCTGTTGTCTTTTGAACATATGATATCAGATTTAGCAGGATAGTTTTCGAGAAACGTCCATAAAACGGCCAAAACATTAGGAAGTTGACATTTTCGAGAATCATAGAAATCATAAAAAATTTAAATCTTCCTTGAAACTACCCTATAGTTAACCAGTACTCACCCAGTAGTCGATATTTCATGAAATTAAGCATGTCGGCTGTGATCAACTGTAATTCAACATACGAGACTCAATTGATTTTGTCAAATTAGTTGTTAACCCGAAAAAAGACTACCTTCCGATTTGATACCGCTTGCTAATCGCAAGCGTAAATATTTGTAGAAAGATTTTTTGCCAGAGAAGTGCTCAATCAAGCTTCCTTTTAGTAAAATCAAGTTATTTTAGCCTAATTTTCTCATTTTTATATATAACAAACGTTACTTGATCGCTTTATTCGCTCAAAAATAGACTAAAAATCAAATTGAAATTTCAAACCGATTTTTCTGGACAGTACAAATCATTTTTGGAATTTCAGAATGTCATTTGAATCACGACTACAAAGGCTTTAATATGAAATATCACACGCTCCTGTCAATGACTATTTGAGGTACTTGAATTTGCGTGGAAAACAAAAAAGTTTTAAAATAATCAAAAAAACTAAGACACACCCGAATACAAAACTCCTCCTCATTTTCCATGGTCGGGAAAAAACCAAACAAAAATGACTGATTTTGTTTTTGGGAGACTTCATACTTCCAGAGAAAAAATATATCACGCATTAAAAAGTAACCCAATTTGAGAAAAGTGTCATAAGGAAACTTCCGCTGGGAAATATTAAAATTTAAACCCACTTTCGAAAATAAATTGAATTCAGAAGTAAAATCGCAAAAAAACCAAATTTGAGCGTGAGCAACTTTCCTGGAAAAACCTATATAAACATTCACACGACCTATGAGGCAAATAGTCTATCAACTAAAGAAAAGAAAAAAATGACTGATATATTATTAAACGTTTTTGAAGTACCACCGAATGTTCCGACAAAATTCTACAAAAATCGATTGTTTCATTTTCATTCAAAATAGTGTAATTTCTTCTGCGCGGCGTGATGAGAGAACTATGCAAACATGTAGAAAGTTATTAAGATAGGCATAGTCGACGACAACAATTTTTTTCAAACTTTCTTGAACTTTTTGCTGAAGCGCTAAGTGAAGCTTCCAGAACAAAAATTCTTTTACGTACAATCATGTTTCCTTAGCCTAGAGGCCTAAAACAAAATTAAATTTTGTTATAACGATCGCTGCTCGATCGCTCTACTCGCTCGAAGTGGAATTAAAGAAACTAAATTTGAACTTCTTGGAGTTCTCTTAACCTATATGATCAATTTTTCTACACCGAGGAAGCTGAGCACTTTACCGCACTTTACACACACAACCGCACTTTATTCCCCCGTCAAATGAAACAATTTGAGGCCACGAAGCCGATATAAAATAGGCCGAAACCTATTAAGCCGAAAAAAATCAAAAAAAGTTTAAAACTAACAAAAAGTTATTAAGTACTCCTCAGCCTCAACACACACACAACCAAAAAAAATTTTTGCTCCTCGAACGACGCAATATGATGATACTCAGCCGATATATTATACGCCGAAACTTACTTTGCCGATTAAAAAAATAGAGCGGACAAAATTCAAAAAAATTTAAGAATACTTTAAAGTTATTAAGTTCCCTTCGCCCTCAAAACACACACCCATAAACTTATTAAGCCAAAAAAAATTCAAAATTTTAAGACTTTCTAAAAAATATTAATTCCCTCCTCACCCTCAAAACACACACACACACACACACACACACAAAAAAAAAAACTTTCAAACTTTTCCCTCGTCAAACGAGGCAATATGCGGCCACTAAACCGATATAATATAGTTCGAAACCTATAAAGCCTAAAAAAGGGAAAGGAAAAAAACAAGAACACATGAATATTTAACAAATCGAGTTGGTAAAATTACAAGCGACATATAAAATATTTGAACAGGTCAGATATTTAAAATCCCCACAAGCACAAAGATAATATGCAGCGGTAAATTGGTTATCGGCAGCGGTAAATTGGCTGCTAAGAGGCTCCATGGAAATGAGTCCAGACGAGAAGAGTCCTGTGAACAAAGTTGTTTACGAGAAAAAAAAAGTCTAGTACCCAGTTGCAATTCCCTTACTTATCGCAAAGGTAATAACGAACGCTCGAAATCAGACTCTTCAAAATTAGACTCGCTTGAGATTAGACGAAAACTCAAATTTTCAGGACGGTTTTTCTCGACACTGGGACAACTTCTGAAATTTTTCAATGTAGTTCGTATCACGATGAAAGGTCTTTAATATGATGATCATTTGAGGTACATCCCGATGATTATTTGAGGTACATGATTTTTCGTGGAAAACAGAAAACCCTCAAATACAAAGTTTCTCCCCATTTTCAATAGTCGGAACATTAGGTGTCTTCGTTTCGTTACTTGACACTTAATTAATTCAATAATGTAGTTATAACGAGACACTTCAATAATAAAGTTATAACTCACTTGAAACAGAACTTCTGGAATGTACATTGACTCTTCATCTCGTCTAGAGAGCAAGTCTTAGCGTAGGGTATGTCGTCTAGTTGTATTAGTACGAACAAATTATGAGCGGGTGGCATGAAACTGTACACTTTAGGACTGGCAAGGTCCAATACTTCTTTGATCTCTAAATAGAGGTTCTGGCACTCTCTGCTCTTTGCCTCCATTAGTTTCTCTACACTCTTCTGTTCAAGGAGCTGTCCGACCGAGGAGGAGAAGGGGAAGCTGCCCTGGCACATCATAAGAGACGACATCCATTCCTACGAACATCAAATTATTATCAACGAGGTACCAAAAAGTCCAACAAGTAAAGCCACTTGTTAAATACTTAATTCAACGCCGTAAACTCTTAAAATCCTTAGTATTGATTGATTCCAGTTGCAATAAAACAAACAAATTACAGAAATGTCTATTGAATAAATCGATCTTTTCTCACCAAAAACCGTGTTCAAGCCTCAAGGTTTACACAGAGGCGAAGCTGTGCTTCGCAAACACAAGCGAGGAAAATGCAAAAAAGAGCTCTAAACAGGCAAAACAAAATGAAGGAAAAAGGAAAAAATTATAAATACACCTTGAGAAAAATTTTGAATAGCAATTTTGAAATTAGGAGTATCACGCTCTCACATCTGCTTCACGTCCACTTGTAATTTTAGTAACACTAGCCACCAATTCAGCAGCAAAAAATCAAGCAAAAAAACTATTTCTATGTTCCAGTTTTGAATCTCCGACCTGATAATTAGGAGTGTCACTCACGTCCTCGCATCTGCGCCAGGGTCACTAGGAAGTAAACTAGTGGCCCAGCTAATGCTGGATATACCTGTTCTTATATTTTTTTTATCAATTATTGTTCAAAATTTCAACAAAAAAAAGATTTTTACGCAAAGCCCTAGTAATTTCTATGCTTAATTAGGAGAGTAGCTGTTTATTAGAAGGAGAAAACTACTACTCGCTCTTTCAATTAGATTATTTGTCTCAGATTCAGCTGGGTAGTTTCGAAAACAGTGAAAAAGATTGAAAAGCGATCAAAAATTTCACTATTCCTAAATCCATAAACTTTTCTCGACTTAAGCAAGGGCTTAACCTCTTAAGCAGGGAAATTTTACACGCCCTGATTTCTAGATTGAATTATTCATATCAGGCTTAGCAAGTAGTTTTTGAGAATAGTGACGAAATTAAAAACAAAAACGGTTAAAATTGTCAAAAAATGGAATTTCCCGCATTCCACATCGGTTTTTCTGCAAAAACATAGGGTGAAACACGTTATGCAGGAAAAACCTGAGCACCATGCTAGTTTGAATGAGTTATCAACCTTAGAATTAGCAGGTTAGTTTTTGAAAAAAAAAGTTTTAAAAAAAGGGCAAAGCCGCTTGCACAGGGAAGATTCACATTTTCGGTTAAACCCTTTATCTCATTTGACAGGGTAGTTTTTTGAGAAAAATTTCAAAATTAACCAAAATGCCAAAAATACCCCACTGAAACTTTCGAAGGCCGTAAAACGTAGGTAAATTGCGATAGATTGTTTTTGTTTATTCAAACATTCATCTCAGATTTGTGTATTCAATATTTGAGAAAATGCAAAAATTCAAAACAAATCGGTAAAGTCAAAAATCCCCCTACTGAAACTTTCGAGGGCCGTAGAACGTAGGGTAAAATGAAAAGAAACTAACGAACTATGCAGGCACATAGAAGAGGAAGCCCGTTTGTCCATTGGTACCATTTTTGTGGAAAACGGTTCAATAGTTGTTGGAAAAAAAAGAAACTTCGGCGAAAAGTACAAAAATTTTCCAAACTGTCGAAAAAACAAAACAACAAATCCCATACATTTTCATAACATCTCCAGAAATAAACGCAAGCCAAAAAGAACATATGCTATTAAATTTTCTATGCCTAAATAGGCTTAAATAAGGTTAAATTGAAAAATACCAAAATTGCCACCAAATAAACACTTTTATTTGCTACTTCGGTTTTAAAAAATTATCATTTTTATACATTACGCCTCGCTTGTGTAAATAATTAGCCTCAAAGTTACAATAGTCTTAAATTATAGAAATGATTTTCACACTCGCGGGTTGCAGAGATACATGCCTGTCGTTCCTGTGCGGATATGGCGGCTAAATATAGAATTCTGGGTTGGGGGTCGGAGTTGAATCGGGTGACGATCTGGAACGCAAAGTTCCTGTCCGACAGACTGCTGTCAATCGGGTACACTTGTGATGACGTCATGTCTATCAGATCTTTCGGTTTCTTGCGCTGAAATGAAAACTAGTAAAGCTACTTTGTCTAGGAATGCCAATTCGATAGGCCAAATGTATAGCTAATACCAAATCTCAGATCCTTCTACTCACGTTGAATGTCAATAGATAAGACTACTTACTGAGCAACCTTTTTCATTGCATTCTCGGATCTCTATAACTATTCCCTAAGAGCAAGGGGTAAAATGAACAAAAAATATGCTTAACCGCTGAATTATTCCTTTATAGGTGTAGATACTCGTTAATAGGTACCATAGGGGGTAGAGATTGTTAAAGAGATCCAAACTCTTTTTCCAAGTAAAGTTTTAGGAAAAAATACTGAGCGAGTTATTAGCTATACAGTTAGAAACATCCATACAACGACAGTGATTGTCAGGCTTCCGAAGCGAGTGTACCACATCAATCAAGGACAAGACGCACTTCCCAAACATTGTTACATTAGTTAAACCCGCAAACTTTACAACGCTGAAATCTAGAGACTATAACTTACTTTCTTGCATTTAATTGGAAGAGCAACAATCTATAAGCTACAATTAAATTAATAACTTCACAAAACTTCTCATATTTTTTGCTTAAGTAACTCACCGTTGTGTTATCTTCAAACAGATACAACACTTGATTTCTCGCATTCAGTACGAAGTAACATTTCTTCCATTTCTTCACAGAGCCTGTTTTGCATTTGTCGAGAAAGCCCTTCTTCAGAACTGATTCGTAATTTCCGACCAGATCTGAAGCGTCTTGGGATCTGGTTGACATCCGACTGCGTAGCACTGTCTGTACGTCTTCATCATCCAGTTCCCAGCTTGACCTCTGACCGTTTGCAAGCCCGTTTCTACTCTGTTGTTCATCATTGAGTTGTGAGGCTGCCTTCATCTCAATTAACGGTTTGGGCTGACAAGAGAGCAACATTTCAGAAAATGGAACCTGATATAAAACTTACTAAGATTCGTGCAGAAAACCTTATTGAGTCCAAAAAAAAAATGAAAAAAATATGCCAATATCACAACGACCAAACCAACACCAATACAATGCATAGAATCTATCAAATAAATAACCGAAATGTGTTCAGAAATGGATGACTTATTCAGACTTTTGTAAGTAACAATGATAGTAATCAAAATTAGACTTCGACTAAAATCAATTCAATTCCAGAAACCCATAATGTTACCGGTTCAATTTTTCACAAACACCTGCAAACTAGTTTGAACAGTTGGAAAAAAAAACGCAAGTAAACAGAAAAAAAACACATGGCCTTAAAGCACTTGGAATTTCCAGAACAATTTCCAGCCAAATTTGAGAAAACTATATCATTAGACAAAATTTATATTTCACTGGGAAATCTGATAACTAAACTCCACTTTCGAAACTAGAAGTCGATCACATTTTTCGTGACCTCTACACTTTCGTTGTTCGATATAGAAGTTTGATATCCTTTTAACAAAGAAAATGAACGGAACTTTTAAAAAAAATCAAACCGCAAAAGCGAAAAAGTAAATTTGAGCTTGAAAAATTTTTAAGACTAGGGGCCCAGCTAGAGCTGGAGGTACCTGTTTAATAGTTTTTGATTTTCTTGTACTGATGAGGGATGAATTCGATAATTTTAAAAAACGGACTTCACCAAAACTTTGATTGTTTCTGCAAAAAATAAGAGTGAATTGTTTGGAGAATTTAGAAATTTCCTTAAGACATTTTCGTACAAATTTTAAGGCGTAACACTTCAAATAGATACAACACTTGATTTCTCGCATTCAATGCGAAGTGAATTTTTCCATTTTTTCAGAGCCTGTTTTGCATTTGCGAGAAAGACTTTCCTAAGAACTGATTGATAGTTTCGACCATATCTGAAGCGTCTAGAGATCTGTTGCCGAGATTAAACTATTGATATCAGCTTCGGCTGGGTAGTTTTCAGTAGTCGCACAGTTGCACAGAAAATCAAAACTTTTCTGGCGGCCATAAATTTATTTTTAACAAATTTGGACATCGCCATTTCGTCGAGGGAGCTTCTCTCAAACCTTTGTTTTGATTGAACCCAACATCTCAAATTGGGAAAGTAGTTCCGAGAAAACTCAAAAAATTTCAAAACGGTCAAATATTCTAAATTTCGACTTTTCAAAGGACCCTTATTTTAATGAAAAAATATTGAGCGTAGGCGCTTACGCAGGGGAGCGTCACAAAAACTGGTCTTTCGATTGAATTCAGTACTTCAGATTTGGGAGGGTAGTTTTCGAGAAAGTCAATAAGTTTCAAAAAACGGGCAAAAACTCAAAAGATGATTTCTCCGAGGACAATAACATTTTGGTTAAAGAAAATTGTCAGTAGCCACTAATACAGGTGAGCTTCCCACAACCTGTTCTCTCCATTTGACCCAAAATTAAAGATTTGGATGATAATATTCGAGAAAAGTTCAGAACGATCAATCTAACAATTGACTTTTTCGAGGGCCATAAGATTTTGTATACAAAATGGGCCTAAATACTTATGCAGTGAAAATTCCTAAATCTCGTCCCTACGACTGAACACCAAAATCTTAGATTGGAGGGTAGTTTTTGAGGAAAGTCAAAAAGTTTTAAAAAAACGGTCAAAAATCAAAATTTGACTTTTCAGGGGTAAATAACTTATCGTCTAGAAAAAAAATTGGACAATACTGCTGATGCAGGCAGCCTACCTCACCTCGTTCACTCTTTTGAGATCCAAAATCTCAGATTTGGAGAAAAGTTTTCCGAGAGAAGTCAAAAAGTTTGGAAAAAAGGGTCAAAAATTCACTTTTTGTCTCTCCGAGGGTCATAACTTTTCGTGTAATGGGTGTACCCCCGCTTTTGGAAGGGAGCTAACCACAACTTATCCTTTTAAGGGGAATCAATTCGGAGGGTAGTATTCAAGAGAACGAAAAAAATTGGGTCAAATATTCCCCCCCCCCCCCCCACAGTTTTTCGAAGGCTGTAGATTGTAGAGTAAGGTGAGGAAGTGACAAGAGGATTACGCACGCACACACAGAAGTGGGCGTAATTTCCATTGACTGCACTTTCTGAAAAACGAAAGAGTAGTTTCGGAGAAAAACATATTTTTTTGAGAAAAAAATTTCCAAAGCCTCTCCAAAAAAATTTGAAAAAATAAAAACAATAATACATTTTCATAAGACCTGCTTCTGTCAAACAGGAACATTTCCTGAAAAAAAATCATCGGAACCCATAAAAGTCTTGATTCAAATTTCAAGCTACTTCAAGATCATTAGAAATTCGAACTACGACTGACAGAGCTTGAATATGACAGCCCATTTACCCTCTCCAATCGCTCATTGAGGCAGCTGAAATAACACGAAAAAAAACACTCTACGCCATAGATCCTCACTACTACAAAAATTTGAAACAACTTACTGGATTGGTTAGACAGAGATTGTCCAGAATCTCCTCTGCTTGATATCGAGTGACCATCTGATCCACAGACGTATACTTCCTGCCTCCCATCCAATAAACGTCCGCTACTCTCGTGTTTGCCGAATCAAATGACTCATTCATACACTCTTCATCTTCATTTGCACCTGCTGCTGGACTGTTTTCTGGGGAAGTGGAGGAGCCGTTCGGACTGC
>NC_087063.1:49376297-49572149 GCF_963678635.1 Symsagittifera roscoffensis | reverse complement strand
TTTAAAAGCGAACACTAATCCATAGATCATAAAAGGTAGTGAAAAAATTCTGTGCTTCTCCATGATACGAGCAGGTTTTTTTTTGTTTTTTCTTTATAATTCAATGAAAATATGCGTGATTAACAAGCTAAACATGCTAAACACATTTCTTATTCTTACTTAGTTTGACCTAATCCTACATTTTAGTTTGACTTTGTAGCAATTTTTAATAGCGTAGGTGCCGGAAAATTAGTTGAATGTAACATATCACAGAACCATTTTATATGTAGGTTTTTTTTGTATCTAGAATTTTTCAAGTCAAACATTTAAGCAAAACTGCATCCAAACAATTTTACCCACCGGAGGATTGATAGATAAATTTTTCCTATGTTTCCCTCCTCAAACTGCCAAAAATTTGATAGTGTAACGCGTGTTTTTGTAAGACGAATATTTTTTTTTGAGTAGCTTAACTAGTCTATATGCAATTTTTAAAAGCAAGAAATTGGAAAATTACTAACAAAAAACGAAAACTGTTTTGATAAATTGGCTGTTTTTTCGGCTGTTTTTTTTTTAAACTTGAGAGGGGACTGAATGGTCAATAAGCTATGAAAAAATTTATTAATAGCAAAATTCGATAAAAAAATTCAGACGGAACTTTTGTTTTAGGATTATTTTGGATTCCGAATTACGATATTACGCTTTGGCTGTTCTACCATTTCCCATTCCCTGGGTTGAGGTTGTGGTTTCATGATCAGACGGTTGCGACCAAATTTTGGTATTTCCAGACTGCCGCGATCGAAATTTGGTATTTCTAGACTATGCGGACCGAGACAATGTGTCCGCGACCGGTGCGACTGAAGGAAAGTTAAGCGCGACCCTCGCAACCGAAAGAAAGTGAGTCGCGGCGGTCGAAAAATTAGTCGCGGTGGTCGAAAAATTAGTCACGGCGGTCGAAAAATTAGTCGCGGTGGTCAAAAAATTAGTCGCGGTTGTTCGAAAAAATTTTCACGGCATAGCCGAAAAATTAGTCGCGGCGGGCGAAAAATTAGTCGCGGTGGTCGAAAAGTTAGTCGCGGTGGTCGAAAAGTTAGTCGCGGCATGGTCGAAAAGTTAGTCGCGGCATGGTCGAAAAGTTAGTCGCGGCATGGTCGAAAAAAAGGCGCGACGGTCAAAAACTTAGTGCCGCTACTAATTTTTTGACCGCTGCGACTAATTTTTTGACCGGCGCGACTTATTTTTTGGACTTTTTGCCACGATTTTTTTTTCGACCATGCCGCGTATAATTTTTTGACCGCCGCGACTAGTTTTGGAGCGCCTCGACTAAATTTTTGACCATCGCTACCGAGATACGGAATTTCCAGATAAAAACCTGTCAATATCTGAATTTTTGGTCTCGGAATTAACATTTCCGCGACCGCCAAAGTCGAAAAATTAGTCACGGACCTCGACCCGGATCAGCTTAGTTATAACTTTTTTTTTACTTTTGTTCACGTGCTGCGATTGTCACAAAAATGGTATGTGGGTTAAATATCTAAAAACCTATCTAAAAACACAAATATCTGTCGGAAGGAAGGGTAAAAATAGCTTTGATTTTCGATACGATACCGAATTTGGCTCTTTTCCAGTCCCCCTCTTCAATTTTTTTTGGAAGTTTAATACATGAAAACTTATTTAAAATGACTTTTCATAATAAAAAAATGCATTAAAACGTGTCAGCGTGAACAGGTGAACAAATTTTCACAACCTTTCTTTCATGCAAAATGCCGTGTAAAAATTTTTTGAACAGCTTTATTTTAAAATTGTGGGAACCCGGGTTGACCTCCATACACCGAAAATGCTTATCATACAATTCCATACATCAAGTGTATGGAAAAAATGCTTGTCATACAATTTTCATACAATTTTGAAAAATGATAGAAGAAAGGTTTAAACTAATTTCTGCGGCTGTTTGATTCTAATAAAACAGTCGTGTGATGAAAAAATTGAGGTTTTTGTTTTTTGAAAAAACCTTTATCATACAATTCCCATATATGGAAATTGTATGATAAGCATTTTTTTCATTATTGATAAAGTTTTCAGAAATCTTTTGAAAAGGTTTTTTAAGAAGCTGTATAAAATAGAAAAGCGGCTTTGGAATTTAATACGAGTTTTCCTTGATCTACTCGATACAAGTCTGTTTTAGTGATGCGATATACTGTTTTATAACATTTCCTCAGCCAAGTTACAGTACATAACGCGTATTGTTTTCATTCAACCAAAACGAAGATCAACAAACGTTGTTTTAAAAGCACGTGCATTTTTCACAAATCAGTCTGAGTTTGCATAAAAATTAATACTCTCGTTTGCTAAATAGATACTGATAATTTATACTAAACTATTTAGACAGCGTTTGATATTCGTAAATTTTTTGGTATTATTTTGAGAATGAAAGCGGACAAGCAAGTAGACCCTGCCACGGCCATGCCCCCCTCGGCCATGTCTGCCTTTTCTTATGTCCCCCCTAAGAGACAGTACCCCAAAGAGATCTCCTATTACAACTACAAGAAAGAAGTAAGTATTTGAATTACTACTCGTTTGGAGTATTAACCTGTAGCTGTAGCACCCGGGTTGACCAAAAATGCTAGTCATACAATTTGCATATATGGAAAAACGCTAATCATACACTTTTCATGCAATTCCATATGTACAGAAAATTGCATGAAAGGTATATGATTTGTATTTTTCATATATGGAAAATGTATGACTAGCATTTCCCCATAAACCACAAATAAATTTTAATTTCTCAAAATTTTTTAGTTGTGTTCGTAACCGAACACTAATGACATAAACATAGGGTTTGCAGATTGAAACAAGGGTTAGATGATCTTTCTAAAAAAATAGGGCTTCTGTTTGTTTTACCTTCTATTTATGGCAACCTTGCAAAACCCTTCCTAACACCAAAATAATCATGCTCGTGTGAGGTTGTGGGGAGGAGTGAAAACGAACTTTTTAATTTTACTGGCCGAATGCTTCTCCATCGCTCATGCCATCCCATTTTCAGAGGAAAAAATTGAGAAAAAAAATACATTTTTTTGCCAGTTGAAAGTATGTTCAAATGTACAAGTGGAAGTCATACTGTTATTATTATGATTTTCAAATTCAGCAAAAAAAACATGTTTGGTTAGCGCGGCTAATTATGGGTCTGTTTTATCTTGTAGTCATTTCATATAGAACTTTTTGGGTCAGGTTTTAGCACAAATGTTACTTAAAACTAATAAAACCCTTTAACCTTAGGAATTAAAACTTGAACTAAATTAACTCTTGTTTCGGTTTTTATAGGCTCTAGTTGATGGGCTCTAGTTTTATAGGCTCTAGTTTTTATAGGCTCTAAATTAACTCTTGTTTATAGGCCGTAGTTGATGAAATTGCTTTGTGTTCAGCCTCAACTTATTATATTAAATTGTTATACTGCTTATTATATTCAACTTGCTATATTGAATTGTTCACAAAAATGTTCAGATTGAAGATATTTGTTCAAATGCCCATAATCCGCAGTTGGTAAATAATCGTGAAAACTTGTGAATAAAAAAGAATTGTTCGAATTATGGGAAAAAATGTTACCAATTTTTCTGTAAACTCTGAATTCTAAGGTTGTTTTGAGTTATTCCCGACCATCCTTATTGTCATAGGAATATTTTGGTGACGTGACTCGGGAAAAGTTGGGGAAAAAGGCAATTTTAACGGAAAAAAGGACTTTTTGCTCGATGAAAAAAGAAATTTTTGTCGGAAAAAAGGTGGGTGATTATTGAGAAAAACTTAGGTTTTTCCAAAGAAAAGTTGACTACGCAAGTTACTACGCTATCTTGGAGTTACTTTATTCTTTGCAAACCGCACCGAAGTTTCATGGTGCGGGATCGCTGTCCCGTCAATCACCCCAGAACTTCCGAATCAGCAATTCGAATCAGAAAATTGAGACTTGAAAATCAAACCCGAAGTATTCCATGTCACCCAAGGTCTTATCCCAGTGGTAGCTGAATCTTAATCAGAAGGAAGAAAGCATCAGTTGCCGCATTCTGGAGATATACTACGACATCGAAGACCAAAAGTTCCGAGGCAAAAAACGTAGAAAAACAGCAAAAATTTTAAGAAAGTTAAATTTTAATTCCTTTTTTTTGCAGTTAACTTTTCTACAATGAATTTCAAGTACAAATCGATCCAAAACCTACATTAACTCTCGAATACTTGTTAGCATAACCTGAACAAAAAATTAAAAAACATAGAATTAAGTGCTAAAGGGTTTTCACAACTAAATTTTAAGGGAAGCAGAAAAATCTTTGTGTACATCAGAAAAGTTTCAGTCCAACTTCAACTTTTTTGCCCCTCACGAAGTAAAACACCAAAATATGGGATATTTATGTTCTATAACATCAAACATTGTTGCCTCCGCCCGACTTTCCTTTTGTTGAGTGAGTTGCTTGAGCCGATTTCTCACCTCGGGTCTTACTCCTAGGGGTTGTCTGAAACTTATAGCAGTTCACTCAACTCGACCCTACTAGTACCGATTTTTGATCGGCCCGATAGCAAAACGACGCATATCGACCCCAAAAACGTTCCCCCAACGTCACTGCCCGTTCTTCGCCGTAGTTGTGTGTGTTGGTTTGGATTTATTTCTTACCTCGGGTTTTGCTCCTAGGGGTTGTCTGATTTTCAGATCAATACACTCAACTTGTCCGCTTCCGTTCGCGCCCGTTTACGTTTCAGTCCGTAAACGACCGCTTTAACCCTTAATCTTTTGGTTTGCAGTACCGTGCACACATAGGCGTAATCGTGCGGTTCACCCAAAGACATTGTTATAAATTACTTTTTTTCTAAGAGTCTAAAACTTACCATAAAATAACTTATTGTACCGTTCTCAACAACTATAATGGCTTTCATCTTAGGAGCAAGCTCTCTTTGTTATGCAATACAAGCTCAACGCCGAAAGCTGAGAGATAGATTGCAAAGAATTAGTTCAGCTAAAAAAGGATTTTCTTTGAGTTTTTTTGCAAAAAATCAAAAGAAAACAGTGCAATATATTTTACACAATAATCCACAGTTAGCTTCCTAGAATGATGTTATTTGTGGCCTGACTTAATCAACAATTCTATAAGTAAGCATATGGGCAACAAGTTTCAATGTTTGTCCGCTTTGCAATTAAATTGACTATTGAACAATTATAGAAACCGAATAACTGCAACCATATATTGTCACCGAGAGGGCCAAGACAGTATTCTAATCGTTTTACAGGATTCTGCCCCTTTAACTATTTCAATTATAAACCATATTGTTTCTCAAAAAAATGCAAAAACAAAACCGTTCAAAATCAATATAAAGCTTTGCATCGAGCTTCTCGTCTCGAATTGAAAACTTCAACCATTATTTTACGACACAGCCAAAATTTGGAAAACCATTGTTGAAAAATACAAACGAAAAAAGAAATATGGTAAAATTCAACGAAAAACTTTCAAAAGGAAGTAAACTAAAATGGGCGCTCAGAAGGTCCACATAAAACAAGTTGTCCGTTTTATTTCAAAGTCTTTGCATAAATTTTAAACGAATTTAGTTTTTCGTTTACCCTGTCAGTTGAATTTACTTTAGTTTATTTGAAAATAAATTTAACGAAACGCTAGCATCTTTCATCTGTTAACCTTAGGTTAGTAGGCCAGAAA
The DNA here is from genome assembly GCF_963678635.1 of Symsagittifera roscoffensis. Taxonomy (NCBI): domain Eukaryota; kingdom Metazoa; phylum Xenacoelomorpha; order Acoela; family Convolutidae; genus Symsagittifera; species Symsagittifera roscoffensis. Next base: position 49,566,483 of record NC_087063.1, on the reverse strand, counting down.
AAGTTGCTCATAGCAATTCTTCCGTTCCGCCAGAATTTTTTCCGAGTTGATTATACTGTGCTAATTTCTTACCTCGGGTTTCGCTCCCAGGGGTTATCTGAAGCTCAGTTTAGTCATTTCTTGTACGATGGCTGCCGATCCGTTTTCGCTTACAGCGAACGTTTTCTAGTCTCCGCCTGCAATAGCGTCCGATGGTGCCAATGAGATCAACCGTCTCACGCTAGCTGGAACCAAGCTTGAAAAAAAGTTAGATATAAACCATGAGTGCATACTTGAGGCCATTGAGAGGAAAGACCGCACTGTTAAAATCAAAAAAGGGCTTCAAATGTGTAAAGAATGCTCGAAAAAAGCCGTCTTCAAAAATGAAGAAATCCTCTTTTTAACATCACGAGAATCCGACAAAGCAGCCTTGGAACCTTGGTTAGAGCTTTTAACACAGAGAAACGATGCATTTCTAACTAAAGCCCGACAGTATCTTGACACCAAACACACCCTCAGCCACTTTGAAAGTTTTAAATCACGAAGCTCTGCAACCACATCACACAAAAGTATTATAGAATCTTCTAAGTATTTGTCTGCGTCAGTGACTTCTAGCCAAAGGAGTCGAGAGCTGAAAATTGCAACCTTGCGCCGTGAAGAAATAGAGCGACAAAATGAAGCTAAATTTTGCTTGAAACAGCAGAAAATTTTTTTAAAATGGAAGAGTTGGCTAAAAAAATTCGATTCAAATTGGCCGAAGATACTTTAACTGAAAGTGCGAATCTTGAAGACATAGTAGAGAAGACAAGTTCGATAGACTTGCCCGAGGAGAGTCTTGCCGCAAATAAAATGACAGAAAGCTGGGTGAACAAAACAACCAAAGAAGTTCATTCTGCACATAAAACCGAACCGTCACCGAGTGCTGCTGGTTTAAAACCGCTCTGCGTTAACCCGGTTAACCAGTTTTTCCAACCGGCGATATCTGTCTCGACTAGTCAATTGGATGAAGGTAAAAACCAATATCAGAAAGTCTTTGTAACCCAGATCTGAAAAAAAAACATAATCCAAATTAACACTCAATACATTCCGAAGGTTTCGCAAACGTCTAAGAAATCTACTGTGCTACCCGTTGGTTTCATTCAAACCGCGCAAACTAGACAGAGTCAAACTCTAGCTCTACCGCCGTCTAAAGAAAGTCAAAATTAGAAACATGCCAGATTCGACTTTCGATTACACGAATTCGAACTTTCCATTAACCAGTGGTGGAACCGTCTTCTACCAGCCGGAGTCTGAGTATCAGGTTTCGGATCCTCGAGATGGCTGATTCAATTGTTGTAACGTTGATGACAACAATCACGTTGATCGAAACAAGCCGCCCTACCCGCCAATTAACGGACAAAAATCTCTTATTATCGAAGACCTCGCTGAGATTATCACCATGAACCGTAAAAATCCGCTACCAGAATTGAAATTGTCTCAATGCAACGGTGATCCTTTACATTGGCATGAATGGTTCGGCCGGTTTGTAAGCGCTGTCGACTCCGCCTATTTGAGCGATGACGTCAAGTTGACACACTTAAAAACTCTTGTGACTGGGAAAGCCAAAAATGCCCTCACTGAATTTGCGTCTTCCGGTTTTATGCATAAAGATGCCTTGAAAACTCTTATTTGGAAATTTGGCCAGCCACAAACCGTAAATAATGCTCATCTTGAAAAACTAAGTTTTTTTCCCACCATTGAAGATGCATAATTCCGACAGCATTATAAGTTTTGCTTCTACCATCTCAAACCTTGTTGGCGTGTTCAAGTCACTCTCCTATATCCAGAATTTGGAAGGTGTTGCTTTGTTGAACCAAGCATTAGGTAAACTGCCACTCAACATTAAGGAATCATGGGCTCTTCACACAGTGAAAAAGGAGTCTTTACCAACCATCTTTGCTCCATTTCAATGACTGGCGGGCAGAAAAGGCAGAGGCGCATGCGTGAACGCACGCTAACGATCCCAACAATTGAAGTCATAAAATTTAGGACAACGCTGGCCCTTCTTTAACAGTTACAAAAATTTTGTCGTCTAATTCAAAAATGTCTGACAAAAAGCCCAATCAACAGTATTCGTCCTGTGTAGTTTGCAATGGCAAACATGCCATTTGGTCTTGTCTTGTAGAGTCTTCAAAGAGAAAACTCCAACTCAGAGAGCAAAGTTTGCTGCCGAGCAGAAGTTGTGTTTTTCCTGTCTGCAATCAGGCCATACGTTTTGAAAATGCCCAAAATCTAGAAAGTGCAACAAGCCTGATTGCAACAGCACTCACAATGCGCTCCTTCACGGAACCGAAAGAATATACCCCGCAAAAGGCTCAACAAAGTCACCAGCTGAAGGAAAAATTTCTTCGAATTCCGCTAGTCTCGAAGTGGAAAAATTTAAAGATACTTGCGCCATTTCCGTTTTTCGTGTTGAAGGTCTTCTTCAAATCGTTGAATTGAAATTGTCCAGCAACACATCCAGCTCTAAAACTCTTGTTTTTTTGATACTGCTTGCATTCACTCATAGATTTCCGCTCAACTTGCTGAAAAACTTAAAATTTCCGGTGAAAAATGAACCTCGTTGTCAGTGGAATAAATTCGCAACAAGTTTTAACGACGGAACAAGTAGAAATAGTAATTTCGGGTATTAATGAATCCAATTCACACAATTTCCACGCACGACTTTTTGTCAAGATATATTTAAACTTAGGGTCTGATACCATGAATTTCAGTGAAATTTAAAAAATTATCCTCATTTGGCTCCAGTGCCTTCCTTGACGTACCAATACTCTGATGTTGAAATGATCTGAGGCCAAGACTGTTTTCACGCCAACCGACCTTTAGAAACTCAAGGCGATAAAAGCCGAAAATCACCGTTTGCGGTACGCTTATCAATCGGTTGGGTCCTCAGTGGTCATCTACCATCATCTTTAGGTTTTTCATCTCACTGTTTCAAGAGTAGTGTTGAAGACAATTCTCTTATAGAGCAAGTCAAAAGTTGGTATGAACTTGAGTCCTACGGTACTTATAAATCAGCCGATCCGCGTTCAGCATCAGACAAGCAAGCTCTAAAATAGCTTGATTCGACTATTTCGCGTAACGGAACTCGATACTCCGTTGGTATGCTTTGGATCGATAAGGATGTCAAGTTGCCAACAACTAAAACTCCGCGTTTGCCCAGCCCAAGTCTTTGGAAAAGCGGCTCGAAAAAGATCTGACCTGAAAAACTTTGCGGTAAAACTAAACTATTCAGGACGATTTGGAAATGGCAATATCGTTCCTATGGAATAAAATTAGTTGAACACGAGCACCGACGGCGAGTGGTATTTACCCCACCATCCAGTGGTTAACCCGAATAAACTTGGAAAGATCAGGCAAAATTTAAACGGTGCTTCGAAGTTTCATGGTGTATCCTTGAACCAGTTCCGTTTGGAAGGGCCCGATTTGTTGCAGAACTTGTTGAGAGTGCTCTTCCGGTTCAGACAACATAAGTTTGCAGTATCAGCAGACAGTAAAGGAATGTTCCATCAAGAAGGAGTCATTCCAGCTGACCAGCCGTCGTAGCGTTTTTTGTGGTGGGAGGAACGCACAAGTGAGGTAAACGTTTTTCAATACACACATCCCAATTTCGGTGCTCGCGCTCCAACAAACCGCAAGAAATAATTACGCCAAGTTTCCAGCATCTTTTTCTGCTGTCCTAGATAACTTTTATATGGATGATTTCTTAGGTTCTGTCGCTGATTCGAACGAAGCGCTAAACTTGAGCAAAGAACTTGTAAGTTTGTTGAGTCTAGGAAGTTTTAAGTTAACCAAAATTGTCAGCCATGTCCCAGATTTAGCAGAAAAAATAAATTCAGAGAACAGCAAGATTGACTCTGTAAAAGAACTAAACCTAAACGACACTGCAACACACGTATTAGGTTTAAAGTGGGATAATAAAAATGATACCTTAAACGTTAGTCGTGTCGTGAACAAATAAGTAACAAAATCAATTCCGCAGCGCACCGTCTTAAGTTACGTCTCCTCGATTTCGACCCATTCGGTTTAGTCGCATCGTAAACCGTTCGTGACCGGCTTTTACTGAAGGTTATTTGGCGTATCTCGCGCCGACAGTGGGATGAACCAGTGTCAGGTGAACTTCAAGAATAGTTCATAGAGTGGCATACTGCCTTACCATTACTTGGCCGACTAAAATTTTCTTGTTGTTTCTTCGACGCCCCAGTTGACCAAACAGAGCTGATTATTTTGACGTATTTCGCTGGTTTACTTTCCTGCGCGGTCACTCCTTCATCTCAAATGAAGCCAAAATAACTTTTGTTTTTGGAAAAACTTGAGTAGCATCGATGAAAAACTTTTCAATCCTTAAGCTTGAAGCAGCGTAACTGGCCAGCCGTCTGAGACTTGAAATCAAGAAATCTTTAAAAATAAAAATGGAAAGATCATACATGTCGACAGATAGCACTACCGTACTGCAGTGGTTGAACTCTACCAGCAAGTTGCCTGTCTTTGGGGCTGATCGGGTCTCGAATCCACCACAAATGATGAGTGTTTACATGTGTCCAGTGGTGACAATCCAGCAGATACCGGTACTCACGGAATAACTGCTAAGGCTCTGAAAGAAAACGGTTGGGTAAAAAGTCCATTTTTTCGAAAACCAAAGACTGGGCTTTCAAACCTCATTCAGATGTTCTCACCAGCATTCGACTCAAAGGACCTGTGTATGATTTGAATGAAGGTTTTGAAAAAGCTGCAAATTTTACTTGCACATCGAAAACCACCAATTCAGTTTTTGTCTGGAAATATTTTAGTTTTTTCCGAAACTCCAAAAAATTGCCACGTTCAAGCTGAAATTATCACCTCATCACTGTCAAAATTGCACATCTCGTTTGATTACCGAACCATCCGAATTATAATTAGCTAAGCAAAAGCTATTTGTTCTGGATCAGTCGGAGTAGTTCCCCCTCGAAGTCAACGCACTTCACAAAAAACAATCTCTTAAGAAGTCTGGCCGAATAGCTTCTTTTTCGCTGTTCATCGGTCCTGGTGGTCTAGTCCGTTCCACTGGCCATAATCGCCGTCTCGCTGATGTTGAATTTAACCTTAAGCATCCCATCGTTTTAGATAGCCGATATCTAGTCGTGATGATGCTTTTAAATTTCATTCATCAAAAGAATCAACAGCAAAGTGTTGCTTTCCTGCGTACTGTTATACAATTTAAGTACGTTTTATTGGGGCTACGTACTGCCCTCCGTTCAATAGAATATCATTGAGTGTTATGCCGAAAACGAAAAGCTTAGGTAATTACGCCAATGATGGCTGAACTTCCGCACGAGCGACTGGGTTACCGACAACCACCATTCCCGAACTGCGGAGTAGATTACTTCGGCCCGTTCCATGTAACGATTCGAAGAGGCTCAGAGAAACGCTGGGGCTTCTTTTTCACGTGTATGACGATACGTGACTTTCATCTAGAGGTTGTTCCGTCAATGGATACAAGTTCCTTTGTAATGGGAATAGAACGCTTCATTGCTCGGCGGGGAACGCATTCCGTCATCTGGTCGGACATTGGCACGAATTTCGTTGGCTTGGCCAAAGAGCTGATTTTGTGCATTGAGAACTGGAAGGGCCATGCACCTGTTCTGCTTGCTCACAAAGGCCTAGCCTGGAAATTCAATCCACCCAGTGCTCCTCATCATGGAGGTGTGTGGGAAAGGCCCATACGGGGCACCAAAAGAATTTTTATGATATTTTGGAAACAATAAAACTCACTGAGGAAGTCCTCGTGACCACGTTTTGTTTGGTTGAGCAGTCTCTCGATCTCGAAGCATTAGCGCCGAATCACTTCCTACTTGGACACCGCGCAATTCCCTTTCTGCCACTAGATTTCGAGCAAAACTTCAATCATTGAAAGCGCTACGCCCGAGCGCAATCCTGTGCAAATGCCATCTGGAGTCGCTGGCTCCGTGAGTACGTACCAATGCTTAACAAACGAGCGAAATGGTTTTCTTCTCCAGAATCACATTTGAAAACTGGAGATCTCGTTTAGTTGATTGAGCACAATAGACTAAGATGCCATAACCCGTTAACGCGAGTCAAGTCATTGAACTACGGTAACGACGGCATAGTGCGATCCGCCGTTATTAGATCGGCAACCGGCGAGTACACCCGTCCGATCGTGAAACTCGCACCCGTTCTCGCTCCTTTGGGGGCGGAGGATGTTAGCGCGGCTAACTATGCGTCTGTTTCATAATTTAGTCATTTCATATAGAATTTTTTGGGTCAGTTTTTAGCAAAAACGTTACTTAAAACTAAGAAACCTTTCAACCTTAGGAACTAAGACTTGACCTAAATTAACTCTTGTTTCGGTTTTTGCATAATTTAGTTTTTTGGCCGTTTAGTTGATGAAATGTCTTTCTGTTCAGCCTCAACTACTTAATGCAATAAGCTTTGATATATTGAATTGTTCACAAAAAATGTTCAGTTTGAAGATAGTTGTTCTCATGCTTATATTCCGCAGTTGCTAAATAATCGTGAAAACTTGTGAATGAAAACGAATTTTTCGAATTATGGGGAAAAATGTTACGAATTATTCTGTAAACTTTGAAATCAAACCTCATTTTGAGTTTTTCCCGACCGTCCTTATTGTCATAGGAATTTGTTTGGCGTTTAATTGGTACAATCTTACGGAAATACTACAAAAAATATAAAATTTTTGTTTTAGATTTTCAATAGGTTGCCACCGTTCGCTTTTTTTAAGTAACAACCAGTAATAGTTTTTAATAAATATTTTGCCTTTCTTTAAGTGAAGATGTTTTTGAAATTGATTTAGTCATCATGTAAATTGTTCCAAATTGTGGCTCATTTTCCTTTCCCCCCACTACATGTAAATTTGTTGACCACACTGTCGGATTGTTATGAAATCTACATACAGACTAATAAGGCCACGAAAAACATATTTGCACTACATACTCATCCTCGTTACACTAATAAATTGAAGCTCGTGTGAGGTGGGGGGTGGGGGGGGGGGGTTGAGGAAAAAGAGCCCAAATTCTTATTGACTTCTTAAAAAAAGAGTAGTTTGCAATGTATTGCCCATTAAAATTTTCAAAAAAATAGTGATTGTTTTCATTTAAAAAATTTTCTCAAGCTGATTTCGAGAGATGTCTAATTCTACAAAAACGATAAACTATTTTCTAGTTAAGAAAAAATTCTACTGGTATTATATTGGGATTTAATTTAAGATCAGATGATGAGCCGTATTTAGCTGGGCGATTAAAATACGTTGTGATTGTGCAGAGTTCTTTTTCAAACGAGATTGATAAGTTTGCAGAGTTTGTAGCTAATAGGATGGCAGGGTAATGTAGGTGACTGATAACGAGTGCGTTCATTTGTGTTATTCTTGCATTTGTAGGAAAAGTTTTTTGATCGACTGTGGTGACAAGGCAATTTTTAAAGATCTTTCTAACTTAATCCTGCACATTAAAAAAATGAGGCCAGGGAGCAACATACGCTATCACAAAAAAAACACAATCAAACAAGTTAAGACTACGCATAGTAACTTTTTCAATAATTTAAAAAAAAGACGGAGGTTTGCAGAAAACTAGTTTAATTTATTGGAGAAAGCCTTTAGTATAATGAAAAAAATTGATGGGGATTTTGATTGCAGCCTCGGAAGTTTGTTTTTTTTTGTTTTTTTGAGTATTTTTTATGTCGCTTATAGGGTTGCTAAGACTAGTGTTGTGGACTAGAAAATCGTTAAGACTAATGTTGTGGCTCAAACAATACTTCTGATAAAACTTAAAAGGCAATTTATTATGTAATTAAGGATGTATTATTAAGGATGTATGATAATTAGATGGTATGATCTGGAAAAATTACTTCAGTAATTGCAAACAAAAGTACGAAGAAAAAGAAGTAAAAGAAAAATGCCGTGTTTATTATTGAAGTGTTTTTTAAATCCTTCACCAACAAGTTCAGTTTGAGCACCGCAAAATCTGCTCTAGATCCCGAAATATTGTTAAAAGAGTTTAAAAAAAGGCATCAACGCCGAGTTTAGCTTCTTGTTTGTTTAGTATTGGCAGTATTTTGCAAGCATCCGCCATGTCTGGGCTAAACTTGGTGGTAATTTCTTCGATAAATAATAAGTTCGATAGGGGTAAAAAAAATTAAAAACCTATAGTGACTGTTCATAGGGTTTTAGTTTTTATTCGAGCTGTTTTCTTGACCCTAGAGTTAAACTTTCAGTTATAAAGAATGAGGACAACCTCTCTTTATTTTTTTCATTAGTTATTATGAAGGTAGCTGCATCTTGCCTATTGTTGTCACTGACTGATCCAGATCGATTGTTCATGAGCTCAATAAAATTCCGGTAGTCTTCTTTTTGATTATGTTAATCCGAATAAGTTTTGTAAATGGCCGCTTGGTTTAACTTGTCGAAATTTACTAAGTTCAGTTTGTGAATTGTCATTTTAAAATTAAATCTGAGTCGGAGTTATCGGAGTTTCCAGTAAATTACGTTGTTTCAATTTGTATAACGTAACGGTGCGTATAATATTTCAGTACGAATAACGCTTCAGTACTAAACGAACGGATAAGGTAATTCAGTATGGTCTCTTATACGGATAATTTGATAAACTTACCGCACACAGAACCTTCAGCTATTTTTTCTTAGTTTAAATTTGTTTTTTAAGTAACTGTTGCAAAACAATAATTCAATGATTTGTTTTCGATGTTTCGGTTCTAACTCGAAAAAGAAAATTAAACGAAAATGAATTATGAGGAAGATTTTTGGGTTCCGTATCCATTGAATTTCAAAAAGGTAATTAATAAAAGTGTGTGTTTACCACTGGTAACTATTGTATCTAACTAAGATTAAAAGAGAGTAAAAAGTAATGTGTGAATTAAAACTGACTGTAGTGTAAAAAAAGCAACTAGTGACTCGAAGTCCACTGGACTTCGTAGAGTGAACATTAACTGGTACTTGATTAGATAATAGAGGTCAAGGTTATAACATACTAAAATACTAAATCACAACATTCCCCACTGCACAAAAATTAATATCTGCCCGCTCGTCGATTTGTAACCGCGTTTAGCACCAATGGGCATTTACAGAGAGTACAAATTACAATGGAGGTGATTATATGGTAATATATGCAGGCTACTGACAGGTTTACACAGATATCAACACTGAATGTACAAGATGATATGTACAACTGGGGTTGTGTAGCATTTATATAATTAAGGCAAACTAACTAAATCACTAACTAAATAAAAAAAAATGGGTCATCCAATGGATAAAAGCTCGAGCAAATAAAAAGATATAATGTTACCAGAGTTTAATTCTACCAATGGAGATGCTACACATGCGGCCTTTGTTGTTCGAGAGGGGGGTGCTGAAAAGGGTCCTTGTGTGGTTTCCGCTACCAGTGTTGTGTGGCGTGGTATATCTTCAATTGGTGTCAGATAATCCGAAGGGGACGCCGTACAGTAAGTCAATTTAGATCGTGGACTCTTTGCGCTGGAGAACGTAATTAGAGGTTCGTCGTCGGAGTCTACTGCACTGTTGGTCTCCATTCCAAGCGTCACTTGATCGATAAAACGCCTGTCTCCGTAAAATTTTGGGGGACCTGGGTTCCTTTTTGCGCGGTGTTTGATGGATATCGGAGTTCTTGGTGTCTCCACTGTCTTCTCCGGAGAGCTGTCCACTCGAATTGGGTCAAGGCTTGTGCCCGTTGGTATAGTGATTGTTGTCTGTGTTTGCTTGGCTTTGTACGGTACTTCTTGGCTGATCTAAATCACTATGTAAATTAACATTCGGTGTATTACATACAATTTCCGCTTTTGTACCCAAGTAGTCATCGATGACTTTATCCCAAAGGTCTAACTCTAACGAAGAATCTAAGCTATTAAAGTCGAATTTTGAACCTTTCGTGCTCGTGGTGTTGGTTCTCCTCCTCTTGTTTGTCTTTCCTCCCGTTGGTGTGTAACTCGTTGAAGGGCCTCCTACATTTGAATCTGGTCTCTTTGAGGGGGAGTTTTTTTTCGCTTGCCTGCTAAATCATTATTATTAATTAGCGAATTCGGTATTGCCGAAAATATCCTAGGAGCTGACGGTTGGATTTTGTTAAAAGTTTTTCTGATCACGTGTCCGTTGTCTAATGTGACCGTATGCTTCATGTCCGACAGAGGTGTACGCCCACGTGGTTTAAAGTACGGTTCGCCTTCCCTCCTGTTAACTGTTCTCCTAAACCAGTTACCTCCTTGGCTGAAAGGGTTTGACAATGGGGCTCGCTGGAGATTTCTGTCTGCTTTGTCCGCAGGGTCGCTCTCGTACCTTCTTTCCTCCATTGCTCTGTTTTCCAGATAGCCGTCTTCAAACGCGTCGTCAGCTCCCCAGTCTTATGCTCTGTCCTTTGATAGGATTGACTTCCCCTTATCTAAACTAATCGCGTGAGAGACCAAAGATTTCCAGAACGTATTGGGAGAGCTATTAAAAAGTTTTGAGAAAAGAGAGCATCCAATGGATGATTGTTTCGTCGAACGGATATTCCAAATGATTTTATCAATTGCCGTATTTAAACATGGTTTTGGATCGTTGAACGACATTGCCAGTAGCTTAGCTTTAACAGTGTAAATGAGTCTTTCTACTACTCCATTGGATCTATAAACCCCGACCGTACATAGGATTAATTTAATGTTATTCTTCTCGCAGAAGTTTCTAAAATCGAACGATGTAAAACATGACCCATGGTCGGCTCTATTAGACTTTGGAAAACCGTGACGATGGCAATAATCTGTCATGAAAGTTAAAATTGAAGAAGCCGCGGTGTTGTTCACTACTTTTGCAGACGGAAACTTTGAGAAGCGATCAATGCATAACAAAAGGTATTTTGAGTTACCCCAACTCTTGTCCAATGGGCCCGCAAATCTACTTCTTCCTTTGGTTGGGTCAGAATCGGTAATTTCTCCGTATTGTTCGTCCCTAGTAAAACTTTTAGGTTCTTACCGGCCATGATACACTGAATGCAATTCTTTCCGTGATGGTAGATCTCTCTGTATAGATGTGGCCACCAGATTTTTATAGTTTTGATGGACAAGCGCGTCAGATTCCTGTATAATGTATGGTGAACAAATCTGTTCACAATGAATAGTTTGTTCACTATGTTGATATGCCAAATGGCTCTTTTTCCTTTTCCCCCACCTCACACAAACATCAATTCTATGGGTCTAAGGAGTGATTTTACAAGGTTGATTATGAAAATCAAGTATGTTTCTCATGGCCTAAATAGCCTGCAAATCATTTTTCATGACAATCGGAAAATTTGAACAGTACTTTGATTTATAATAAATTGCAGGCGGGGGAGGGGGAAGGAAAAAGAGCCTGCCAAATTTCATAACACGTGACAAGGGCCAGGGGCGGATGTAGGATTTTCTCGAGGGGGGCGGATTTTCAAAAAATTTTCGAAAATTTTATCGACTCTTTTTTTATTTTTAGGTCGACCAAATTGATTTTTCGAGCTCTCCCAAAGCACTGCTTTGCCCTATTTTAGCCAAAATTTCTGCACCGCAGGCAAAATTTTGAAAAAAAAAAAACATGCCAAAAAGGGCGTTTTTAGGCACTTTTTGGAAAGTTTGACCAAAAAATTGCGGTTTTTTGGCGCGCGCCCCTTCAAAACTAGTATGCAGTGGCGCCCAAAGTGCCTTTAGAAAATTTTTAGGTTACATCAACAAAAATTGATATCTCAAAATAGTACAAAGGGGGGACCCTTTAAGTCGGCAGGGGGTCGAATCCCTGAGGGGGGCGGACGCCCCCCCCCCCCCCTAAATCCGCTACTGACAAGGGCTAAGTTGTTTTTCAAAAATGAAACTGAAAGTTGTAGGAGGGGAGTGAAAAATAGTCATATAGCTTCATGCTTTTTTCGTTTCGATAGGAAGTATGCCACTTTGTCATTTCAGCCCAAAGAAGTGTTCTCGTATGATCGCATCTTCCATCAGCCTAAAGGGTACAACCAGAAGCTGCACAGAGACGACAGGGAACATGCCAAACACGAAGGACTCGACATTCACAAGGAGGTTAGCCTCATACGGAATTTTCAAACAACAAAAAGAAAGGGTAATTGTGGGAAGGGTAAAATGTGACAATGAAAAGGATTCGGCTCTTTTCTAGTCCCCCTTTCCTAATTTTTCTGAAAATCATTTTATGAAAGCCTACTTATAATGACTTTTTAGGTTCTTGTAGCGTGAAGAAGTGAACCAATTTTCGCATTTCTTACATGCAAACTACTGTATGAACACTTTTTCGACATTTTTTTGTAATTTATAAGGGGGGTGGGCAACTAAAAAAAAACATTATTTTCAAGAAAGGGAATGTTCAGTTTAAATTCAGAAAAGAGGCCATCCCATGTGATCCGATTGGTTAAATCATTAAAACACCCACCGTCAGTGACCCAGGTCAATGTTATAACAAGTTCATCCTCCCAATTATAAACATCAATTCCTGTTTGATAAAAACAGGTACTAAGAAAAAACTATTTGGATCAGGTTTTTTATCATTTTTTTAAGGAATTTGATTTCAGAAGCACTACTCAAAAATTTTACTTTTTCTCAGAAATTACTCTGCAGGTTTTTGAAAAAAGAGTACCGATGGAAAGTCCTTCCACTCCCCTGTTTTAGATTTTTTTCATTTTCTCATAAACTAACCTCCCAAATTTGAGCGGCTACTTTTTCCAAAAAAGTTATCTTATCAAAAACATTAACCAAAAAATCAAAAAAATGTCCAATCCAAAAAAAATTATCCGACTAAAACTCGTTTCTTATCCAGTTTCCCACTCCCTCGTAAAGTTACAAAAAAAGCTGTTCAAAAGTTGTTCACACGGCATTTTGCCTGCAAGAAATGTTGTAAAAATTTGTTCACCTGTGCACGCTGACCTGTTTTAATGCAATTTACAGCATTGAAAGACACTTAGAACAGAATTTCAATTATTGAATTTTAAAAAATTTCTAAGGTAGAGACGGAAAAGAGCCCAAATTTCTTAACCAAAAACTTATCGTCTTCGCAAAAGTTATATTTGTGACTTTTGAACGTTTTTTGAAAATTTTTGGCTTTTCCTGAAAGCTACCGTACCAATATTGAAGTTTTGATTTCAATGGAAAGGACCGATTGTGAGAATGTAACCTTCATAAGCACCTTTGCCCAAATTTTTTAACAAATAAAAAAAGTAAACTATGGTCTCGTTAAAGTCAAATTATGAGTATTTTGACCGTTTTTATCAAATTTTTGACTTGTTTCGGAAACTACCATCACAGATCTGAGATTGTGGGTTTAATGGTTCTGAGAGCATTCCCCTGTAAAAGCAGCGACGTCTAAATTTTCTAACAACAAATTATGACCCTTTAGAGAAGTCGTCATTTTGATTTCTTGTCGGTTTTTTGAAGTTTTTTGACTCCTTTCGCAAACTAATAGCTGAATCTGATAATAAGGCTACAGTCGTGGCAACAGCTTTGTGAGGAATCTTTGTGCAAAAGCCGATACGCTTTAAATTTTGTATGAAAACTGTTGTTTTTGGAAAAATTACAAATTCTCAAAAAGCTTCATCAGAAAAATCACTAAGGATTTGGGGCAAAGTAAAATCAAAGATCGAAATTCAAAAAATGCAGATGCGGGAAACTATACACAAGTTTCTGACAGAAATATCAGATTGGTGATGCTTGCGCTCATTTTTGTGATTTTTTGTGAAGCATTTCTCAAAAATTTTACTTTTTCTTAGAAACTACTCTACCGGTTTTTGAAAAAGGAGTACCAATGCAAAGTCCTCCCACTCCCTGGTTTTCTAATCAAAAACGTTATCTAAAAAATTTAACAAAATTATCCCATCAATAAAATTATCCAACTAAAAGTCGTTTCTTTTCCAGTTTCCCACTTCCTCGTAAAGTTACAAAATAAAGCGTTCAAAAGTTGTTCACACGCCATTTTGCTTGCAAGAAATGTTGTAAAAAATTGGTCACCTGTGCACGCTGACTTGTTTTTATGCAGTTTATAACAATGAAAGTCATTTAGAATAGAGTTTCAATTATTGAATTTGAAAATATTTCTAAGGTAGAGCTGGAAAAAGGCCCAAAACTCTTAACCAAAAACTTATCGTCTTTGCAAAAGTTACATTTGTGAGTTTTGAACGTTTTTTTTAACCTTCTCGGCTTTTCTCGAAAACTACTCTACAAAATTCGAAGTTTAGATTTCAAGGGAAAGGATGAATTGTGAGAACCTAGCCTTCATAAACACCTTTGACCAAATTTTTTAACAAACAAAAAAGTAAACTATGGTGTCCTAAAAGTCAAATTATGAGTATTTTAACAGTTTTTATGAAATTTTTGACTTGTCTCAAAAACTACCATCAGAGATCTGAGATTGTGGGTTTAATGGTTCTGAGAGCATTGCCCCTGTAAAAGCGGCGATGTCTAATTTTTCCAACAAAAAATTATGAGCCTTTAGAGAATCGTTATTTTGATTCCTTGTCGGTTTCTTGAAACTTTTTGACTCTTTTCGAAATCGACATATTTGAATCTGATAGCAAGGGTACAATCGTGGCAATAGATTTGTTTGAAACCTCTGTGCAAAAGCCGATACGCTTTAAACTTTATATGAAAAGTGTTAATTTTGGAAAAATTACAAATTCTCAAAAAACTTCATCAGAGGAACCAGTAAGGATTTGGGGGAAACCTAATTTTTGTAGGTTTGAAATTACTCATTCCATCAGAACAACAATTTCAAAAATTATCAAGCAGGTACCTCAGTTTTAGCTGGACACCTCTCATCCCGAATCGACATGGTACTTAATAAAACAATTGGGCAACCTAAAACCAAAGTTCGAATTCAAAAAAATGCAGATGCGGGAAACTATACACAAATTTCTGACAGAAACATCAGATTGTTGGTGCCTGCGCATATTTTTGTGAGCTTAACATGCCATGCACCTGTTCATTTGTTGTTCTGACCATTGAAATGGGAAAGAACTTTGTATTTGGGTCTGTTTGATTTTTTAACGCAAAATCAGGTACCACACATAATAATCAGACTGGGTTGAGTGATATATCATATTTAATCCTACAGTCGTGATTGTAACCACTTTAAAAAAATTCAAAAATATCAAGTTTTCAAAATTTCGAGCGAATAAAGTTTCGTGCTCAAAAAATAGCAAAACTTTTTTTTGTTTTTCAAGTAATTTTCCAGAAAAATTGTTTTTCAAAATGCTTCTTTTACTGTGACTCTCGAATGTACCTAACCTCCAGTTTTTTGTTCAGCTCAATTTACCACACGAAGCCGGAAAAAAACGACAATAACTTGAAAAACTTCGTTGTATTTTTTAAGACTATGGTCGGAACATTCTGTGCTACTTGCACAGAAACCAGCTATCCTTGTTTTTTTTGTTTATAGGAGAGTAGCAAAGTTGTTCCCACTAAAGTGGCCTCAATCTATGGTCACAACCTGGACAGGGCCATGGACCCCAATACGAGGGAACATGTCCGAATAGCCCATGTGGAGAACACCTTCTACAGCAACAAGTACATTCCGGACCTAGCCGAGAAAGATCTCCAGCTGGTGCGCCTCGAAGCCAAAATATAAACAATTTGTCTTCATTGAGGACTATTTTTTGTTGTAAACCGGAAGAACGAGTAACTTTCATGCCAAAGAAATGACTAATTGACTGAAAGTTAAAAGTTACATTAGCTATCACTATTTACAATTCAAATTCAGAAAGAAACTTTGCAATACTCTCTCATAGACTTGAGTAACTCGAAATGTATTGATTAGAGAGGAACTTATGTGCCAATCGGACATTCAGATGAGAGTATAACCCGTAAAAGAACCGTAAGTTTTTCTAGTTTTGAATCGGACTATAAAAAGATTCCGCAATTGGAATGAATCAATTCTCCACGGATATAGAATCGAAGCAACTTAGAGTATACTGCTGAGGGCGGCCCATCATCACGATATTTTTTTCCGGCATCAAGGCGCGCTTCACATGTTGTAGACAATGGCCGCACGACGTAGAGCTTCGCGACGAAAATGATAGTCATGGCAAACTTACATCGCACAAAACTGTCACAGAGCTTACAATGGTCAGAGAAAAACAGAGTTGTAAAAATTTTTCCAAACTCAAAATTCCAGTATGGATGTTATCTCAAACTTTCCAAAAATTGGCTTACATCTTTTTTTTTGTGTTGTGGTTATTGGCAAAAAGAATTCCAAAAACTAACGTGTTAGATTTCATTGTCTGATAAATTCCCTTGCATCATGTGGATCATAACCAAATGCCACGTAGTCATTTCGAAACATATACAAAATTTTTTCAAGAGTCTCTCTAGAAATTTCATACAGCAGTTCCATGTGTTCAGCCGCCTTTGAAGTCCATCGACCATCGGGCAGAGTAATTCTCTCGTGCATCTTTGTCAGATTTCTGGCCAAGTAGACGAAGTCGCGATTCATTGTCTCAGTTCTGCCTAAAAACAAACTTACCCTCAACCCCGGCCATAACTGGGGAAAGTCACTGAAATTTTGTTCAATCTTTCAAAATTGGTGTTATGAGCTCTCTCGGAAGCCACGAAATATTAGAAACTATGTTTTTCACTGTAAAAGTTTTAAAAGGAAAATTGGACTCAAACTCAACATAATGACGGTGAGATTCGGTCAGTTTTCTGATAAGATGGGTTGGTTCTTTCCTGCTCACACCCATTCATAACCATACTTTTTTTTGATAGTAAAAGAGATAGAAACTATATTGACCAATGCGTTAATAATTGATACATCGACCAAGACAATTAAATTGAATGAGAATTTTCCTGCTATTAAGTGATGGGACTTGGTCTTGCAAATTTGAGTTTGCTTGATATCGAAGAACATGAACTGACAATCAAGTCAGAAACAAGACTGCACCTATCAGGGCGAAACACTGAAAACACAGAATCCTTTAAGTAGCCGTTTGATCTATGTTGGATGTAGTACTCATAGAGTAATTTCAGATAAGGTACACGTCAGTTCGTCACGCTATCTTATTTTTGGCCGGATGGATTTGTGCAACTTCTTAGTCTAATACCAATCTTAATCTTACTCTTGTATCTCCTAGTCTCAATAGATCTAGTGTATACTGGTATTTACGAGTTAGTTCTTGGAGTTTATCCAGAAGGAGAACAGTTGTAGTCTAAAATTTATTCAAATTGTTCTGGTGCTGAAACTACAAGTAGTTTCAGCACTTACAAATAAGTGTCAATGTTATGGAATATGATTTGTGAGTTAGTAATATTTTATACAGATAGTTTTAACAATAATATAATTGGTTTTTAAATAATAGTTTAGAACTGGTTCCACTTTGATTTAAAAAAATATGAACTTTTCAAAAAATGAAGAGTCAGTTTTTCAAATGTTTTCCCGAACGCTATTTAAACTACAATGTGACAAATTTTGTTTTCAGTAGTCTCTCAACTAGACTAAATAGCTAGCCTCGATTCAATTATTAGTTTGTATGCTTTAGGTTGATTTATTTGCCGCTTAATACAACGAGAGAACCGCGCCGTGTCTGTACAAACAGTCCCATTCAAAACAGTCCGGAAAAGTATAAAAATGAACAAAAAAACAGTCCGATACAAAGCAGTCCGATAAACAGTCCTAAGTATTAATGGTTTTAACAAGCCGCTAGGCCAAGAACTAGGTTCAACAAACATAAAGAACAAATTAGTGACCGCCGCAGTCGCGCCAACGGGTTAAGAGCTTGCCAACAGAGGGTAGGACTTAGTACGAAATTTAGAGCCGTTTATCGCCGCAAAGCGGCGACGCGCGCGCAGCGCGCCCACCGGCGACCTTAAACCGGACTGTTTTGTATTGCACTGTTTTTTTCCTGCATTTCATGATTTTTTGGACCATTTTGTATTGGACTGTTTTGTATATGCACCAACCGCGCGTAACTTTATAACCACCAAAGCTTTTCAGAAAAATAAGTTAAGGTGAAAATATGTTTCAGATGGTTCAGTAAATAACTCAATATCCTTCAGATGGTTCAAAAAATTCTGTATTTAATGGCTGGTTAAATTTGACACTTGTATGAGAAAAAAAACACCACCTAGCACAAATATTCTGTCCCTGTCTTCAAAAGTCTGCTCAAAGAGCGTACTGACCTATAAACGTGTAGTCGATGTGGCATATTTGACACATGCTTGCACTTCCTCTAAAGTGACCATTAGGAAATTGTTTCCCGAGGTCGGACAAATGAGCCAAGTACTTGGAAAATCCTGCAAACGACAAAGGAACTTTTTTGTTCGTTTCGTTTGCAAATTTTCTGGCAAAAACTATAGAAGGAAGTCTGTCGAATTTTCGAGATCGTATTTTGCCCAAATAGCCCGACACAAATCTCACAATCGGATCCCGAACGAAAAGAAAGTTAGTGTACGTTTTGAGTTTCTCCTCTGCGAGATCATTCGGCAGTTTTGCCAATTGCTTCAAAGATCTGTCGAAAAGTGGATGAACGAATTTGACGCTTGAAGATTCGTTGTGGTTGAGGTTCCACATAAGTCGACCTCTTTGAGAAGTTCCTGTGGCTATTTTACCGTCCCCCACCACACAAAAAAAAACAGTTTTATTGCTAGAAATATATTTTTTGACCAAATGTGGCTGAAATTAAAAATTCGCTTTCATAGCAAATTTCATAGTAGTTAAGCCAAAGGAACATCAATTTAAACGCTAAAAATTTGAACAATTTGATTTATCGGGAGCACTGTCTGCACAATTTTTAACGATTCAAACTGTCAATTTTGAAAAAAAAAAATTTTGAGATCAATTTTAAAAAGTTTTGGATTCTCGTTCTAGAATCAATTTTTTTGATCTGACACCTAATTTCTGTTATTTTTTTTGTGTTTTTCGACAGAAATTTTGGGATGGTTGTCTTGCAAGATTCTTGCAAGATTCTTGCAAGATTCTTGCAAGATAGCCTCCCTCTTTCAAGATTCTTGCAAGATAACCTCCATCTTGCAAGAATCTTGCAAGATCTTGCAAGATAACTTCCCTTGATCGACTAGGGTACCGACAACTGAAATAAATTCGTAAGCCGTTTTTTTTATAGTCAAAACAGCAAAAAGAACGGCATGTAATGGTTGCTTGCTTGATCTGCTCTGATGCGGCACGAATCTTATAGTGCGTTTGAGTCTGTGCTTGCCTATCGTCTAGTTTATTCTATTAAATAATTCAATTCTGTAAATAACTTATCAACCTCACTTAAGTATATTTTACTTTCGGCTATTTGAACTCAGCATAATTTAAAGTTTTTTCTTCTTAGCTAACATTGGATGGTCATTGAAATAGTAAAAATAAGCCATCCCTGTTTTGGGAACCCTGCATTCGACAAATTTGAATCTATCATTGTAAATGACATTTCGATGTGGTGCACCTTCAAGCAAGTCTTTCACTGATTTGACCTGCGTTTCATTTAGTTGAGTATTTTTCTTCAATTTGAATTGTGAGCAAAACCGATTGAGTAGTTCTAGTCGGTAATCTGATATTGACTGCATGTTGCCCAGTTGGTTCTCTCTGTAAATTACACTCGTTTCGTAGACTTGATCAGATAAATTAGACGACATCTAAAACAAAAAATTGCGCAACTGATTTTTTTATGACCGCGATTTTTTATTTTATCAAATATGTTTCGTATGAGCCAGCAATTTTAACAGCATGGTGCAAATACTCATTTTGAAGGTCGCACGAAAAATAAAAGGGTCACGAACAAAGATCTTTCTAAACTTTATTGGTGACATTTTATCTTTGAGTAATAAATCCAAAATTGCAAGTTGATGTTTTATGAGATGAGAATATCTTGTCCTATAAATGCTCCTAGATATGGATGCAAGTATTTGTTATTTTTCCGGCTTGGGAGATGTGGCACTCTGGTTTCGTTGTCGCATCAAATACCGCCAGAAATTTGAAACAATTAAGCTTGAATAACTTCTTTTAGCTATTACTCATTTCGTCAAAAGTATGAATATTTATTATCCACGCTCAATTTCCGCTCTCATTTTGCTCAAAATTATCAGCAGGCGGGCCAAAAAAGGTGCAAAAATTAATGATTTTTCAAAGTTTCAAAGTTATTTAGCATTACATCTAAAATTCAGTATGCAACTTTTTCATCCCCAAGCAATGCCAAAATGGGTCAAGCGTGGCATGGAGAAAACGCATGCTTCAGTTTTTTTTATTTATAAGTTCAATATTTAGAAAAAAAACTATCATAACTGCAAAGTAAAAAATTTAATGGTTAAATTCAAAATAATTGTTTATCCGATAAATCATTACAGGTATTCCAGAAAAAAGCTACCAAAATGAAGCAGTATCCAAACGAATACTATAGCTAAAAACGAAAACTTTGAAAATGTATACAATACACAACAAATACGGTTTCAGGTGCTATAAACTATCATTCTTTTTGCACCCTATTGCAAATGCCTTTGCCATTGAATAAATCATTTAGTATACATGCCTGATGAGTCACTTCGAATCAAGCATGGCATGAGTTTTTTGCAGTCGACGCTTTCTATGTTGAAAAAAAAATGAGTTGTTTATGCTTGAAACTGAAGTCATTCAAACAAGTGCCTTAAATCGCCATAGAATTTTATCTTATGATTGCTCCAATTTTCGAAGAATGAGTGGAAAAATTATGTTATAAGGGTTTCTAAAAGGTCCTTTTATGACGTTTTTCTCAAAGGTCCCATTTGCATTTTGTTTTAAAATATCCTTATAAAATCAACACAGAGATAAAACCGAGCTTCGCACCACTTGCGATGCAGAAAATTGAAAGAAAAAAAATAAGAAAAAAATAATTCGAGGCAAAACTGTGCACCGATAGGCGCAAAATTTGATGTTTGTAGGTCTATGGAATCGAGAGACAATTCTTTAAACTAGGTAAAATTTTTTCGGAACAATGAGAGGAATTGAAAGAACAAAAGAAGAACAAAAAGAGCTTCCTGGTTGCGGAATGCGCTTACAAGTTCGCAGTTTGGTCTCGTAATGAAGTAAAATTCTGATTCGCGAGTTTTTTTATTCCTCCGCAAACAAACAAATAAAAAATCTAGATCAAAAAGGTAAGATAAAAAAAAATAAGATCAAAAAAGAAACTGCTTTTTTGGTTAAAAAATTGGGCTTTGCAAAATTTGAGATAAAAAACAAGTTGCTCGCGAAAAAATGCCCTATTCAACCCAAGATGACACTCTAAAGCAAAACGTTTTTCTAGAAATTTTGAAAACAAATTTTGAAAACAAAAGCAAAAGCCTTTTTCTAACAGAAAACAAGTTTTGAAAAAATTCAGCGAGATATTTTCGGAGTTAAAAGCAATTTATACTTGATTTCTCTCAGGCGCACTCAGGAAAAATGGCTACCTTTCTAAAAAATTTAAGTTAGAAAGCTAAAAAAACATAAAACAATCAGTTTTGACGCAATATTTGATACAAAAAAAGGGTATGAAAAAAAACAGGCCAAAAACTTTTAAAGATAATTACCTGCATTAAAAATATCACAAAAAAACTGCCAGTTACTTAACCAGAAAAATGCGTTTTGTCAGAGTTGTCTACAAAAAAAGGATTTCGACAAAACTTTTCAAGAAAAAAGCTGAAAAAGGTTTTGACCAGAGACCAGATTAAAAGAAATGAAAAAAACTTCTATCTTTTCAATTTTTTTCACGTTTCTTTTTTTCAATTTTTTTTGAAGATGGTCTGTGTGGGGTTTATCCGGAACAACCCAAATTTTCCGGAAAAAATATTTTTAACAGAATAAGCTTGAAAAAAAATAAGATCAAAAAAGATACTGCTTTTTTTGGTAAAAAAATTGGGCTTTGCAAAGTTTGATATAAAAAAACAAGTTGCTCGCAAAAAAATGCCCTATTCAACCCAAGATGACACTCTAAAGCAAAACGTTTTTCTAGAAATTTTGAAAACAAATTTTGAAAACAAAAGCAGAAGCCTTTTTCTAACAGAAAACAAGTTTTGAAAAAATTCAGCGAGATATTTTCGGAGTTAAAAGCAATTTATACTTGATTTCTCTCAGGCGCACTCAGGAAAAATGGCTACCTTTCTAAAAATTTAAGTTAGAAATCTAAAAAAACACAAAACAATCAGTTTTGACGCAATATTTGATACACAAAAAGTGTAGGAAAAAAAAAACAGGCCAAAAACTTTTGAAGATAATTACCTGCATTAAAAATATCACAAAAAAACTGCCAGTTACTTAACCAGAAAAACGCGTTTTGTCAGAGTTGTCTACAAAAAAAGGATTTTGATAAAACTTTTCAAGAAAAAAGCTGAAAAAGGTTTTGACCAGAGACAAGATTTAAAAAAATGTAAAAAAAAAACTTCTATCTTTTCAATTTTTTTCACGTTTCATTTTTTCAATTTTTTTTGAAGATGGTCTGTGTGGGGTTTATCCGGAACAGCCCAATTTTTCCGGAAAATTTTTTTTTAACAGAATAAGCTTGAAAAAAAAATAAGATCAAAAAAGATACTGCTTTTTTCGGTAAAAAAATTGGGCTTTGCAAAATTTGAGATAAAAACACAAGTTGCTCGCAAAAAAATGCCCTATTCAACCCAAGATGACACTCTAAAGCAAAACGTTTTTCTAGAAATTTTGAAAACAAATTTTTGAAAACAAAAGCAAAAGCCTTTTTCTAACAGAAAACAAGTTTTGAAAAAATTCAGCGAGATATATTCGGAGTTAAAAGCAATTTATACTTGATTTCTCTCAGGCGCACTCAGGAAAAATGGCTACCTTTCTAAAAATTTAAGTTAGAAATCTAAAAAAACACAAAACAATCAGTTTTGACGCAATATTTGATACACAAAAAGTGTAGGAAAAAAAAACAGGCCAAAAACTTTTGAAGATAATTACCTGCATTAAAAATATCACAAAAAAACTGCCAGTTACTTAACCAGAAAAACGCGTTTTGTCAGAGTTGTCTACAAAAAAAGGATTTTGATAAAACTTTTCAAGAAAAAAGCTGAAAAAGGTTTTGACCAGAGATAAGATTTAAAAAAATGAAAAAAAAACTTCTATCTTTTCAATTTTTTTCACGTTTCATTTTTTCAATTTTTTTTGAAGATGGTCTGTGTGGGGTTTATCCGGAACAGCCCAATTTTTCCGGGAATTTTTTTTTAACAGAATTAGCTTGAAAAAAAATAAGATCAAAAAAGATACTGCTTTTTTCGGTAAAAAAATTGGGCTTTGCAAAATTTGAGATAAAAAAACAAGTTGCTCGCAAAAAAATGCCCTATTCAACCCAAGATGACACTCTAAAGCAAAACGTTTTTCTAGAAATTTTGAAAACAAATTTTTGAAAACAAAAGCAAAAACCTTTTCTAACAGAAAACAAGTTTTGAAAAAATTCAGCGAGATATTTTCGGAGTTAAAAGCAATTTATACTTGATTTTTCTCAGGCGCACTCAGGAAAAATGGCTACCTTTTTAAAAGATTTAAGTTAGTAAGCTAAAAAAAACACAAAACAATCAGTTTTGACGCAATATTTGATACACAAAAAGTGTATGAAAAAAAACAGGCCAAAAACTTTTGAAGATAATTACCTGCATTAAAAATATCACAAAAAAACTGCCAGTTACTTAACCAGAAAAATGCGTTTTGTCAGAGTTGTCTACAAAAAAAGGATTTCGACAAAACTTTTCAAGAAAAAAGCTGAAAAAGGTTTTGACCAGAAACAAGATTTAAAAAAATGAAAAAAAAACTTCTATCTTTTCAATTTTTTTCACGTTTCTTTTTTTCAATTTTTTTTGAAGATGGTCTGTTTGGGGTTTATCCGGAACAACTCAAATTTTCCGGAAAATTTTTTTTAACAGAATAAGCTTGAAAAAAAATAAGATCAAAAAAGAAACTGCTTTTTTGGTTAAAAAATTGGGCTTTGCAAAATTTGAGAAAAAAAACAAGGTGCTCGCGAAAAAAGGCCCTATTCAACCCAAGATGACACTCTAAAGCGAAACGTTTTTCTAGAAATTTTGAAAACAAATTTTGAAAACAAAAGCAAAAGCCTTTTTCTAACAGAAAACAAGTTTTGAAAAAATTCAGCGAGATATTTTCGGAGTTAAAAGCAATTTATACTTGATTTCTCTCAGGCGCACTCAGGAAAAATGGCTACCTTTCTAAAAATTTAAGTTAGAAATCTAAAAAAACACAAAACAATCAGTTTTGACGCAATATTTGATACAAAAAGTGTATGAAAAAAAAAACAGGCCAAAAACTTTTGAAGATAATTACCTGCATTAAAAATATCACAAAAAAACTGCCAGTTACTTAACCAGAAAAACGCGTTTTGTCAGAGTTGTCTACAAAAAAAGGATTTTGACAAAACTTTTCAAGAAAAAAGCTGAAAAAGGTTTTGACCAGAGACAAGATTTGAAAAAATGAAAAAAAACTTCTATATTTTCAATTTTTTTCACGTTTCTTTTTTTCAATTTTTTTTGAAGATGGTCTGTGTAGGGTTTATCCGGAACAACCCAAATTTTCCGGAAAAATTTTTTTAAACAGAATAAGCTTGAAAAAAAATAAGATCAAAAAAGATACTGCTTTTTTTGGTTAAAAAATTGGGCTTTGCAAAATTTGAGATAAAAAAACAAGTTGCTCGCGAAAAAATGCCCTATTCAACCCAAGATGACACTCTAAAGCAAAACGTTTTTCTAGAAATTTTGAAAACAAATTTTGAAAACAAAAGCAAAAGCCTTTTTCTAACAGAAAACAAGTTTTGAAAAAATTCAGCGAGATATTTTCGGAGTTAAAAGCAATTTATACTTGATTTCTCTCAGGCGCACTCAGGAAAAATGGCTACCTTTCTAAAAAATTTAAGTTAGAAAGCTAAAAAAACACAAAACAATCAGTTTTGACGCAATATTTGATACACAAAAAGTGTATGAAAAAAAACAGGCCAAAAACTTTTGAAGATAATTACCTGCATTAAAAATATCACAAAAAAACTGCCAGTTACTTAACCAGAAAAATGCGTTTTGTCAGAGTTGTCTACAAAAAAAGGATTTCGACAAAACTTTTCAAGAAAAAAGCTGAAAAAGGTTTTGACCAGAAACAAGATTTAAAAAAATGAAAAAAAAACTTCTATCTTTTCATTTTTTTTCACGTTTCTTTTTTTCAATTTTTTTTGAAGATGGTCTGTGTGGGGTTTATCCGGAACAACTCAAATTTTCCGGAAAAATTTTTTTTAACAGAATAAGCTTGAAAAAAAATAAGATCAAAAAAGAAACTGCTTTTTTTGGTTAAAAAATTGGGCTTTGCAAAATTTGAGAAAAAAAACAAGGTGCTCGCGAAAAAATGCCCTATTCAACCCAAGATGACACTCTAAAGCAAAACGTTTTTCTAGAAATTTTGAAAACAAATTTTGAAAACAAAAGCAAAAGCCTTTTTCTAACAGAAAACAAGTTTTGAAAAAATTCAGCGAGATATTTTCGGAGTTAAAAGCAATTTATACTTGATTTCTCTCAGGCGCACTCAGGAAAAATGGCTACTTTTCTAAAAAATTTAAGTTAGAAAGCTAAAAAAACACAAAACAATCAGTTTTGACGCAATATTTGATACACAAAAAGTGTATGAAAAAAAACAGGCCAAAAACTTTTGAAGATAATTACCTGCATTAAAAATATCACAAAAAAACTGCCAGTTACTTAACCAGAAAAATGCGTTTTGTCAGAGTTGTCTACAAAAAAAGGATTTCGACAAAACTTTTCAAGAAAAAAGCTGAAAAAGGTTTTGACCAGAAACAAGATTTAAAAAAATGAAAAAAAAACTTCTATCTTTTCAATTTTTTTCACGTTTCTTTTTTTCAATTTTTTTTGAAGATGGTCTGTGTGGGGTTTATCCGGAACAACTCAAATTTTCCGGAAAAATTTTTTTTAACAGAATAAGCTTGAAAAAAAATAAGATCAAAAAAGAAACTGCTTTTTTTGGTTAAAAAATTGGGCTTTGCAAAATTTGAGAAAAAAAAACAAGGTGCTCGCGAAAAAAGGCCCTATTCAACCCAAGATGACACTCTAAAGCAAAACGTTTTTCTAGAAATTTTGAAAACAAATTTTGAAAACAAAAGCAAAAGCCTTTTTCTAACAGAAAACAAGTTTTGAAAAAATTCAGCGAGATATTTTCGGAGTTAAAAGCAATTTATACTTGATTTCTCTCAGGCGCACTCAGGAAAAATGGCTACCTTTCTAAAAATTTAAGTTAGAAATCTAAAAAAACACAAAACAATCAGTTTTGACGCAATATTTGATACACAAAAAGTGTATGAAAAAAAAACAGGCCAAAAACTTTTGAAGATAATTACCTGCATTAAAAATATCACAAAAAAACTGCCAGTTACTTAACCAGAAAAACTCGTTTTGTCAGAGTTGTCTACAAAAAAAGGAGTTTGACAAAACTTTTCAAGAAAAAAGCTGAAAAAGGTTTTGACCAGAGACAAGATTTAAAAAAATGAAAAAAAACTTCTAAATTTTCAATTTTTTTCACGTTTCTCTTTTTCAATTTTTTTTGAAAATGGTCTGTGTGGGGTTTATCCGGAACAACCCAAATTTTCCGGAAAAATTTTTTTAAACAGAATAAGCTTGAAAAAAAATAAGATCAAAAAAGATACTGCTTTTTTTGGTTAAAAAATTGGGCTTTGCAAAATTTGAGATAAAAAAACAAGTTGCTCGCGAAAAAATGCCCTATTCAACCCAAGATGACACTCTAAAGCAAAACATTTTTCTAGAAATTTTGAAAACAAATTTTGAAAACAAAAGCAAAAGCCTTTTTCTAACAGAAAACAAGTTTTGAAAAAATTCAGCGAGATATTTTCGGAGTTAAAAGCAATTTATACTTGATTTCTCTCAGGCGCACTCAGGAAAAATGGCTACCTTTCTAAAAAATTTAAGTTAGAAAGCTAAAAAAACACAAAACAATCAGTTTTGACGCAATATTTGATACACAAAAAGTGTATGAAAAAAAACAGGCCAAAAACTTTTGAAGATAATTACCTGCATTAAAAATATCACAAAAAAACTGCCAGTTACTTAACCAGAAAAATGCGTTTTGTCAGAGTTGTCTACAAAAAAAGGATTTCGACAAAACTTTTCAAGAAAAAAGCTGAAAGAGGTTTTGACCAGAGACAAGATTTAAAAAAATGAAAAAAAAACTTCTATCTTTTCAATTTTTTTCACGTTTCTTTTTTTCAATTTTTTTTGAAGATGGTCTGTGTGGGGTTGGGTTAATTTTTTAAAAAACTTTGTGTCCGGGTGGAATCATTATTTGTCAAAATCAACATCTTGGAAAAAAAGATTCGGACGAAAAACCGAGAGAGATTGACTTCACAAGAGCTCTTAGCCTGCTCTCGTATATATATGCTACCAATACACATACCATGCTAATACCTCATCAATTAAAATTCAACAGTTAAAAATGATTATCGTTAGACCATTCTGTGAACAAACTTACTTAGAAAAAAATCAAGTACCCCGTTTCCAAACCCTTGCTTGTCTGTGCCATTCGGCCTGAATGCAGCGTGGTTTTATTTGAAAATGAAGCGTACAATAGGTCAAAATTAACCTTTAGGAGCTTAGTTTATAATACAACTGGAAAATGAAAACAAAAAAAAACAGACTCATTTTCAAAGTTTGGAGTTAAGTGACTTGACGCCTAGCAATTATCTGCAATCAGTAAGGGTGTGTCGTTGACCTCTCAAACTGTTTAATAACAAATTTTAGCTCTCCGGTTATGTCCTGAATTCAAATTAGATAACATCTGATTTCACTTACGGGATATGATGAGCAAGGAGTTGAAAAACTGTCGTGGATATCTCCGATGGATAGTGCATCCTTGATGGATAGTGCATGTTTCTCTACTGAACAAAACTGTTAGTAACAACAGATAATGTTGCTATTCATCTCCGATGGATAGTATTTTTTCACCGAAAAAAAAAAACGTAACAAACAAAATGAAGTATTTGCCATGTCTTTAGAAGTGACCTCGTTTAGGGATACTAAAACCCAGCCATGGGCTCAAAAATTGTGCAGGCTACAATTTAATAATAGTCATTTGGCCGTTAGCTAAAAGCGTAATGATTTCGTTGACCCGATCTTTTGAAAGAGCTAATTTGAATTGGCTTTGGTAGAGACGGTGAAAATCACGTAGACTTTTATCTGCACAATATCCATTTGCTCTAAGGTTGATTTTCCTTCATTTTTTTTACTTTCCAGGTATATGTTACAATCGCAATAGTAAAATGAATTGAAAATTGAAAAAAAAAATGATAAAAAACTCAAAAATTCTTTTTCTTGCATCAATCATATCTTTTTTTGTCAAAAAAAAATAAAATTTTTTCCATATGAACTTGATCCCATCAATAGTTTCTAATTACTAAAAAACCATGTTCTCAAAGGCGGGCAGTTTTTATATAAACCATGAAGTTTTCATTTGATTTTTCTTAATTTAACCTTACGAAAAGTTATTTCACGCAAAAAAACAACAACGTTAAAAAATAATTTTTCTTATTAAATTATTCTGTGTTGACCTTGAAGTATTTTTCTTCGCAGGAAAAAGAAAAAAACGAGAAAAAAAAACAGTTACAAACTACATACAATTACAGAACATTATGCCCGCACACACAGAGCATGCGGTAAAAAAATTAATTCTACCTGTATAAAAAAAACTGAAGTACCGACGTGAGCTTTTTGGAAAAACGGTATTATTGTGATAATTCAGCCGTCTTATCTTCGATACTTTTCACCAGTTTTTAAACAGTCTCAGTGATATTTTTCTTTAATTTGAAAATTTTGTCAGAAAAACTATCTGCATAAACATTCCTTGACCCTGCTATAGAATAAAAAGTTATTGGATTTTTATGAAAACTTGTCGATTTCAACTTTTATTTGTCGCTCTATTAGCTGAAACTATAGTACTTGACGTTTTCCTTCCGGAAAAAATCTAAACTCAAAAACTTTAGTTTTTACAGACTTTGTAGTAAGGTAATGCTAATCAAAAAGTGAGCGTCAATTAGCAAACCTAGAATAAATGAAAACGTCAAGGCTAAACTGGCAAAGCTACAAGAAAGTTTGGACAGCAAATCTGACGAGACAATGAGACTAGTAGTGAGTACCCTGATAACGGATCTTAATGAAACAAAGGTAGAACTAACGCTTAAAAGTAAATAAATTTTTTGCGATGATATAAAAAACAGACCCAGAAAACAAAAGAGATACACCACTGAAGGTTCAAATAAACTAGCTAACCCTCCTTGTGATGCCCGCGGTACAAAGTTTGCTCAAGAATAAAGACTGTTTTTTGTATGAATTTTTGAAAGTGCGAGTCAGAGAAAGTTGATAGAAAGCATATCATGATTCACCTAATGAAAGTTTAGAAAAACAAAGACTATCGTGGATCATTAAAAAATTTGTTCATTTCAACATTAGGAGCAGATCACATGAAAAAAGAAGAAAATTGAACTAAAAAAAATTCACAAATCTGGCCAATTTGAAACAGTTTGGGTAAAAGAATGCATGCATCCTCTCGATGATTATGAGTAGTAGAAGAGTGCGCTGATCAGAGGGAGGAGGAGGGGGTGGTGGCCTTCCTCTAAGTATTAAGTTCGGCTTTAGGTTTCCGGTAACGCCAGCTATGTATAATGTAAGATAGGAAGTAGACTTCTCATGTATTAAGATAGGCTATACCAAGTTTTTAGATGGTAAGTTTTAAAAAAAAATTTAGCGCCTGATTTTTGCATGTAATAAGATAGTGTATAGATTTGCCCGTGTATTAGGAATAGTAATAGAAACTCAATGTACTAAGATAAGAAATAAGTTTCCCATTGTTTCCAAGGTAATAGGTTTCCTAATGGATTAAGATAGGTCATACTAAGTTTCAGATGGTGAGTTTCCTAAATATTGCCGATTTTACCAATATGGCAATATTTAGGATTCCAAACGAAACTCTTAAAAGTCCTATGCAAAAAAATAGGTAATAATTTTCTCTACGTCATTTAATAGGTTTCCGATGTTAAGTTTCAGATGATAGTTTTTTTGTGCATATTTCAATTTTTTGGAAAAGTTTTCAGAAATCTCAAGTTTTGGCTAAATTTTTCTTCACCTAATTGTGATAAACCAATGCTATATTATTTGAAAAGCGTGAAAACCCAAATTGTTGATGAATTGGTGTCATGTTAAGACAATGACACAAAACTTTGGTTACAAATATAATTTTTTTCCTCTTTTTTTTTTCTAAAAAAAAACAGAAATGATAAAATTTGATCTAAATTAAGGTAAGTTGCGTGTTACATAGTATTATTAAGGCAAAACTAACGCTCATATTAGCTGAATGTATGCTGAAACTTTCAAACTCGTGGAAGAATATAAGAAATACCATAACTTTTGAACAAGTGAAGTAAAGTGTTTCATTTTAGATTCACCATCTACCCTATTTTTTCCAATTTACACCTTTTGAAGGAATACTTAACTACTTATTTATGTCCAGTTTAAATTTACTTTTGTTCAAAACTCAATTAAATTGATCAATTGTTGTAAAAATCTTTCAAATTTCTTGAGCAAAACTCATGATTCAACTCTCCCTCGGTTTTTTGTCAATGAGCAATCCAATGTTAGACAAAATTACAAGTTCTGAAAAATCTTTCACGTTTAGTATACTTCTTAAATCATGTATTGATGTATATTGAGCTTTTCAATGTTGAAGTTTTATAGAAAAGGGGTGAAAGAGTTTCCAAAAGGATATTAGAATGTGCACGAACTTAAACCAAAACTTCTTCATAAGTGATCACCATCTCTTTTTTGCTTCTACAACACAACTTATCGTGATTTTTCTTTAGAGGTTTTTTTTTGGTTTAAGGTTATTCCTGCTATCTGCTTTGAATAGGTTTTCGCTTTTGAACTCAATTTGCATAAAATTTTAGTCAGAACTGGGGAATTTAGGGGCAAATTAATATCAATTGAACAAAAAATTTGCTGGCAGAGGTAAATTTAGAAAGGCAATAGTCTGAAGATTACTCTGTATTTTGTACCTGATAATCTTTAGCAGGGATCAATTCTCGTGATCTGTTCTTATTGTACATTTTTTAGCAATCACAATTTTGCAATCATTAACTATCATTATTCTCGCAAAATAGTGTTAATATTTTTTTATTGTTTTTTTTCCAAAATTAAAAGTTTTCTAGTGAAAAAGAAATAAAACAATTTGAAGCATTCAAAATGAAATACATAAACACAAGGTAGAAAAGAAAAAATATAGGTTTACTTTCACGAAACTTGGCCCAACAAGTTTGGCAGTTAACAGTGTCAGTTTTGAATTGAATGTGTATAAGTGCTAATATCAGCCTAATAAACAGGTAGAGATTTTCAATTGGTTCTAAAAGAATGAGACTATAGCATTGCAAGAATTTCAAATGCTCAATTGTTATTCATATATATTCAACGAAACATGTTTCTACCGAAGCTAAATTTGCATTGATGAGCAAAAAATAGCTCTAAAATAACAGCTTCTCTAAGAAATTGTATGTAACTGAAGCATTGTTCTTGATAAACAAAGCGGAAAAAATGTTCAATTTGTGTACACCTTTTTTTCTGTTTTTTTTTCTATCAAATTTGGAGAACCTGCTAACAAAAATCTTCTGTGCAAGTCAACATAACAGATTATTTTAAGTTTATTTCTCAGATGAAAAGTTTTCCTGAGTTATGAAAAGAGTTATGATAGTCAAGCTAGATGAAAGAAAACCACACTTTACAAAAAATTTGCTAATAGGCCCCCTTCCTCGCTGGTACCTCTGGGTCCTCCTCTACAAGACTCATCAAACCGAACGCTCTCCTGGTAAGTCGGCAACCAACCAAATTTTTCTTATTTACACTAGAGTAAGATAGCTCTATGTGATTCTTTTCTTGATTCACAAAGACAAAAATCATTCTTTTCACAAGTGATCAATCAAAGATATATTTCAAAAAAACTAAGTATATGATCAGACTTAAAAAATAAATTTTGTCCAGATCTTTTTTACTTTGGATTTCAATTTCAATTTGGAGAAAAAGGTTGGTTTTTTAGCTCAAATTCTGGAACAACATTTTACCATTTAGCAAAACATTTAATTACGTTAAAAATATAACGTATTACTGAAGATAGATTATCAAAAGGGAACAGTAATCTTTCAACCCCTCAAAGTATGACAAACTTATTGTCTAACTGATCTACCAGATGAACTCCCTTTTGTACAAAACAGTATAAAGTTATTCTTTTTTGTGTTTAAGGCTGAGTTGCATGTCGGCGCTTTAAAACAAAATTTCAGATTAGAAAAAGACGTGTTAATATAACTGTGAATCTTGGCTTTTACATAACTGTCACAAAAAAAACTTTGTAAATTAAGTGTCATACCGTAATGTATGAGCTGTATATATAGAACCCGAACTGATTGGCTAGATGTATCTATCTAAAGCTAGTTGAGAGAAGAAAATGAACACAAATATGAATTCACTTCAACTAACCATTAACGTTAATCCATATGGTTTTGCTTATCAACAGTCAAGGCCATCAGTTCGGTTTGTGATAAGAAAAATAAGAAACAAATTACATTATAAATAGATATTAATACTTAGTATTGGTTCATGCCAACCCGGCCGGATGACATTAACCCTTATGAGAACCAAATGAGTTGATCGTCAACGTGGGACCAAAGTTTGAGTCTCAAAGTCCCTGTGAAACTGGAGTTTTAGAGTCCCGGTAGGACTGTTTGTCGTTATCATTTCTGTTCTTTCTCCTTGATTGCTTCTTGTGTGACGCTTCTAGTGTGGTGGCGATTTTAATGATAGTCGATGTTACCGTTTCTGCTTTTGTTGTTGTCACCGGCGCTACTTGAGTGTCGTCTTCCTCGTGAAACTTCTCGTGTTCTTCTGTTGTGTTCGACTCTTCGTTCGATGTGTTTACGGTGACAGTTTTTGGGGCTCTCCAACGGTGAGATCAAGTCGATTATTCTTTTTGTGTCACTATCGTTTTTCTTGGGTTTCTTGGGTTCCCAAAGCTGATGTGTCGGAGGCTAGTCTGATCCGGGTGGATTTTCTTATGCTTCCGCGCTCGTTGCACCATGTGTTGGCGGAGTTGTTTTTGTGTCTTGCCGATTTGGAGAGGGCGCGGTATTCTCTGATGCGGCGGAAGACCATCCGTAGCTTGATGAAATTTCTGTTTCGGCCCCCATATGGTTGGCGTGTTTTAACGTCATTGCTCTGGCCTGTCGGGGGTTTGGTTTACTGCCTGTCCTCTTTCCTGTTTGTGGCTTGGTCTTACTTTTTGTCTCAGTGGCTTCTGTAGCTTCTGCCTCCTTCTTCCCGTGTTGTTGTTCTTTCCGAGATATTTTCTTAGGCAGGCCTGTTTTTTCGTCCTCCCGGAACATTTCATTTTGGGGAGCGTTTGGTTGTTATATGTCTAAAAAAACGTAAGCATGGTCCCGTTCTCTTAGCTGATTTGTATGCTACATAATTACCTAGCCGTGACTCTGCATAGTCCGTATATTTTTGGGCTGCTGGGTAGAAATAGGAAACCGCTATTTCTTGGCAGGCGAGGCTGTTGTCCCATAGTTTGTATTCATGCTGTGTGTGGTGTATACATTAAAATTCTACCGTCTATTGTTATGTATTTCTGCTCAAATGTTTTAGGCTCCTTAACTTTTGTAGCAATACGGACTGTTTTTCAGGCTACCTGTGGTATGGGCTTTTTTTATGTTGGTGTCCACTTCATTTTGTGTTCCCTTCTTTTAATGCCTCTTTTTTCACTTAGCGAGTATCTTGTTTCCACACCTGTGTTGCTTTTCGATCATATTGATTTCCATCCTTTTAAGGACAAGTCCGAGGGTTCCGGTAGGTTTTTCAATGGTCGTTTCGTAATCTTGACTTCGAATTCGGACGAACATTGGAGATCGTGCATAATTTCTGGCTGGAGTGGCGGATACATCAAGTTTTTCCAATCTAAACAAGCGTGTTTAAATTTTTCCCAATTTAGATTATTTGATCATCTAGTTGTGGCAACGTTTGATAGTAAAGTGTTGGGCTTTCGGCGCATGTGCGCCTCGAAATGGGAAATTTTTGTTGCTTTATGTGGTATTAATCCTAGAGTTTTTATGATTTCGGCTATGTCTGAAGCTAACTTATATCGAGTGTTTTACCGTCTATTCGCATGAAAGAAAACCTGCGTTTTAGAGTTTATATCAACCATTTCGCTACTCCAATCGATCTGTGGTAATCTACTGGGGCAAAAAGAAGTTTGAAGTTGCTGGTGTTACAAAAAAGTTGGAACTTTTTGGCTCGAAACGTTTGCGCTTGGTCGCACCTAAATTTGAGGGTACCCCATTGTTAGTTATATATCGTTGCTTAAATTTAATTGCTCTGTGCTGTTGAATTTGAAACTGCTTTAGCCGTGGGGGATTATGACCATTTGTCTACCGCGACTAGAATTTATGAGTCTTTGTTTAATTCGTCCGGAAGGGGCCCGGCAAAATCTAGTTGGACATCCTTATTTGGTATTACTACAGCAACTTTGAGCCAATTGGACGGTTGCGCGGTGGATGTGCGGGAACCATATGTTTTCGCTCAAATGCAACATTGCCGCCGCTTCTAGGTGTGTCAGATGTAGACTATCCAGGATGATAAGGCGCAATTGCTGCGGGATGATAATCTATTCGGCTATGAGAAGGCAGTCGACCTCGACGTGCAGCCTGCTTTGGACATATATCGTTATGAAAATTTGAAACTTTCATGCAAAATATTGCGGGGGGTTAAATTATGAAACGCAACAAAACTTTTTCTGAACAAAGAAGATCTGGATAATCTCGCTACAAGTCGGACTTGTTCACAAAAACTAAGCTCGAGGCAAAACGCATTGACAATTGATCAATCTTTATTTTTGCCGATTAGGCCTATCCTTGAACAATTAAATTTCAATTTAAAAAACGATCCTGATTTTATCAATAGTCTTTCAAAGGGGAGTTTGGACCATTTTCATCATAATTTTTTTGACAATTGTTTTCTGGTTTGTTCGGATTTTTTTCTGATAAATTTTGTGTTTTTAAACTAGGATTATTAGGCTAATTGTACTGTTGTTTCCTCGAGGCATGGGTCAACCTTCTTTCCTGGAAATGAACTTCTAAAACTACCGAAAAATTTAAAGTTTGAATTGTAAGAATTGAGAATTACTTAAAACTGATCTGCTTTCTGAGGCATACATCGGCAGATTTCGTTTGAAATCTTTAGGATGCCCTCTCAAATTGATATCAATCATAAATTAATGAAACTAATTTTGTGCATATAATTGGTTCGAAAAAAATTTAATATTTTTATGACTCTCATTGAACTCAATGATTGTAAAAACAATTTCCCCACCCCCATCTATTAGGCTGCTTTTGGTTGCTGACAACAGTTCATTTTTTACAGATTGTGTTCTTGGACAAAAGGACGAGTTGGTTGTCAGTAGTTGGCGTGACCGCAATGGGATGTTGGGTTGTCATTTAAGTTAGTCAGTTTACCATCGAAGTAAATCATCAAAATGCAGCAACGAAAACAAAGGATTCAAATCGACTTGAAATCTGAGTTTTGTAAATGAAAACTTGATGTAGATCACACGACAATGTTTATTGAAAATTAAAATTTTATAGTTTTTTGTGCAAATGTTCTGAGATGCTGAGAGTGAACATGCGGCTTTATGTTTTGTCAAATTGTGAGTTGTCTGTTGTAAATAAAAAAGTTTTCTCACAGGTTTCTTTGCCGTTTTTTGAAAATCGTTGTCAAATAAAAGCAATTCGGCTATTTCACATAGTGTAAGACATAATAGCAACATTCTACTACACTGTGGCATTGGGCATGAATCAAGGATAGTGGACAGTAAACAACTTGCTTTCCCTTCAAAAGTAACAGACAATTCATTCTTCGGCTCATCTATTTTATCGGACATCGCTCAAAACAAACGATGTTCAAAGTGGGGATGAAAATTTTTGGAGCTACTACATATAAATTTTTCATTGAACAGAATGGTTTCAGCGAAAACTCAAGACTACTACTTTTTAGACAATAGCCTAAACGTAACAAGGATAGCCAGTTTTTTTTCGGCACTGAGAATTTATTGGAATTTTTTCTGGAATCTGAATGACGATTAATAGGGCTTTAATGTGATGTTATACTTGAAGTCTACGAGTTTTACAAAAATTTAACAGGGATCCTACGCCATAGCCTTTCCACTCTTACAGAGTGGTCGAAACAACAACTCACCTGGTGTTCAGGATTTTTCTGAAAGTTCTTCTCAAAATAGTTTTCCTTCACAGTTTCGACCGGTTTTGGTAGATCAAAACGCTGTACAGTGGCAATAAAAATAACAAAAAATAGATAAACAGAGGCCTTTAAACTTTTTTTCATTCTTAAATTTAAATGGAAATGAAACTCATTTTTTATGAATAAATCAGAAGTTGTGGTAAGCAAACATGTTGCAACTCGTATCATCCCTGAAAGTAAAGGGGATAGCTATATTCAATTGGAATATTTCAGTTTAGTTAGTTTTGTTCAACAATTTTTAGAGGAAAACAAAAGAATGAAACACTAGACGTCAAAAAATAGACGAAGAAGACGTCTAACTATTATATTTAAAACTGCATTAAAAAACTGTCTAGCTTTCTAATTCAATTGAATTTTTGTAATGGAGCTTGAGTAGTATCGAGATAATTAGTCTTTGCCAATCCAGGCTCAACAGTTGTTGAAGAGCGGACAAATTCTCTTAATTTCAACAATGATCAACTTCAAGCTGCATGACAAAAAAACTAAAAACACAGAGGCGAAGCGAAACCTCATATCACTTGCAATACAACGCAACATAATGAAAAGAAAAAGGTCCGGCTAGGGCTCGAACTCCAGAACCTTAGGGTACAAAAACAGCCGCTTTCCTTCTAGGCAAAGAGGGAAGGATTCTTGAAAAATTTAGGGTTTACTAACCATTTAACTTCAAATTCTTACAGATTTAAAAGAAAATGTGCTTACGGGGAAAAATTCTAGCTTATCGACTACAAGAGACATGCTCTCGCAAGTGTAAACATACTTTTGAAGATATGAGTTTTGGCTGCAGCTTTCTTCACTTTTGAAACAAAAAACTCAATGAGAAAAAACTCTAAACACTTATACGTTTTCGATAATTATTGGCTGTAATGATTACCAAGGTGAAAACTTTTGGTTCTATTTTTTGCAGCGCGACTGGCTTCTTGCGTTGACTACAACTGGAAATATCGCATAAACAACCCTTTAAAATTTCACCTTTATTAAGTTTAAATTAGACAGCCATCATGAAAAAAAAAATTATGTCAAATCGCTTAAAAAGCTTGCAATATTGCATAAGTCTTCTTCCAATTTCCAGCGCTCGAATTTAAAAAAAACTTGCCATCATTAGGATAATTTTTATAATTTTTTATAATTTTTTCAACTTTTGATTACAACCAAGGATAAAAACTTTGGTACTTATTGCACGGCTACTCTTGTTTATGGCAGCTTCTAAAATAACTTAGCAAATCCCTGAAATTTCTGCATTTATTACTTTAAAAAAGTGAGCTTTGACTATCATGATTACCTAATTTGATTTCGTGAAACCGCAATGGCATGGCATTTCGAATTAATTTGGAGTTCTATAGCCGTGAAAAATTAATTAGCCAACAAATGATTTATGATCGGGGTAAAAATAACTTCAATTTGAGAAACCGTTTGTTTCAATAACAACAAGACTTTGGGACGCAATCAAATTTAGTGAAGCCAGTTCAACTTTTCTCGTCAAAAAAAACAAGGTTAACACATTTCCAAGAAAAATTTAAGGATAAAATCCTTGTTTGTTATTGAAATGATAGAGTTAACAAAAAAAAGAGTTCAAAAACTGCGCAATAGTTGTTTGATAGAGCTCTTTTAGTTTTTTTTACATCGAAAAAATCAAACTGATTCAAAACTAGATGAATTTCAACATTTTCAAATTCGGTGTTCCGGCCAAAGTTTAGACAGACATCTCATTAGACAAAAGGACGAGTTGGTTGTCAGTAGTTGGCGTGACCGCAATGGGATGTTGGGTTGTCATTTAAGTTAGTCAGTTTACCATCGAAGTAAATCATCAAAATGCAGCAACGAAAACAAAGGATTCAAATCAACTTGAAATCTGAGTTTTGTAAATGAAAACTTGATGTAGATCACACGACAATGTTTATTGAAAATGAAAATTTTATAGTTTTTTGTGCAAATGTTCTGAGATGCTGAGGGTGAACATGCGGCTTTATGTTTTGTCAAATTGTGAGTTGTCTGTTGTAAATAAAAAAGTTTTCTCACAGGTTTCTTTGCCGTTTTTTGAAAATCGTTGTCAAATAAAAGCAATTCGGCTATTTCACATAGTGTAAGACATAATAGCAACATTCTACTACACTGTGGCATTGGGCATGAATCAAGGATAGTGGACAGTAAACAACTTGCTTTCCCTTCAAAAGTAACAGACAATTCATTCTTCGGCTCATCTATTTTATCGGACATCACTCAAAACAAACGATGTTCAAAGTGGGTATGAAAATTTTTGGAGCTACTACATATAAATTTTTCATTGAACAGAATGGTTTCAGCGAAAACTCAAGACTACTACTTTTTAGACAATAGCCTAAACGTAACAAGGATAGCCAGTTTTTTTTCGGCACTGAGAATTTATTGGAATTTTTTCTGGAATCTGAATGACGATTAATAGGGCTTTAATGTGATGTTATACTTGAAGTCTACGAGTTTTACAAAAATTTAACAGGGATCCTACGCCATAGCCTTTCCACTCTTACAGAGTGGTCGAAACAACAACTCACCTGGTGTTCAGGATTTTTCTGAAAGTTCTTCTCAAAATAGTTTTCCTTCACAGTTTCGACCGGTTTTGGTAGATCAAAACGCTGTACAGTGGCAATAAAAATAACAAAAAATAGATAAACAGAGGCCTTTAAACTTTTTTTCATTCTTAAATTTAAATGGAAATGAAACTCATTTTTTATGAATAAATCAGAAGTTGTGGTAAGCAAACATGTTGCAACTCGTATCATCCCTGAAAGTAAAGGGGATAGCTATATTCAATTGGAATATTTCAGTTTAGTTAGTTTTGTTCAACAATTTTTAGAGGAAAACAAAAGAACGAAACACTAGATTTCAAAAAATAGACGAAGACGTCTAACTATTATATTTAAAACTGCATTAAAAAACTGTCTAGCTTTCTAATTCAATTGAATTTTTGTAATGGAGCTTGAGTAGTATCGAGATAATTAGTCTTTGCCAATCCAGGCTCAACAGTTGGCGAAGAGCGGACAAATTCTCTTAATTTCAACAATGATCAACTTCAAGCTGCATGACAAAAATAATAAAAACACAGAGGCGAAGCGAAACCTCGCATCACTTGCGATACAACGCAATCGCAGTGTTTCAGCCAGCGAAAAAAGACAAAACCTATAACAAAAATATATATTTTGTTAAACTTCGGACTATTAGTTTAACAAAATACAGAAGTAAGCCAAAAACACTAGCATCTACCATGAAAATTTCTGACAGCATAAAAATCCCCTCCCCATGTGGCAACTAAGCCGACGAACAAAAAACCGCAAATTCAATTTTCCCTGAAGACAGTTTTCAATCTCCCACATAATGAAAAGAAAAAGGTCCGGCTAGGGCTCGAACTCCAGAACCTTAGGGTACAAAAACAGCCGCTTTCCTTCTAGGCAAAGAGGGAAGGATTCTTGAAAAATTTAGGGTTTACTAACCATTTAACTTCAAATTCTTACAGATTTAAAAGAAAATGTGCTTACGGGGAAAAATTCTAGCTTATCGACTACAAGAGACATGCTCTCGCAAGTGTAAACATACTTTTGAAGATATGAGTTTTGGCTGCAGCTTTCTTCACTTTTGAAACAAAAAACTCAATGAGAAAAAACTCTAAACACTTATACGTTTTCGATATTTATTGGCTGTAATGATTACCAAGGTGAAAACTTTTGGTTCTATTTTTCGCAGCGCGACTGGCTTCTTGCGTTGACTACAACTGGAAATATCGCATAAACAACCCTTTAAAATTTCACCTTTTTTAAGTTTAAATTTGACAGCCATCATGAAAAAAAATTATGTCAAATCGCTTAAAAAGCTTGCAATATTGCATAAGTCTTCTTCCAATTTCCAGCGCTCGAATTTAAAAAAACTTGCCATCATTAGGATAATTTTTATAATTTTTTATAATTTTTTCAACTTTTGATTACAACCAAGGATAAAAACTTTGGTACTTATTGCACGGCTACTCTTGTTTATGACAGCTTCTAAAATAACTTAGCAAATCCCTGAAATTTCTGCATTTATTACTTTAAAAAAGTGAGCTTTGACTATCATGATTACCTAATTTGATTTCGTGAAACCGCAATGGCATGGCATTTCGAATTAATTTGGAGTTCTATAGCCGTGAAAAATTAATTAGCCAACAAATGATTTATGATCGGGGTAAAAATAACTTCAATTTGAGAAACCGTTTGTTTCAATAACAACAAGACTTTGGGACGCAATCAAATTTAGTGAAGCCAGTTCAACTTTTCTCGTCAAAAAAAACAAGGTTAACATATTTCCAAGAAAAATTTAAGGATAAAATCCTTGTTTGTTATTGAAATGATAGAGTTAACAAAAAAAGAGTTCAAAAACTGCGCAATAGTTGTTTGATAGAGCTCTTTTAGTTTTTTTTACATCGAAAAAATCAAACTGATTCAAAACTAGATGAATTTCAACATTTTCAAATTCGGTATTCCGGCCAAAGTTTAGACAGACATCTCGTTAGACAAAAAGCTTAGAAAACTGCAAGAAAATATTAGAAAAATATACAGAAGTATTTCTAAAACGAAGCATTCAAGACATATGAACTAAAAATTGCATTTCAAAAAAATCAAGTTTTCCCCTTTCCAGACTAATTTTGGTAACACCGGCAACTCAACTGAATTTCACTTTAACTTTAACAGTGATTCAGCCATAAAGTTCTAATTCGGTAGTTTTTACCAAATTTAATTGCCGTTCACTATCAATAAGAAGAAAATCGGATATAATTCGATTTTTTTCTCATTTTTGAATTTTTCAACTTTATTATGGCGATCGGAACATTCTCTTTAACTTGCAGAACCACTCCATCGTTGAGCTCAAAGCTGTCTTTAAGAGAAATTAGACGCATGTCAAACAAAGCAAGTAGGGAAGTCAGAAAGTCAGTCTCACTCACTGGTTTTTAATCAAACTTTTTTATCAAACTTGTGCTTCGGAGAGGTCTCGAGTGTCTTTGAAAGGCAATCAGGCCCGTCTAAGCACAGTCCGCTTCTATCATTTCCCCTAGTCCACAGTTATTTTGTTTAGCGAAACTCATTTTTACACCTCAAGGTCGTTTTTGTGCGTCCAAAACTTTCGTGGTAACACTATTTCAGCCGAAATCGGTCAGGCTGTGGTAGACCTGAGCTTGAGGTTATATGGGAGATCCTCACTCTATTTTTACCATGACAGGGGAAATAATACGCGATCTAAAGTGTCTCAATAATTAGGGAACACTAACGTCGTAGGATTTCTCCATCGGGCTCATTGATATTCATGATATGCAGAAGTTTTAGCTTTTATCAGAAAGAAAGGAAGAAAGAAATCATCTCTCCAATAAATGTTCCGTAAAGTTATTTAGCATTAGATAATGAGACTTGGAGAGGACAGACATCAGGAACCTAGGATCCACCAAGCGTCTGTCATAAAAGGTCATAAAATATTTCAACGAACAGATTTGAAGCAGAGCCAGACATGAAATCACGTTACAACAGCCAGTATTAATGAGTAAAAGCAGATAGAAGAACCTGTTTACTGAACAATTGTATTTTTTTAATTTTCGAAACCTTTAATGTGATTTTTTGAAGCTTCGGAGTAAATGTGACAGGATCTACAGGACTCCACAAAAGCTACATGCACGTTTTCTTTAATTAATTGTTTAGTTTGCACGATAATCAAATTCAGAAAAGTTTTTTTTTTTCAAAGTTTTTTTTTCAAGTTTGATTAAAAATTTCAATTTTTGTTTTTAAAATAGCAATTCTTTGAGAACTTGAATGTTATGGACGGTCATTTTCTCAAAAAATGCTTATTTCCCCGAGGAATGCCCAGCCGCTTTTAACTAATGGATTCAAACTTTTAACTTTTAACAATTCATAAATATATTTAACCAGAGCACAACTTTGAATTCAAAAAGGATCTTTGAACTTGTGGTAAAATTCTGATACTTCTCTATAAATAAGTAGAAAATGAAGAACTTTTTTCAATTTCAGCGCGCAATAAGTCTAAGGTTTTTAATTTGTTAAACAATTAGCACTCTCCATACCGTATCGAGAGTCTTTCAACTTTTCGTTTGCAAAAACGTTCCACAAGTAATCTCGAACAAGATATTGTTAATTTTTGATAAGTTTAAAATCTAAACGTTTCGATTAATGACTTGCAGTGCATTTTGTTTGAAAACTTTAGGAGGAATTTCAAAAGCTCAGAGATATGGTACTGATAAACTGTCAGCAATTTATTTCTCCCGAAAAAATCTTCGCATTGATCTTGCTGTTTTCTGAAAAAAAAAATCAAAATTTTCTTCTGCATAACAAAAATTGGGTTTAAAACTGAAAAGCTACGGCACCTGTAAACCAAAATGCCATACTGAAGAATAGGGACTACATGACTGCTGTAGTAGTCCAATAATAGACCACTTAGTAAAAAATGTCTTAGCTTTGATATTAGACCACATTGTTTTCCAAGTTTCAATTTAACAAAATCTTTGTGACTGATAAACAAGAGTTTACATTTTAAATGAAAGCACAAATAATTGCATTTGGATTTAACTTTTATTTGACAGGAATTCAAACTGAAATCACAATTGGAAGCACTTGGTTTAACGTTCAATTGAACTGTTTTAGATATATTGATTACTAACTTATTTGCTATCAACCATGTATTCAAAACTGTTAGGTCGGATTTAACCTTTTCGACAGTGCATTCTATAGCAGTTAAATTTGTATCCTCTGCAAAAAAATTTCTACCGATCTACAACTCAAAGGAAGTTCATTAAAATTGATCCTTGTGGAACACCGCAGTCAATTTCATTCCAATCAGAGCTCATTCCATTAACTTATACCTGCTGTATTCGGTTGCAAAGATAATTTTTCAACCAGTTTAAGCAATTGCTTGCGAGGCCACTTTTATAATTTTTAGATAAGTATGCCTTGCAAAGATTTTTGCGAAACTAATTTTTCGAAAATGGTTGATTTTTAATAATTTTGCAGGAAGTTATTTTT
This sequence comes from Symsagittifera roscoffensis, assembly GCF_963678635.1. Taxonomy (NCBI): domain Eukaryota; kingdom Metazoa; phylum Xenacoelomorpha; order Acoela; family Convolutidae; genus Symsagittifera; species Symsagittifera roscoffensis. Next base: position 49,523,104 of record NC_087063.1, on the reverse strand, counting down.
AAAATTTGATGGAATTTGAAACACCAGGAGATTGAGTGGCTTAGTAAATTGAAGATGCATGAGGACTTCAAAAATTTTAAAATATGCCTCAATTAGACGTCAGAAACAATAATACACATAAAAAAAATCAGAGACACTTTTGACAAGTCTGCATTTCTATGAAGCTTCCAGAACAACCTATCCAAAGAAGAAATATATCCACACAGAAACAGTCTAGAATTTCCGTAAAACCCATCAATGGAGACCCTTTTCTCTCAATACCATCTAGGTAAGCTTTCTTCACTTATTAGGAAAACAAATATATTCCATCCAACTTGCTAGATATTCTTAAAAGCCACTGGCGATCAGACTCAATTGGCATGCGCTATCTTGGCTACAATTTCTTAACAAGCTTCAGAGCACAAAACACTCCTTGCCACGAAGCCAAAAAATTTTCTCATTTTCTCAGAACCAAAAACTGTTTACCAAGTATCTTGATTGACAATACTTCGAACCTCTTATTTGCCTATGGCTACTGAACTTTTCCCTCAGAAAATAATGATTTTGCTCATTTGTACCATTCACTTTGAGTGCTCTTGATCTTGAGTTCGTTGCTAACAACTCTACTAATTTCCTTGCCCGATCAAACGTTTTGATTGATGCTCGAGCTCTACTTCAATCTTGATTATAGCCCTCCCGACGTCTTTATTTACTTTTAATTAAACAAACAAGTCTGCCTGTTATCACTTTGTTTGTTCCAATCAATTTCGCTTGCTCCTTTAAACACCAATTTCCGCCTCAAAGAGAAAACTGATTGTTCGCCGATTTTATTGATCCTAGACGTCGCTTGACTGGAACTTTTTTTTGAATTGTCGCAGTTCATATCCAATCCAAAATTTTGCAGAGATCACACCGCAGCTGGCAAAAAATGGCACCTAGAAAAACACCAACGAGGTAAATTTCTGTATTTAAGTTATTTTTTATGTGTATGTATCTTTGAAACAAAAAACGATACCCTAAATATGACTGGTTTTCATCAAAAAATTACGCCAAACTTTTTTCCATCTTTTGAGTAACAATTTTATGAAGTGGGCTTCTCTTACATACCTTTAATACACTGGAAGCAAAAGCAACTTTAGAAACATTTACATTTGCATAATCAGCAATAGATATAGTCGCTTAGCGACAACTCCATGAGACGACAATTCGTAACAAGCTACGATTCGTTTTAATGAAGGGCGGCAACTGGTAATACTTATGTTATTCCCTCATCTGGTAGGTGAGGTATGATCTATATTCGTCTGAGTCTATGCTGAACGCTAACTGAGAATTGAACTGTTAAGAGAACAACTTAAATTCATCTAACAATGTTGAAGTCTGGCTGACACTGACCTCGAATCAATTGAGAGACAGTGTTTCATAATAACCAGTACATATGTCATTACGTATAAATAGGTACATATTTAAACATCAGACTTCTATATGTGTTAAGTAATCAGTTATACTTATAGTATGTAATCATTACTAACTGGTAGTTCTAGCACCTAAATCTAGATCATTAGTAAAGGATGTTTTTCTATAATATCCGTACGGATAACATTTCCCTCTTTTTGATTAAGTGAATACTTCACTTATTTCCTCTTTCCTTTTCAGTGCTACTGGTATCTTCTTTCCATTTGTATTGCGGTGTGTGAGGCGGTTTGTTCTGTTGTGTTCTCTCTTTCTCGTTGAAAAGTCATAGAGATTCCTCGTACTGGTGAAATGGCATGGAGTATGTTCATTGCCTCCTCGAAATCCTTGCTGAAGGATTCTTCGGTTGTCCTGGGTTTGTCCAAGATGTATCGGGAGCTTGTTGTTTTCATCGCCGTTGTATTGTTGTCCAACTTATCGTTTCTCGTGTTTTCTGGGGTTTCTGTCTCCATATGTATTTCTGTACATATTATTTCCTCGGAATAACAGAGTGACGGGAGCGTTTCGGGAACCGAATTCTGGTTGTTTTGCGAGGTTACGATTGGTTGATCTTGGCTGCTGACGTTGGCTGTAGTGAGCTCTACGTGTGCTACCAGGCAACGTACAGGAGTTTCTGCAATTTGCGCAATTGGTATAGCGTCTCCGAGTTTGGTGGCCAGTGCACTTTTCCTTTGTCTGGACGATCGTCGCATTTCGGATGACTTTTGCTCCGGTGTGGCCTTTATGCCAATCCGTTTAGCGGCCGGTTTATCAGGTGATGGTGTTTTCTCGTTCACGTCTGTATCTGACGAAAGTGAAATGGACGTGTCGCACTCGAATTGGACCTTTGATAGATCTACTTTCGGTTTTTTCTGAGGACTCAATTTTCCTGATGGTTTTGGGCGTTGTTGTGGTTTGGAGTTTTTGTTTTGTTGTTTTGCGCGTTGTGCGAACTTCGATTTGTTGTTGAAAATACTGAACAGCTTTTGCGGTCCCACGGCTTTTCTATTTAGCGTTTGTTGAAGGACGTGTTGGATCGTTTTCGGAGGTGAGCGCGTTGGACTGATGTAACTTGTGTGTCCTCAGTGGCAGAAAAGGGTTTCGTGGTATTCTCTCCTGAAACACGTGGTTTTGCTCGAGGTAGATGCTTATATGCCACAAAACCCTTTAGAGCTGCCGGCGTACACTTTCCGTAGACCCTTGGATCCGGAATAAACGCTAAACCGTCGTGTCGAACTACCCGTGGTTGTTTTCCATCCTCTCTTATCCACGCGGTATGTGGAGAGTAATTTTGGACATAACCATTTTCAATAATTTTGAATTGTGCCCCAAACTTGCCCGGGTTTTTATTTTTCCGTGCGATTGTTATCGATTTTCGAGCTACCTGTTCTAATCGACGTCCCGTTTTAGGGTCAATTGTGTGCGCGGGAACTTTAAATCGGTCTTTTAAAAAGACTAGGGGTGCCCTTTGTAGATTTTGTTTTTCCTAATTGGTGAGCGATCTTATCGGTTTGCGCGTTCTTAAAGACTGAAGGTTATTAGATTTGTCCATTAGAAATGATCGTTTGAGTTTTAATGCGTCGTAAGGTTTGTTTGAAAGAGGCAAATGAGCACCTATCGGGAATTTTATGAGGAGTTGTTCATCATACTCGTCATCGCTGCTCTCCAGCGTAATTGCGTCTTGTTGGTTACGGGGCTCCGGTTAGCTTTGGTGCGAATATTAGCTTGACATTATTAGTTTTACAATCTATTAAAAAATTTTTGGCCCGAAAACCTTGTGCCTGGTCACATCTGATGTTACGGGGAACCCCATGATTTACGATATGGTTTTGCATAAATCGGATGATTGTATCAGCTCTGTTATTTGAAACCAATTTTGCGTATGGGAAACGGGAGAAACGTTCTACGCCAACTAAGATATAGACTTCTTTATCATTTTCATCCGGTAATAGGCCCGCAAAATCCAGCTTGATTTCTTCGTTCGGCTCCACGACAGCGTAAAATGTCGTATAATGCGTTTTCCCTGATATGACCTTAAGATTCTTACCTTTTTTGCGGCAGTTTTTACAATTTTGTGCGGTGGCCACAATATCCCGATGCAAGTAGGGATACCACAAATGTTTAGCCGCTTCGATCATGCCGCCTTGCCCTGGGTGGGTTAGATGTAAGGCGTCCATCATCGTTGGTCGTAACTGTTTTGGGATAACGACCCTATCGTCATATAACAAAATACCGTCCCTAACTGACAATCGGTGACGTACGTTGTAGAAGTAGGGGCCATAGCACTGTTTCACACTGTCCCATTTTTGTTGCTTGATCATGTTGATCAATGGTGAGAGATTCCGGTCACGTCGCGAAGCCGCTGCCAAAAATTCAATTTCCATGACTTTTCTAAGGTTCTTACGAAACAAGGGCGTGTCTTCCTCCTCCACCGTGGTTGTCTGGCATTCTGATGTGGTCGTCTCTTCTGGAATTGTTTGACAGATGGCATTAACTTTTTCGTTCTCGATCCTCCAAAAAGTATAGCTCTCCTCCGATGGGACGACTTGATGGGTAACGTCACTAATTGTAAGTTCTGGCGGTGGCGGTTTGTGTAGTTAGTCATTAAACGTGGCGTAATTAATGGGAACAAACGTAAGTTGCGTTTGAGAGCCGCTGTGGCATTTTCTTGTGAGGCGTTTGAAAGGGGCAAAGCCATGCCCTGTTGTAAATGCCGGCTCATTTCTGATTTTTTGCTATTGTTTATACTTGAATGTGAAATCGGTTTGTTAGAGCGACTGTTTTGAAACCATTGACTACTAACAGTGAATGCAGTTTGTGTGTGAACAGAATTTGAAATTTTACCGTTCTTGTTCCGGTTGAGCTTTCTGGTGCCTAGATATCCAATTGGATTTTTGTTCAAAGAGATGTTTTGGTTGCTGCTGTCTTGAAATTCTAAGCATGTGACGAAATCGTCGATTAACGCGACGACAAATTGTTCGTCCCAATATGCCGGGGGTTGTGAAATGTCGTGAAATGTAATCAATGAGACCCATTTTACTGCCTGCAAGGTGGCGTATATCAAAATCAAACTGAATGAGCCTATCGATTTATCTAGTTAACCGGTTTTGATAGGTTTTATTACCTCTATTACTTTGTAGGGCACTTACCAATGCTTGGTGATCTGTGATTAAAGTGAACCGTCTACCATAGAGGTACTACTTAAAATGTTCGATAGCCCATACTGCGGCTAATAGCTCGAGCTCATTAACTGAATATTTTTGTTCACACGTCTTCAAAAACCGCGATGCGTACGCAATGGTTGCCCATCCATCTGGTGTTTCTTGTTCGAGTGCCGCGCCTAGTCCCTCGCGGCTGGCGTCACAACCAATTCGTGTTTCTCTGTTGCTTACGAAATGTCTATTTTCCGTAATATTTTGAACCGACACTAGTATCTTACGGAACGCTTTTTCATGTTCCTCCTTCCATACAAAATTAAATTTGTTGGTTGCGGACAGTAGAGGTTGTAGCGGAGTGCATAATTGAGCCAGATTAGGTATGAACTTGTTCAAATGATGAACAGATCCCATAAAATTTTTGAGTTGTTTAAAAGTTTTTGGGTGGTGTAAGTTTACTATAGCATCGGTTTTCTTTTGCATAGGCGTTATTCCATATTAATCAATTACGAAGCCTAGCCACTCTACTTCTTTGCACCCAAATTTACATTTGTCGATGGAAATGGCCATGTTTTCGACATCTAATTTGTTGAGAATTTTCGTTAGTTTATCTATGTGTTGTTCTTGGTACCGTGTGAGATAATCAGGATATCATCTAAAAATGCAAACGTGTCTTTTTCATTATTGAGGGTGATCAATGGCCTTCTGAAACTCCGCGGGCACGTCGGTGAGTCCGTAAAAACCTATTTGGAACTGGTAGGTTCCGGTAGCTTTACCCCAATAATACTGAAATTACACTGCATTCGTGTTGTTTCATCGAGTGGCAGTTGACTATACGCATAACGTAAATCTAGTGTTGAAAAATACGTGGTCCCCGGTTTGTTTGTTCCTTCCTGAGCCGACTGTGCTATATTATCTAATAAAACCTCGATGTTAGGCATTTGTTATTTCTTTTTGTGGATAGATTTGTTGATTTGTTTCGAATCCGTTGCCAGTTTTATTGATTGATCTTTCTTTACCGTTATTACAATAGGGCTTATGAATTGGTGGTCGCTGCATTTCTCCAGGCGGATTATATGCCTTTGGTGAATTAGTGATCGAATTTCATTTCCCACTTTCTCTTGAACATGGATGGGAATACGTCTCCCACGTTGTTGCAATGCCTTGAATTCTTTTAAGAATTGTGTATGAACCATGTGAATCTTGGAGCGCCCTATTCGTGTACAGAGGCCAGGGTACGTGGTTTTGACTCACGCCGCTGTTTGTGTGTCTGAACTGTCAATGTTGTTGACGTGAAAATTAGACTTACCAACTGGTTTTCTCTCCTGGTGCAGTTTTATTCCGATCTGGGGGAGAAGATTGCGTCCCATGATTTTCGCTCGTCTGTCGTCCACCACTATGAATGAAGCTGTTTGAATCGTCCATCCTCCAGATTCTATAGGAGCGATCAACCTGCCAAGTGACCGGATCTTGTAGCCATTGTAACAAACCATTCTGTTGACCTCGTCGTCTTCTCCTAATGTCGTTTTCACCGCCGATTTGACAGTAGATGTTAGAAGGTTGGCTGTTTTTTCATTCACGAAAGACGAAAGACGTTGGAGAACATGTGTCTGCGATAAACACGATATTATTCGTCTCCGAACGGACCCGAATGAGATGTCCTTGTAGATCATTGTTTGTTATGACTTCTGCTCGGCGTGGTTCAAATTTTATCCAGTTGGTAGATGTATCATCCGGATGTACTAACTCCCATCCCGGGATTATATCACCGGCTTGGAGATAATCGACGTAGGCGGTCATGTCTGTTTCCTGAAGATCCTGTTGCTGAGGAATGTTCTCCTGAATAACATTTACTCCACTAGATTTGCATAATTTGGCAAAATGACCCCTTTTTGTGCATTTATTAAAAACTTTATCTCGCGCCGGACACTGTTCCAAATGATTAGTTGAGAAGGTGTTGCCACTCTTGAAGCAATCTTTATTCTGTGCGGGTCTGTCAGAACTGTTTCTCGACGTTAGTCCTCCGCGACTGCGTCCACCCCGAGGTTGTGACTTATAACGACCCCTCCTTTGGACGAAGTTTACCGGTTCCGATTTTATTTTTGGAAATCCGGTGTGGCTATTGGACGATCCCTGCTTTCTGATGTGGACTTGATTCTCGAGGCCTTTCTCCCGTCGTATTGCGTAGTCCAACGCTTGGTCGGGCGTTTTTGTTTCAGCTAAAGATCTTTTTGAACTTCGTCCTTTGTCATGTTCGCTGTAAACAAATCTCGAATTATTTCTGATTCGAGTCCACCATCATTGCATGCGGTACACTTGAAATTGCCTTTGACCACGAGTTCTGTGAGTCCACAGTGGAATTCTTCCAGGGTTTCTGTCTTTCCTTGCTTGCGCGTGAAGGCTTCATATCGGTCGAATGTTACATTTCGTTCTTTTACAAAGAGTCGTGTTAACCTTCCCCAGAAATCTTTTGTTAAGATTTCCTGAATTTTGAGATTCGGATAAAATTGTGTCAATCTTCTTTGGCCTTCAGTCCCCAGACACAAGTAAATATAGCTCCGGCTCTTCCACGGAATTCCGTCTACTGTTGGACCGAGGTTGTCTAAATGTTGACACTGATTTTCCCACGCTACTCGTTTTTCTTGGTTGCGTAGGTTGCGATCTCGTACCTGTTTGTCGGTTTCCCCCTCGATGGGGAGTTCATATCCTGGTTCTTGAGGTTTTTGTATAGCTGGGGGGTTTTGTAATAGCTTCGTCAAGTTTACACCGTCTTTTGCAATGATTCCGAGGAATAGTTGTTGGTTCCTTTTATCCCACTCTACCGGTGGGTCCGCTGAGGCTTTCTGCCAAAACGGTGTGATCCCCAATGGTTTTTTTGTAAGTGCTTGCTGCGCCATGTTATTCTCTCATCTGGTAGGTGAGATATAATCTATATTCGTCTGAGTCTATGCTGAACGCTAACTAAGAATTGAACTGTTAAGAGAACAACTTAAATTCATCTAACAATGTTTAAGTCTGGCTGACACTGTCCTCGAATCAATTGAGAGACAGTGTTTCATAATAACTAGTACTTATACTAGGTACTTATTTAATCATCAGATTTCTATATGTGTTAACTAATCAGTTATGTTTATAGTATGTAATCATTACCAACTGGTAGTTCTAGCACCTACATCTAGATCATTAGTAAAGGATGTTTTTCTATAATATCCGTACGGATAACAACTTAACTGCTAGTATTTAAAATTTGATGTTTATACTTTTCAATTGCAGTTCTGGGAAATAAAATATTTCATTCGACTTGCTAACTGTATTGGAAGGCTAATGTGTGGGACTAAACAATTAAAGCAACAATTTAGAGCTTAACACGCCCGCATCCAAGTTTAGGCGTAAATAATCGATTATAACGGATTATTATGATGATTTTTTGACAATTATAATCGATTATAATCATTAAAATTAGGTCCTTAAGGGATTTGTAATTGATTATAATCGTGCTATTTTCCAAGAGATTATAATCTCTTATAATCGATTATAATTGATTACAGTTCTTACCAAAAACCCTTAAAATCAATTATAATCGATTATAATCTCTCATTTTGCCGAAATTTTGCAATATTCGAATTATATTTTATGGGTTATTAATTTTGTGTCAGTAAGAAAATCTCTAGAAGAGAGATCTCTTGATCACGTTGGTTCATCTGAACACAAAGTTTTACCACGAAACAAAAGTTTCATAGAGATCCTTTCATATGAAGGGAAAGGTTCTCGCGGTATATGGAAAATAAATTTTCCGAGTCAATCATGAGACTGAATCAATTTGCTGATGTTTTGGTGTTTAAAAAAGCTTAAAATATGCATCACAAAACAACCCTAATGGGGAAGAAATGAAAAAAAAACTTATAATTTTGAATCAATTGGAAAACTTTGAAAATATTTTTCTCATTTTTTATAGAAACCAATGTCCACAAAAAGCATAAAATATAAGCAATTTAGATGCAACTTCGAAGACAAAAATGGACAAAAAAAGGGATTATAATCAATTATGATCGATTATAATGGATTTTTGTGCAAAACTAATGAAATAGAAACTTGAATAAAAATAATGGATGATAATCAATTATTATCGATTATAATTTTATCGAAAAATAGACGAATAAAAAATCGATTATAATCGATTATAATTGATTATAATTGATTATAATTTGATTTTAAAAAGAGTGATTATAATCGATTATTAATTGAATAAAATCGATTGTTTTTCAATTTTAGTGAGACTGGTACTAAAATGGTAATATAATCGATTATTAGCGCTTGAAACTGAATGCGGGCGCTTAAAAAAGTCCTCTCTTAGAAAAGCTTCAAATGTTTGCCTATCAATGGATTTTGTTATCATATCAAAATCATTGTATTTATAACCTATACGCTTGAAAACAGATACTCAAATGCGATTGGGCCAGTTAAGTGCCATTTTATTCCAATTAATTGTATTTTCATTGATAACTCACTAGACCGATCTAAACTTCCTTTGACACCTTTTAAAACAAGTTCAACGCCATAAAATTATCACAATAAAATTCAAAGCATCAGTAGGGTGATAAAACGGGGCAGTACAACAGTGCCGAAGTACAACAGTGCCGAAAATGAAAACTTTGTTCAACAGTGCCGAAAATGAAAACTTTGTTCAACGGTGCCGAAAATATGAACAAATTTCCACATATTAAGTGCGGTAATCAAAAATTAAACGGCGAACGTTTACAATCTTAAGTGGCGATTTTGGGAGAAAAAATTTGCAATTTAGCCGTTTTGGCGCCAAAATAATTGTTTAATTTGCAGTTGCAGACATTTTTGGCGCCGAAATTGGAGTGATTTTCTTTGATAATTAGCGTCAGTAATTTCTCGCTCTTTAGAAAATGCGTTGAAGTTATTCTGAAATTTTCCCGCCTTTTTCGGCACTGTTGTACTTCGGCACTGTTGAACGCCCCCGATAAAACATATGCAAGTGTCTGTAGATACAGAAAGCGACCCAAATTATATTCAGATCAGGTTAAAATATGCTTTTGATGATGTCAGCCAACTGCTGTTACTATTTCTTTGGTGGTAGCTAACTTGATAGTTCATTCATTAATAATCTAATATTTCAATCAATTTTTTGTTCTAATCATATCCGATGAGTGAAGCCAGACAAACGTGAGTATTTTGGCAAGTTCACGTGAAAATATTTATCGATATACATCTGACCGGAAACAAAACCAACAAGAATGCTCGTATCAGGGCGAAGCCCTGAATGTTCCGACTGCCTTTTAAGGTTTATGGAGAAGCAGTAATAACATTAAAAAAATTAAATGAAATAAAATAAAAAGAAAAATTTTTTTTTTCTAAAATTTGAAATTTTTTTGTGAAATCATCCCCCCACACGCCATGTGAAGTACAAAGGGATAAATTTCGTTCCTTGTAACAAATCAATTATGGCAAATAAGCTTCGTTCACTTATCTCCGCTTACTCGTTATTAGCGTGAATTATATCGCGCGTTAATTGTCCCAAATTGGTCAAAATGGCAACCTTTAAACCCTCATAACTTTACGAAAAATGATCACAGGTGAAATATCTTTTCAAATTTAAGCTCAGGACAACAATACCTTCTGAATGATATAAAAGAATCCCGTCAAAATGGCTAGTTTAAAAGTCGAAATTTGTCTGAAGAAAAAAAAACCCACCCCGAGCACAAATATTCCGTTACTTTCGTATCGAAAGTCGGAACAACAAGACTGCTCGTATCAGGGCGAAGCCCTGAAAGTTCCGACTACCTTTTAAGGTCTATGGAGCATTAATTAGATAGAAAATTTCAATGTAATAAAAAAAATAAAAACAATTTTTTGAAAAAATTTGAGTTTTTATAATAAAACATCCCCCCACACGTCATATTAAGTACAAAGTGATAAATTTTGCGCCTATTAACAAATCAATTATGGCATATAAGCTTCCTTGAACCAATTTGGAACAATTTCTAAGACGGATTAAATATCGCTTACGCGTTTATAGCGCGAAATTTATCGCGCGTTAATTGTCCCAAATTGGCCAAAATGGCAATCTTTAAATCCCCATAACTTTACGAAAAATGATCACAGGTAGAATAACTTTTCAAATTCAAGCTCAGGAAAACAATAGTTTTCGAATGATATAAAAAAATTCTGAAGAAAAAAAAACCCACCCCGAGCACAAATATTCCGTTACTTTCGTATCGAAAGTCGAAACAACAAGACTGCTTGTATCAGGGCGAAGTCCTGAAAATTCCGACTGCCTTTTAACGTTTATGGAGCAGTAACTACATAAGCAACATAAAAAACAAACAAAAATAAAACAAAATGAAACTATTTTTTTCTAAAATTTGAAAATGTTTCTATGAAAATCATCCCCCCACACACCATATAAAGTACAAAACAATAGATTTTGCTCCCAGTAACAATTCAATTATGGCAAATAAGCTTCGTTCAACCAATTTTCTAAGACGGATTAAATCTCCGCCTACGCGTTAAAAGCGCGAACTATATCGCACGTTAATTGTCCCAAATTGGTTAAAATGGCCAAAATGGCAAACTTTAGACCCACATAACTTTACGAAAAATAATCACAGGTGAAATATCTTTTCAAATTCAAGCTCAAGACAACAAAAGCTTTCGAATGATATAAAAAAACTCCGTCAAAAATAGCTAGTTAAAAGGTCGAAATTTGTCTGAAGAAAAAAAAACCCACCCCCAGCACAAATATTCCGTTACTTTCGTATCGAATGTCGGAACAATAAATTCATTTATACTGATATGATTTGTAATTTTAGCACTTTTTAAGCAAACAAGTATTTAAAGAACAGATTGCAACGCAAAAACGTTTTAACGCTTAAACAAAAATAGCCGTTTCCCGTTCGAGACAGAAACTTCGTTCAAAGTAGCGTACCAATGAAGAGGGCGATAGAGGGTCTCTCTTTGGTTCTATTTTATGTCATCCATTTTTTTGCCAACCCTAGACATTTTGCAACCCTGAGGGAGAAAAACGCAATTTTTTTAATCAAAACTTTTCAAAAAGTGATAAAAACGTCACTTATAGTCTTTTTCAAAAATGTCACAAGTTTTGCGAAATGCGGTTTGTTATTTCTAGGTTTTGAGATCAGCTCGGAGAATCAAATTATTGTTCCGACTTTCGATACGAAAATAACGAAATATTTGTGCTCGGGGTGGTTTTTTTTTCTTCAGACAAATTTCGACTTTTTAACTAGCCATTTTTGACGGAATTTTTTATATCATTTGAAAGCTATTGTTTTGCTGAGCTCAAGTTTGAAAAGATATTTCACCTGTGATCATTTTTCGTAAGGTTACGGGGGTTTAAAGATTGCATTTTGGCCAATTTGGGACAATTAACGCCCTATATTTCGCGCTATTAACGCGTAAGCGGAGAGTTAATCCGTCTTAGAAATCGTTCCAAATTGGTTAGAAGAAGCTTATTTGCCATAATTGGTTTGTTACAAGGAGCGAAATCTATCCTTTTGTACTTTATATGGCGTGTGGTGTGATGATTTTTATTTAAAAATTTCAAATTTTAGAGAAAAAAATATCATTTTTTTTATTTCATTGAATTTTTTAATGTTATTACTGCTCCATAAACCTTAAAAGGCAGTCGGAACATTCAGGGCTTCGCCCTGTTACGAGCAGTCTTGTTTGACTTAAGAAAAGGTTGATAAAATTTCCACAACTTTTTCGAGAATCCAACCCCCTGGAAAGAAAAATAAAGGAAATATGAGATTCTTTTTTCATTATAGCTCGAATATAGTTTGGAAAGGCATTCATGCATTTTTCTAGGGGACTGAACATCTAAATCAAATGTCCTCCCACAACGTGGCCAAACAATAATGCAACCTTGTAAAAATATTATATTTTGTTACAGAGTAGCTTCTCCAATAGCGTCGACCAAATGCTGTCGTCTGGTGCTATCCACTTCACTTGTGATGATGACGCTGATAGTTCTTTTGAGTGAACTTAGTGATGCCTCCTCGCCTGGTATTGAGGATGGGCCGGGAATGAAGGGGTGTCCAGATAATATGTTTTCCTGTAGTCAATCGAGACTCCACTGCATAAAAAAGTGAGCGTTCGCCTAACCTCAAGGATATCCGTTGCTGCGCAAGCAGCACTGAATGTTTCGACCACAAAACCTCAAGTTCAGAAATTCAAAACGAGGCATTTTTTTTAATATCGAAAAAAAACACTTTTCTGGTCTATATGTTATTTTTATTGGGAATGATTAATTGAACTGGGTGAACTTTAGCGAGAAAAAGAAATGGTTATTGCTTGAAAAAGCGATTATATTGCAGCATCGAATTGGGTGTCATCAAATTTAAATATCACAAATTTCCAAACTTTGGTCTGAAAATAGAAAAAAAACGCATCAATTTTTCCAAGAATGGGACGACCTTTTTGTATTTCTGGAGAGCGCATCACGACAAATAGGGCTTTAAAATGATATCATAATTGACCGCTAAGAGCTTTCAACAAGGCCTTAAAAATAGTTCATTTCCACTTCATGAAGAAGGAACTATTTCTTTGAGGTAGTCATAACGCCATAGTTTGTTCGTTCAAGATTTAAAAAAAAACCGAATAACAATTTATAGAGGTTCATAATGATACCACCTTTGACTCCCTACGAGCTTTCTTTGAGGCAGTCAAAATTGGTAAAAACACCCTGAACCATTGTTCCTTCCATTCACTTCATCAAAAAGTCGGGATTATAAAAAATGAGAACTCTCATGAGTAACTTGTAAGTTGCTTTGGAAGGTCTGTTTTGACTTCTTTTTCGAATCTGAATCAAGAATTCTGTTAGACATCCGATCGAACGCTTTTCCGGATTGCCTGAATTAAAAATTATATAAGCCAGTTAACAAAGGCTGGAAATAAATTAAAAGCAAGGGTAAAAAGGGCACATTGAAAAGGGTAAACAACGAGTCAGTTGATCTGATTACATACTATAATATATATTGAAGAATAAAAGATTCCAGGGGAAGCCCCATAGATATTGAAGAAAAAAGAAAAAGGTCAAATTCGAATTCCAGGGGAAGCCCCAGCCACGCCTCCAAAAACCTTTACGGTTTTATAAAAAACACTTTTTTAAACTTTTTTGCCTTCCTTATTCTTCTCCTTCTGTTTTTTTAACCACTTTTCATATCCTTTTGCTCAGCGGGATTTAATTTACCACTCTCCAATTTCAATTTATCACAAAACCAAGAAAACTTACCAAGGGTTTAATTCAAGCATCAAATTCAAACCCTTGGGTTTCGAACTCCCAATACTTAAATCAATTTATCAATTTTTAACAGAAGATCTTGTTAAATTTGTTATTTTACGACCTTTGGAGAACGAAAAAGCAAACTTTGTGGTCAGAGCGACTTACTCTGCAGGCAAAATTTGTCAATTGAAACAGATTTCGACAAAAATTTCCAATAATAACTTCGAACACGTCGATGTCGAATCAAAAATTAATAAGAATTCTTCATTGATTTCATCCCACCCTCCAATGCTGGCACCATAGCTACCTAAATTCTTACATATGTGCCTTACAATTGGTCAGAATTCAAGAACTGGAAAATTGAAACTAAAAAGTTTGAAAGCCTTGCAATATACGATATAGCTTAAACATGCAAAAATAATACGTTGAAAAAGCCTGCGAGGGCTTTAGCATGGTGAGATAATGGCCCGCATTTTAATATAAAATAGATCAAATCTATGTCTCAAAATTCTCTTTTCAATCATTTGAAACTATAATATTAACATTGATTAGAGAAAAACTATGTGACGCGTTCATCAATTGCGAGAACGGTGCCGACGAAGCTGCCGAACTGTGCATCTGGGCGGGATCAGATTACTACTACGACTACTACGCAGACAGAAGCCAAGTTCGACACTATGAGACAGACGGTATAATGAACTCATAGCATTGAGAACGTACCTGTAATAAGTGAAGTGTACTGATTTGAAATGTATTGACTTTCTCAAAATTTTTATTAGCAGTCTCTAAGTTTCGCATCACTTGCCGAGAAAAAAGCCGAGAAAAATGAAATATCGATAAAAAAACTAGGTGAACTATAAGGTATCGATGAAGAAAACCTGTATCCCAGCTGTACGAGTTTCATATTTTTTGAACTTGTTACACTTATGCCGGACGAAATGCGTGATTTCAATAATTCGGTTTGCCCAAAACCTTAATTGTTTATGTTTGTCTACTGAAATAAGTAAGAATGAAAAATGTTGAGTTTTTTCAATTTCCAACGAAATAAAACTTCTCTTACGAAAAATTAGGAAGTAGCCGCTTCTGCGGAGAAACTCGCGCAACCACTTCTTTCGATTGAAATTTTCATCGCAGATTTGAAAGGTTAGTTTTCAAGAAAATTGAAAAAGTTTCTAACAAAAACTGTCAAAAATTAAAAACTCGACTTTCCGAAAACTGTTATTTTCTTTCTGCTAAAAAACAGGTCGTGGCCGGTTAAGTATAGATTCCCAAAATCGCGTTTTTCGATTGAACACTTAACCTGAGCACAGTAATTTTCGAGTGAAGTCAAGAAAAATTTCCAAAAAACGTTCAAAGTTGTTTGAAAGCCACAAATTTCTTTTAAACTGGGTGTAGTAAACTGGGTTCTAACAAAACTAGGTGTAGTTAATTATAAAAGAAAGCTTTCAACAACCCGTTGTGTCGCTTAAACCTGACATTAGATTTGACACAGAGGCGAAGTTGCACTTCGCATACACAAGCAAAAATATGACCGATAACGCTACTGGGAAAAACTGAATGAGTAAAACATTGAGTCTACAAAATTTCTTAAGTGACGCACGCCATTTATGACGCATTAGCAGTACCAGTTAATTGGAAAAAAAAAGAAATTTACATACTAACATGCCCTAATTTATAGAGCAGTCTATGGAGCAGTAACAACATGAAGAAAATAAATGTAATAAAAATGACCTGAAATTTTTTTAAACTTGAAATTCTTTGTGAAAATCATCACCCTTCACGCCATATTAAGTACAAAGCGATAAATTTCGCTCCTCGTAACAAATCAATTTTGGCAAATAAGCTTCCTTTAACTAATTTGGAACGATTTCTATGACGGATTAAATCTCCGCTTACGCGTTGCGCGAAAAGTATAGCACGTTAATTGTCCCAAATTGGCCAAAAGGACAATTTTTATACCCCAACGAAAAATGATCACAGTTGAAATATCTTTCCGAATTTTAAGCTAAGGACAACAATACTTTTTGAATGATATAACGAAATCCCCTCAAAAAAGACTAGTCAAAATGTCGAAATTTGTCTGAAGAAAAAAACCACCACCCCGAGCACAAATATTCCGTTACTTTCGTTACGAAAGTCGGAACAATAACAATCTGTGTTAAAATCCTTAGCATTGGCTGTACTTAATAGCTGGTTATTGATTAAAAAGAAGACTTTAAAAATGAACACATTTAATCGCAACAATATTTGCGCCGCAACAAAATTTGCGACTTAATTAGGAAAAAAAGATAGTTCATACTATGACACAAGCATTGCTTGTGTAAAAAGATATTTGTCAAGAAAATTCTAAAAAACTGTCAACAATTCAGATACTTGATATTTCGTTTCGGAGAAGCATAACGTTTTGTAGGAAAAAATTGCGCCTAGCTGCTTATTTCGATTGAAACCAAAAACGCAAGTTTGGCAGACTAGTTCTCCAGATAAAACATAACATTTCAAAATAAGTCCAAAAAATCAAAAAGGACTTTTCCGAGGGGCGCAGTCTGGTATAAAGAGGAGCTTCCTAAAATCCGCTTTTTGGATTGTCCCGAAAATCCCAGATATGCTAGGGTTTTTTGATACAACACATCAAATTCTGATAAAAAAAACTTATAAAATTGACTTTCAAAGGATCAAAAATTTTCATTTAAAAACTTTTGAGTGGCCGCTAATGCAGGGTAGCTTCCCACTACCTGTTAAATCCATTGAGCCCATAACCTCCGAACGCCATATATATTTGTGTGTAATGAAAAGTTTCGGCTTAGCCAATTATGTAGTGGAGCTCTTCAATTCCGTTCTAGTCATTGAAACTAAAAGTTAAGATTTGGTACCTTAGTTTGTGAGATTACGAAAAAAAATCAAAAAAATCTGTCAATATTCTCCCCACAGACTTTTTCGGAGTTCAAACAGGAATTCTAGGCAAATATGCCCAGCAAGACATTTGAAATTCAATCTAGCAACTGAACATAACTTAGGAAGCCGAAACAAGGCCGACAATCTTTGAGCAGACACCAGTTGAGCCGAAAAGTTTCAAGTTCCCTCTGAAACTACCGTAGTAATTAGTACCCAGCCAGTAGTTTAATTTGAATTTTTATGAAATTGAGCATGTCAGCTGATTGAGCAAGTGATTCAACTGATTTTTAAAAATTATTTAACCCGAAAAAAATCTATAAGCGTAAAAACATTGAATAATAAAACCTCAAAACAAGGGCCGGAGCATCCCAACTAAATGTTCTTTTTTCTGTTTTAAAATTAAATTTGAACAAAAGTTTGACGGAGATTTTTTTAAATTTCAGTACATAGCTGGAAAAGTATGATCTCTTTTGAATTTCAGGATAATTTAGAATTGACATTTTTTGATAGGCAGTTTTGAGTAAACTGGATCAATGTGTAATTTTTTTATTTCGCTGGGAAATCTTGAAATTAAATGCTGTTTTCAAAAGGAGAAGCTGATGAAGTTTTTCGTGACCTTTACAAGTTTAATGTGGAGCTTGCCTTCCTTTTAACAAAGGAAATGAACTGAAGTTTAATAAGGAAGATCATTTTGAGCAATAAGTTGAGTAGAAGAATAAAAGCAAGAAAGATTGAGAGCTGAGAGAGGGGGTAGCTGACGGTAGATAAGTTGAAATTTAAGTATTTAGACCTGAGAGAGAAGGTAGTTGACGGTAGTTAAATTGAAAACAAATTGATTTTTAGTTAGGAGTGAGGGGTACATTCAACTCGAATGTGTGGGTTTAACCAATCAGAATTGTTTATTCTTATTTGAATTGTAGTCGTATCCAATCAGATTTCAGCTTCTTTTCGCGGAATTTTGTATAAAGATCGTAACTAATCGGAAACAAAGTTCCATTAGGAATTTGTAGACATTGTCGTTTTCAATCACAAAAATGTTTATTTTTGTTCTAGTTGTATCCAATCAGAGAACCAGTTTAAAGACTTAACTCTTCCAAATAAATAAAAATATACACAAAAGCAATCGCGGAAATAAATGACCAAAAGTTGCTTGCTGTAAAAATGAGAAAAATTGCCGATATAAGTAACAAAAGAAGAAAAATTAGAAAAAGTAGCATTTCCAAAATTTCTTTCATCAACTTGATTGTATTTTTTGTATGTAATCAGTGAGAAGTTTTTTATTTTTGAGTCCATAGTCAAGTTCTTTATTTTGGTCTAGATTTGAGAGGATAACTCAAAGTTGATGAAATTTTTCAAAGCAAATCTCTGGGAATCTGATTCCAAACCTGATAAAACAGCATTTTGAGCTGTGATAATTTTTGAAGAAATGAAGAAATAAAGAGCTTTGCTGGGAGTGAGCCAAATTTGGGCATCGGGTAGGGAATAAAGGGAGTTTTTGATATATTATCGTACGACTTTCTGATGAATTTCAATTTCTCGAGAATAAACAAAACTTCGTTCCTTCTGAGGCGTAATTCAGCCGTAAATTTAGAGCTTTGATACACAATATGTGGATCAAAAGTAAACTCTTTGACTGAGTAAGATTCTCTAAAGAGACCTTTACTTAGTCGGATAACTCTATTTTGTACAATAAAAACGTCCAAAAATTATGAAAAAAGAAAGAGTCAACATCTATTCCATCAATGAGAAAATAAAGTGGAATTTTTTATTTTTCCTTGTAAAGTAACTCGAGGAAGTTCAAATATTTTTTGATAGTCATTTTTCGAATAATGATTAAAATTTTTAAAAATTGATAAACAGATCACTTTAAGAAAATGCTGGATTCTGATTGGTTGAAATCCAATAAAAAAATGTTACTGTAAATAAGACAGTGCTTGATAAATCTATGCTGCTTTGTACTACAGCAGACTTGACAACTATACAGAACAAAGTCAATAAGCAAGTTTGTACAATAGAGAGACAAAATACAAAATGGCGATTCAAGTTGATCTTAAATGTGACCATTTTTGCCGCCTTACTGAAAAAGGTACCCATGGAATTCCAGATTCTGTGATTCCCGAACCACTTCTGAGGAATAGCATGTTAGTTGTTTGGTTTTGGATCAAAACAAAACAACCATACGAAACATAACATTTCAAAATAAGTCCAAAAAATCAAAAAGGACTTTTTCGAGGGGCGCAGTCGGGTATATAGAGGAAATTCCTAAAATCCGCTTTTTGGATTGAACCAAAAATTCCAGATATGCTAGAGTTTTTTGATAAAATACATCAAATTCTGATAAAAAAGTTATGAAATTGACTTTCAAATGATAAAAACTTTTCGTTTAAAAACTTTTGAGTGGCCGCTAATGCAGGGTAGCTTCCCGATACCTGTTAAATCCATTGAGCCCATAGCCTCCGAACGCCATATATATTTGTTTGTAATGAAAAATTTCGGCTTAACCACTTATGGAGGGCAGCTCTTCAATTCCGTTCTAGTCATTGAAACTAAAAGATAAGATTTGGTACCTTAGTTTGTGAGATTACGAAAAAAAATCAAAAAAATCTGTCAATATTCTCCCCACAGACTTTTTCGGAGTTCAAACAGGAATTCTAGGCAAATATGCCCAGCAAGACATTTGAAATTCAATCTAGCAACTGAACATAACTTAGGAAGCCGAAACAAGGCCGACAATCTTTGAGCAGACACCAGTTGAGTCGAAAAGTTTCAAGTTCCCTCTAAAACTACCGTAGTAATTAGTACCCAGCCAGTAGTTTAATTTGAATTTTTATGAAATTGAGCATGTCAGCTGATTGAGCAAGTGATTCAACTGATTTTTAAAAATTATTTAACCCGAAAAAAATCTATAAGCGTAAAAACATTGAATAATAAAACCTCAAAACAAGGGCCGGAGCATCCCAACTAAATGTTCTTTTTTCTGTTTTAAAATTAAATTTGAACAAAAGTTTGACTGAGATTTTTTAAAATTTCAGTCCATAGCTGGAAAAGTATGATCTCTTTTGAATTTCAGGATAATTTAGAATTGAAATTTTTTTGATAGGCAGTTTTGAGTAAACTGGATCAAAGTGTAATTTTTTTATTTCGCTGGGAAATCTTGAAATTAAATGCTGTTTTCAAAAGGAGAAGCTGATGACGTTTTTCGTGACCTTTACAATTTTAATGTGGAGCTTGCCTTCCTTTTAACAAAGGAAATGAACTCAAGTTAAATAAAGAAGATCATTTTGAGCAATAAGTTGAGTAGAAGAGTAAAAACAAGACAGATTTAGAGCTGAGATAAGGGGTAGCTGACGGTAGATAAGTTGAAATTTAAGTATTTAGACCTGAGAGAGAAGGTAGTTGACGGTAGTTAAATTGAAAACAAAATGATTTTCTGTTAAGAGTGAGGGGTACCTTCAACTCGAATGTGTGAGTTTAACCAATCAGAATTGTTTTTCCTTATTTGGATTGTAGTCGTATCCAATCAGATTTCAGCTTCTTTTCATGGAACTTTTGTATAAATATCGTAACTAATTGGAAACAAAGTTTCATTTGGAATTTGTAGACCTTGTCGTTTTCAATCACAAAAATGTTTATTTTTGTTCTAGTTGTATCCTATCAGAGAACCAGTTTAAAGACTTAACTCTTCCAAATAAGTAAAAATATACACAAAAACAGTCGCGGAAATAAATGACTAAAAGTTGCTTGCTGTAAAAATGAGAAAGATTGCCGATATAAGTAACAAAAGGAGGAAAATTAGAACAAGTAGCATTTCCAAAATTACTTTCATCAACTTGATTGAGTTTTTTGTGTGTAATCAGTGAGAAATTTTTTATTTTTGAGTAGATAGTCAAGTTCTTTGATTTTGGTCTAGATTTGAGAGGATAACTCAAAGTTGATGAACTTTTCAAAGCAAATCTCTGAAAATCTGATCCCAAACCTGATAAAACAGGATTTTGAGCTGTGAAAATTTTTATTGAAATGAAGAAATAAAGAGCTTTGCTGGGAGTTTTTCCAAATTTGGGTATCGGGTAGGGAATAAAGAGAGTTTTTGATACATTATCGTACGACTTTCTGATGAATTTCAATTTCTCGAGAATAAACAAAATTTGTTTCCTTGTGAGGTGTAATTCAGCCGTAAAATTAAAACTTTGATACACAATATGTGGATCAAAAGTAAGCTCTTTGACTGAGTAAGTTTCTCTAAAGAGACCTTTACTTAGTCGGATAACTCTATTTTGTACAATAAAAACGTCCAAAAATTATGAAAAAAGAAAGAGTCAACATCTATTCCATCAATGAGAAAATAAAATGGAAGTTTTTCTTTTTGCTTGTAAAGTAACTCGAGGAAGTTCAAATATTTTCTGATAGACATGTTTCGAAAAATGATTAAAGTTTTTAAACAATGATAAACAGATCACTTTTAGAAAATGCTGGATTCTGATTGGTTGAATTCCAATAAAAAATGTTATTGTAAATAAGACACTCTTTGATAAATCTATGCTGCTTTGTACTAAAGCAGACTTGACAACTATACAGAACAAGGTCAATAAGCAAGTTTGTACAATAGAGAGACAAAATACAAAACGGCGATTCAAGTTGATCTTAAATGTGACCATTTTTGCCGCCTTACTGAAAAAGGTACCCATGGAATTCCAGATTCTGTGATTCCCGAACCACTTCTGAGGAATAAGCATGTTAGTTGTTTGGTTTTGGATCAAAACAAAACAACCATACAAAACATAACATTTCAAAATAAGTCCAAAAAATCAAAAAGGACTTTTTCGAGGGGCGCAGCCGGGTATATAGAGGAGCTTCCTAAAATCCGCTTTTTGGATTGAACCAAAATTTCCAGATATGCTAGGGTTTTTTGATAAAATACATCAAATTCTGATAAAAAAATTATAAAATTGACTTTCAAATGATAAAAACTTTTCGTCTAAAAACTTTTGAGTGGCCGCTAATGCAGGGTAGCTTCCCACTACCTGTTAAATCCATTGAGCCCATAACCTCCGAACGCCATATATATTTGTTTGTAATGAAACATTTCTGCTTAGCCACTTATGGAGGGCAGCTCTTCA
Organism: Symsagittifera roscoffensis; assembly: GCF_963678635.1. Taxonomy (NCBI): domain Eukaryota; kingdom Metazoa; phylum Xenacoelomorpha; order Acoela; family Convolutidae; genus Symsagittifera; species Symsagittifera roscoffensis. The sequence continues at coordinate 49,501,244 of NC_087063.1, read as the reverse complement.
ATTCCTTTCTAGTCATTGAAACTAAAAGTTAAGATTTGGTACCTTAGTTTGTGAGATTACGAAAAAAAATCAAAAACATCTGTCAATATTCTCGCCACAGACTTTTTCGGAGTTCAAACAGGAATTCTAGGCAAATATGCCCAGCAAGACATTTGAAATTCAATCGAGCAACTGAACATAACTTAGCAAGCCCAAACAAGGCCGACAATCTTTAAGCAGACACCAGTTGAGCCAAAAAGTTTCAAGTTCCCCTGAAACTACCGTAGCAATTAGTACCCAGCCAGTAGTTTAATTTGAATTTTAATGAAATTGAGCATGTCAGCTGATTGAGCAAGTGATTCAACTGATTTTTAAAAACTATTTAATCCGAAAAAAATCTATAAGCGTAAAAACATTGAATAATAAAACCTCAAAACAAGGGCCGGAGCATCCCAAGTTTTTTTTTGTTCTGTTTTAAAATTAAATTTGAACGAAAAATTGACTGAGATTTTTTAAAATTTCAGTACATAGCTGGAAAAGTATGATCTCTTTTGAGATTCTGGATAATTTAGAATTGAAAATTTTTTTGATAGGCAGTTTTGAGTAAACTGGATCAATGTGTAATTTTTTTATTTCGCTGGGAAATCTTGAAATTAAATGCTGTTTTCAAAAGGAGAAGCTGATGACGTTTTTCGTGACCTTTACAATTTTAATGTGGAGCTTGCCTTCCTTTTATCAAATGAACTAAAGTTAAATAAAGAAGATCATTTTGAGCAAAAAGTTGAGTAGAAGAGTAAAAACAAGACAGATTTAGAGCTGAGAGAAGGGGTAGCTGATGGTAGATAAGTTGAAATTTAAGTATTTAGACCTAAGAGAGAAGGTAGTTGACGGTAGTAAAATTGAAAACAAAATGATTTTCAGTTAGGAGTGAGGGGTACCTTCAACTCGATTGTGTGGGTTTAACCAATCAGAATTGTTTTTCGTTATTTGGATTGTAGTCGTATCCAATCAGATTTCAGCTTCTTTTCATGGAAAATTTTGTATAAAAATCGTAACTAATCGGAAACAAATTTCATTTGGAATTTGTAGACCTTGTCGTTTTCAATCACAAAAATGTTTATTTTTGTTCTAGTTGTATCCAATCAGAGAACCAGTTTAAAGACTTAACTCTTCCAAATAAGTAAAAATATACACAAAATCAGTCGCGAAAATAAATGACTAAAAGTTGCTTGCTGTAAAAATGAGAAAGAATGCCGATATAAGTAACAAAAGAAAGAAAATTAGAACAAGTAGCATTTCCAAAACTTCTTTCATCAACTTGATTGAATTTTTTGTGTGTAATCAGTAAGAAATTTTTTAATTTTGAGTAGATAGTCAAGTTCTTTGATTTTGGTCTAGATTTGAGAGGATAACTCAAAGTTGATGAACTTTTCAAAGCAAATCTCTGAGAATCTGATTCCAAACCTGATAAAACAGGAATTTGAGCTGTGAAAATTTTTATTGAAATGAAGAAATAAAGAATTTTGCTGGGAGTTTCTCCAAATTTGGGTATCGGGTAGGGAATAAAGAGAGTTTTTGATACATTATCGTACGACTTTCTGATGAATTTCAATTTCTCGAGAATAAACAAAAATTTTTTCCTTGTGAGGTGTAATTCAGCCGTAAAATTAAAGCTTTGATACACAATATGTGGATCAAAAGTAAACTCTTTGACTGAGTAAGTTTCTATAAAGAGACCTTTACTTAGTCGGATAACTCTTTTTTGTACAATAAAAACGTCCAAAAATTATGAAAAAAGAAAGAGTCAACATCTATTCCATCAATGAGAAAATAAAATGGAATTTTTTCTTTTCGCTTGTAAAGTAACTCGAGGAAGTTGAAATATTTTTTGATAGACATTTTTCGAATAATGAATAAAGTTTTTAAAAAATGATAAATAGATCACTTTTAGAAAATGCTGGATTCTGATTGGTTGAATTCCAATGAAAAATATTACTGTAAATAAGACACTCTTTGATAAATCTATGCTGATTTGTACTAAACCAGTCTTGACAACTATACAGAACAAAGTCAATAAGCAAGTTTGTACAATAGAGCAACAAAATACAAAATGGCGATTCAAGTTGATCTTAAATTTGACCATTTTTGCCGCCTTACTGAAAAAGGTACCCATGGAATTCCAGATTCTGTGATTCCCGAACCACTTCTGAGGAATAAGCGTGTTAGTTTTTTTTGTTTTGGATCAAAACAAAACAACCATACAATGAAAATTTGTATTTTTTGCGAGCGCTTGCAGTTAATTAGCATGGAACAACTAGTCTTGAAACATCCACCTCCATAATTTTTAATGCTCTTTTTTTAAAAAATCCGGTTATGATCCGAAACAATTTCGTAGTTTTTCGATAGATAATCTGTCAATAGATGAAGATGTAGTAGAAAAAAATATCTTTATCTACGACATCGACATTGAAGATGGAGATTTTGTGGGTGAATTAGCTCGGAGAATTATCGAAAAATACGGGAATACAGTAGAGCTTCTACGATACAACAACCACATTATTCACGTCAATAACATCGACAACTTCTTCAAATGCTTCCGATGCCCAACTTGCGATACAATTTTTCACAAAGCAGACCACTTCAACCGCCATCTTATTTGTTGCAAAGATCGAATCAAAATATTAACCCCAAAAATATTTACACCAAAGAACTTCCAAAGAACAAACCTTATTCAAAAATGTCGCTTTTTTTGACTTTGAATCAATTTGCGTGCCATTCCAAGAACTACAACCGACAGAAATAATAACTTGGATTGGGAAGCATGAACCCATATCAGTGTCAATCTCATCCAGTTTGCTTAATAAACGCATATTTTTGTAAGACAAAGATCCACAATCCCTCATTATTGACTTTGTGATAAATTTGAAGTTGTTAGCGGAAAAAAATAAAGCCGAAATGCAATCAAAGTTTCTGGAAATTGAAAATAACATCAAAAAGCGACTAGACACAACTTTCAGCATACTTAAAGAACTAGGCAATTTCAATAAGAGTGAAGCAAGAGAGTACGAAGACGAATGTATCGAGGATGAGAAAGAAACAGACGCATCCACTCACTTTCTCAGGATTCAAAAAAACCAATTGATTGATTTGATGCAACAACTGGAGAGATACACCAATACTCTACCAGTATTTGGATTCAACGGTGGTCGGTATGATATAAACCTCATTAAAGCATACCTCATTCTGTACCTTATCAACGAAAAAGAAATTGAACCTTCAGTTGTCAAGAAAGCAAACGACTTTGTTTCCTTCAAATTTAGAGATGTTCAGTTTCTGTATATTATGAAGTTTTTGGGTGGAGCTACTACTTGAGACTCTTTTCTAAAAGCTTACAAAGCCAGTGAGTTGAAAGGATACTTTCCATACGAGTGGTTTGATACCCCAAACAAGCTATATGTACAAAAACTACCCTCGTATGATGACTTCTACAGCAAACTGAAGAATAGCAAACCTCTCGATAAAGAGTATGACGATTTTCAGAAGCTTCTCAAAACTGAGTTAACTGAAGAGCAAACCGTGAAAAAACTCGGGTTTAAAACCAAACCACCTAGGGATTGGAAAACTACAAATACCTTAAATCTATCTGGGAACAGGAAAAGATGACAACATTTCGCGATTTTCTACAGTGGTATAACAACAAGGATGTTGTTCCTACCCTTGATGCTATGCAGAAAATAATTGAATTTTATCATGACAAAGGGATGGACATGTTAAAACTCGGCTGCACACTAGTGAATTTAGCGAACATCTGTCTACACAAGTCAACCGACTATACGTTTTACCTATTCTTTTCGCGTGATAGTGACTTGCTTGAAAAAATACGGGGAGGTATGACCGTTGGTCCCTCAATTGTTTTCACAAGGAAAACAGTAGCAAACGAAACGTATATTAGGAAATCAAACAACTTGTGTAAATCAATCGTTGGTATTGATGCTATTCAACTCTATCCTTATTCTATTTGTCAGGATATGCTATGCCCACAGGCTTGACTACGAGATGGGACTACATTGAAGAAACACAAAAATTCAAGGCAAAGCAAAATCGAGTTCGAACGTTTGCAAATATGGTCATGTCAAACTTTCAAGCAACCAGACCGCAGTGCAAAATTGATAGTTACTACACTGCAGGAACACAGAAAAAAAATTGATTGCTTCAGTGTTGATGGTTATTGCAACCCTTGTAAGACTGTTTTTGAAGCAATGGGTTGTTATTTTCGTTTTTGCCCTTGTCGAAGAAGCTAGATCCAACCTAACTGAAAGTGATGATGAAATCAAACGAGGAACCAAGAAAAGAGAAACGGATGAGCTTCGGAAAGATAACATTCGAGAAAAAGGATACTATAATGAAGAAATGTGGGAGTGTAGTTGGTATAATCAATTTAAAAACAATTTAGACGTGAAAAATCAGGTTAGAACTCCCTTTCTTTTCAAAAGACTTCTTTCTGCCAATTCACTACTGCAAAACATTAGAAATGAATCAATGTTCGACTACGTGCATTGCGATGAGTGTTCCAGATAAGCTAAAAACAAAATTTTCCAATTTCCCACCTATTTTCAAAAAAAATGATGTTACCAGAAACGATATTGGGGAATATATGAAAACCTATGCGGAAGAAAACGATTTGTTAAAACAACCAAAACGAATGTTGATATCGAGCTTCAAGTTGAGAAACGGAACACTTATCACACCACGTTTCAACTTTAACTTATATCTTGGACTACAGTGTGCGAAAAATCATCGAATTGTACAATACACACCGCGTAAAGTATTCAACAGTTTTGTTCGGTCGGTTGTTGATGCTAGGCGAGCCGGCGATGAAAATTTGTTATCTGGTGTAGTAGCCGAAACAATGAAAATTCTAGGAAATAGTTCCTACGGCTATCAAATATTGGACAGATCAAAACATACAATGACGAAATATCTTGGAGACAAAAAAACCCATAAAGCTATCAATAACCGATTCTTCAAAAACTCAATATCATAGCTAAAGATTTGTTTGAAGCGGAGCTTGTTAAATCTACTATAGAGCACCGTGAACCAATTATAGTATGATTCTTTATACTACAGAATGCCAAGTTGAGAATGTCAGAGCTGTATAATAACTTTTTCGATAAGTTTTGCGATGTCAACAAATTCGAAGAACTCGGTATGGATACAGATTTCCTCTATTTGGCTTTGGCAGAAAAAGATTTAGATGAATGTAACCTTCCCAGCAAGCAAGCAGAATGGACTGAAAAGCGAAGCAAGGACTGTCGAGACGATTTCAGAGCAGATGCGAAAAACAATTTTTCCCCCGTACTTGTTGCTTTAAATACAAGAAACATGACAACAGAGAACCAAGATTATTCAAGGAGGAGTTCAGATGCACCGAAAGAGTATGCCTGTAGAGTAAAACCTATTGCTGTTATGATAGTGAAAGTCAAAAGTAAAAGTTTAGCAGTAAAGGACAGAACAAATGCGCGTTAGAAGACTCTGGAGATGACCCGATGGCCAAGTATTGACAAGTTTTGGCTGAGGCAGTGACTTTGAAGTCAACAAATAGAGGATTTAAAACTATTAACCATGCAGTCGCAACTTGAGAACAAACTAAAAAAGGACTGAGCTAATTTTACCCTAAACGGGAAGCTGAATGTGATGGAATACATACTAAACCTCTAAATTTGTAAGAGATTATTTAGTAAAATTGTATACGATGCTGTGAATTATTACAATTTCTCTGTAATTAACTTTTTTTCAAAAATTCTTTTCAAACGCTACGTTTGGCTTAACAATATATTGTTTTTCGATTAAGAAAACATTAAGAATCTGGAACATTGGCAAAATTTATTCGCACGTAATACACCAATAAAATTTGCCCATTAGGTAACGCGCGCTGAAGTTTTTGCGAAAAAACTAGACATTTCCACACAAAAATCGAAAAAATACCGTTTTTCTTACCATTCTCTTACCATCACTCAAATCATGAAACCTTACCAACTCTATTCCCTATCTTAACAGATTAGGAAATCTATTCCCTATGTTATTACATAGGGTGAAGACCGGATACTCTATAGCCTATTATATTCTTTAAGCAGAGGGAAAGCGGAGCTTCGCAACAATTGCGATTAATAAAAACTGCATGGCGAACTAGCTGACAGAAAATGAGTCGAAAGTCTCTTCGCCTCAAAAAACAAAATAGTTCGCTCAACAAACAGGGCAACATGAGGCCACAATAATATAGACAGAAACCTATTCAGCCGACAAAAAAAGAGAAAGCAAACAAAAAATTAAAAAATTTACAAATCGAGTTTGCAAATATGAAGTTTGCAAGAAATTCGAACAGGACGGATGTTTAAAATATAGCCATGCTCAAAATATGTCTGTTGCAATGAAATATCTTGCTCATACAGACATCCATGAGATGAGTCCTGTGAAAAAAGTTATATGCAGCGGAAACTATTGTACAATGTTGCAATAATACCTTTGCTAATCGCCAGGGTCAAAAATTTTAAAGCCGTATGTAAGAGGAGCAGCTACCCTAATACATTAAACAATAATTTTCTATTAAAATATACTCCAAGTTCATAAATCTGGGTAGAAACTTAGCGTAGTTGCCGTTATCCGCAATCGTGATTAAATTTGAAGTTCTATCAAATCTACAAATAAAGCATCAATTCAAATTCAGTCACGGAGAGAACTCAACAAACGCTCACTGAAGACTAAAATTTTTTTCGACAGAGGATTTCGAGTTGATCCAAGTTCCAAATTAACATGGGACAATTAATTGCAGTGTCAATTCGCAGTTTGCCATTGGAAATGAATTTGCGATTTTCTCACAATTGCGATACAACACTCATGGCAAACTAGCCGACGGAAACTAAGTCGCTAAAAAGGAAAGAATAGATCAATCAAAATGATCACATGCTTGTCTCATCTGAAACTTGAATGAGTTTTTTTTCAAAACATAGCACAAAAAAAGATAGAGGTTTTACTCAAATGACACCAAAAACATTTTTTTGAGAACTTTTCGAATTCAAGAGAATATGTTGAATTTTTGCAAAATTATCTGATCAACTCATTTTTTTTCATAAAACCGGCCAAAAAAATACAGGATTTTTTTTAGTTCTGTAAAAAATATAAAAATTACAGGCTGCGTTATGCTCTTGATTTCGGATAGGGTACACCGTCTGCTCGTCAGGCTATCTTATTTTCGGCCGGATAGATTCGTGCAACTTCTTAATCTAATACCGATGCTAATCTTACTCTTATATCTACTAGTCTCAGGGTGTTTAACTAGTCTCTGCTAGGCTCAATAGATCTAGAGTATACTGGCTTATTGCGATTAATAGAAGGTCTCTTGGAGAGGTAACAAATTCTAAGTTAAATTCAAATCCCTCTGGTGCTGAAATTACAAGTAATTTCAGCTTTTACAAATAAGTGGGTTGTTAGTTAGATGGATCATGATTGGTTAATTTTAAATATTTTATAGTGATAAAATATCTAATTTATAACCAATACTAAAAAGTAGTTTAGATCTGGTTCCACCCAACCGGGGTTTACAGAGTTTTATATCTTTTATCTTCTATCTGTAATGAAGGATGGATGATGATAGTTGGTTTTTGGCGAGCATCATTTCTTGTTTCGTTCTTGGAGAAGAAAGCTCCAGGAAGCTGGAATCGTCGATAAGAAGTTGTTAGCTGTCGTTTGACAAAGACTCTGACCGCCAACGAAATCAGTCTGATTTCAAGATGGTTTGTTATGGTCGTCTGTTCTTGATCGGTTGTGTAGAACTATTTTTCAATCTGGATTGGAAATGGCGTGAAACTCGAGTTTGGAGGGAATGCCTTGTAACTCGGATCTGTACGTATAATTGAGCATCGAGGTGGTCATTGGTCTGATTCATTGAAGTCCTTTTCTGCGAAGTCAAGTCGTACTCTAAATCCTTTTTGAGTCGTGATTGTGGGCGTTATGTCGGTTGTGTTTAGCCATTCTGTAAGTTGAGTGTAATGGGGTCGTCTAGTCTTTGGATGCTAGTCTTCGTGGTTGTATGTGATCTATAAACTGCATATTATGATTTACATTTTATAAAATTTTGTTAATTCAATTTTTTAGTTATGATTTTGGTAAATTGTTTTCGCAAAAGCTTTTTCGTTTTAGTTCAGTTATGTTTAAGAGTTACTCACCCTTGAGTTTCTCTTGTCAAAAAAATAGTGTGGTCACAAAGCGTGGATGTAGCACGGTGGTTTAGGCCGGCTAAAGAGCATGCCCAGGACGTCCTCTCTGGTGGGTTGGGGGCAGGAGTGGGAGTATGATTTCAAGCTGCTTTTTTTAAGGGGTCCTGTTTTATGCTAACGTTTTTATGTTATATTTTTTCTGGTTTTTCTTTTGTTACTTTGGTTGTGTCCTCTTCTCAAACATCAAATTCTTTTTGTTTTGAGTTTGTCTTGCGACTTTTTGGTGTTTTATTATTTCTTTTTTAGACTTGGTAATAGTCTTCAAAAGAAAAAATTATCCAGTTTTAAGCTGGTTTAATCCGGTTTGGGTACCGTAGGTGTTCTTTTTCTTAGTCATGCTGTTAGTTTGTGGTTTATGGTGTTTAGTTAGCTGCGTGCGTTGGTTAGTTTGGCTATTATATAATTCCATTCCAACCGGGTTAAAGGAAAGTTCGAAACTTGTTATCGCTTGTTTGAGTTGTTGTTAGTGAAAACTTAAAACTTGAATTCATTTTTTTAAACAACTCTTCGTGGACGAGTTGTGCGATTGTGGATAAAATTCTTGTGCGGGTGAACTGCGGGGGTCTAAAATTATAAATTGATTATCATCGTGTTCAATTTTACTACATTTAGGGAAATAATTTTTATATGAATTTATTACTTTGATTTTGAATTTTACTGCATCATTTAGTGCTGTAGGTTTGATAGAGTTTTTTTATGAAAAAAAAGTTTGTATTTTTATTTGTTTTTTCTTGTTAAAGGTATTCGTGGTGTGAAGACTAAAGAAAATGTAAATTACTTAGTTTTAGTTTAAAATAGTTAGTTTTAAAATATTAAATTCTTACTTACCTTAGTCGTCGCGAAAGAAATCATGAGGGAAAACATCATGGATAGCATCTGATGTGGTTAGTAATTTTGCTAGTATGCGTATGATGTTTTTAGTTTGAAGCAGTGGCCAAAGCAATTGACGTGCTTTTATGGTTTTTAGTTCTTCGTGCCTACTGCAAATTCGTGAGGTGTGTTCTGAATTAGATTATAAATTTTGTGGTTGTATTTAGTGTTGTGGATGAATTCTAAAATGGGTACTTCTATAGGTTGAATATATTCATGCGGGACTATTAGGGTTCGGGATTCTTCTTCGTTGAAGGTCTTGATGAGGGGACAGAGTATATACATCTGGATGATTGGGTCATAATTCCGGAGGATGCCTTGAAGTTTAAAATCTTTAACACAATATGTGAAGTTTAGGAAAAACGCTGAGGTGTATTTACAATTGATGAATTGAAACGTATGGTGGGGTTGTCGTGACGGTGTGTGTAAATGAAAATGATTCTGGATAAAACGATAATAAGTGTAGGTGTGTGTTTCTTTAGTTCGCAACATGATGTCGTGTGAACGGTGCAAATCGTGTTCTTTTGGTGTGAGAAAATGAAAGGTTAGTGAAAATGTTTGAAATGTTTCGTGAAATGAATCGTATGCTTGAATATCTGATAATGCTTCTGAAATAATGTGATCATGCTTTTTATCTAGTATGCTAAGTGTGAATAAGTAGGGTGTTTTGAGGAAAAAATTTTCTGTTAATTGTGGGTTTGCAAATTGATCGTCGTCAAGAAATTGGTCTTGAATAGATCTGATGATGTTATGATCATAATATTCAATTGAATAGTCGTTTACTCGGGGTGCAGTGAATGTTTTTAGTAACTTTTTATATCCTACGTATGTAAATTGTCGGGGGGTTAGTGATGTGGTTAGTCTAAATATTTCGCTTTTATTTCTCTCAATATCTTTTGTGATGTTAAGGAGTGGTAGCGTAAGGGGGTTAGTAAAATTGTAATAAGATGTCCAATGAAGTGTGGGTATTAACACATGTTCATCGACAAAATGATGTGGTTCAGGGTTAGGGTCGGATTGATTTAATGTATATTGGGGGAATAAAGGTAGGGTTATTTGAAGATAATTTGTAGTATTGGTGAGGTCTGGATAGTTAACGTATTCTCGGGCGGTTCCGGGTTTGGATGGGAACGGGTGATTTGGGAATTTACGTTTAAAGGTTCCATAAGCTCGGTTAGTACTGGTGGATGTTTCTGTTGATGTGGATGATTGAGCTAGTGATGGAATATAATCTGAAATTGGTGTAGGTGTTGGTGGATTTGATGATAATATTGTTAATGATAGTTGGTGAATAGTGAGAGTGTGGGAAGATAGTAACTGTTCTTGGAGTGTTATAAAATTATCTAATTCTTCAGAAATTTGAATATTATCTGGGGAATTGTTGATTGATCGTTCATAATGAAATGGTGAGTAGGTTGGGGTCACTTGAGAAGGAGATTAGGGAGATGTACATTGTTTTTTAGGTTGAATAGGTCGAAAGGTGGGTTTGGAGAAGGTTGAAGAGTTGGTCTGGGTATGGGTAGAAGGGGATGGTTCGGAATGAGTTTCTACATCGGAGTTATTGAATTGTGATATTGTCTGAAAAACTGTGATATCTGAGTTAGTATCGGAATTCTTGCCTAATGATGTGTTAGTTTGTGGTGAATCAGGTGACGGAAAAGCGAAAAGTGGGATAATGGAGATTGGATTTTGGAGGTTGACAGGGTGGGAGTTTGATCGATGGAGTGATCCAATTTGTCTGCACATCGTGGGCTGAAAAAATGATTATTTTGAGACTGAAAAGTAGTGATATGGGGCTGTTCAATGATTTGTTCATTTGTGTCGTCATTTTGGGGGTGTTGTGCTACTATATGTTGAATGGGGCTTTGTATGTGGCTTGGTCTCAAGTTTGGAGGGTTTGTGATTGCTAAATTCCTAAAATTTTGTGACACTAATGATAATGGATGGTTATGATGGAGATTTAGTAAATCTGGTGCTGTAGTTGATGTATTTGTATTAATGTTTGACTCGTCGTAGGTATTCGAATTTGTTGATAGTTTTGTTTTGTATTCTTCGATTTGTGCAACTAAGAGTTTTTATTTATTGATGATGAAAATATTCCAGAAAAATCCTGCATATAATACGCGTGCTACTCTTGCTTGTCGGTTTACTTGTGTGTGTATTGCGCATACGTTATAGATTCCTTTTAGTAATGAGAAAAGAAATCCAATAAATTTAAACATAGCGTATAAGATAGTCAATCTTTCTAAGATGTAGTATGGCCATCCTAGAAAGGCAAAGAATTCGTTTTTTTATGGTTACAAAACTAAAAATATTTATTGGTGAGATATCTTGTGGTCTATATTTTTCGCCGTTTAAATATATGTAGTCCTTAATATCTCTAAAATATCCGCTGTAGTCTTGTGTATAGATGTCTGAAAATCTTGCGCTTTCTGCAAGTTTTCTTAAGCTTTGATCTATCGATTGTCGTTGTATAGTGTCCATTTGTGTTAGTAGTTCCTAAAATTGTTGTGTACGAATGTGATGTTGTATATCTGATTTAGAGTAGATTCCTATTGATTGTAGATCCATAATGGGATTGCGAGCAATAGTTCGAATACTTTCGGGTGAAAACTTTTTCAATGGTTGCATTAATGTTGGGTGTGGTGTATGTAGGTAGTATTTTTCTTCGTCGGGGTTTAATTTTACGACGTTGTGGCTATTTTCTGATCCACATGGGACTGCGGTATCCCAAAAAAATGTTCGTTATGAAAGTCTAACGACAAAATGAACTTTATTTTTATAGAATATCGGGAATGTTGTTTATCTTCAAAAACATATAATGGTGATAATTTTTTGGTGCAAGTATAAAACCATATTATATTTCCTTCATAGTCAAGGAAGTTTAACCTATTTTCGGATAATAAATATCCTGCTAGGGTATTTTTAGAACTGCTAGTGCGAGTGATTGTAGACTCTGAGTTCTTTCTAATTCACATGGTTGATGTAGTGTTTCTCATTCGGAAAGTGACATTTTTTGAAAAATTCTACTAAGTGTGTAGTCTAATTTCATATCTAAGTGGATGTCATAGTGTATTGCGCCAAAATATGTACTATTCATTAGTGATAATTCTTGTAATCGTGTGCTTTTAGTGTCTTGTGATTTTAATTTTCCACCAGGGTTTCCTATATTTTTTAGAAGATTTACTGGAATAATGATGTTTCTTCGTTGATAGGCTGATGTGTTGCATAGGGATCATATTTCATTTTTCCTGTGTTCATATCGAAACCTTCGAGGTGTTCAACAAGTATTTCGGAATAATGTGTTTTGTGGAGTGGATTTTTATATTTACATGCTAATTCTGTTTCATGATAGATTTGAAAACGTGTAAACTTATTTTCTATATTGTGTATGTTGTTGAAATTAATATTGGTCTGTCTTATTTGACTTGGGTTGACTTTTTCAAATGGGATGGATTCAATGAACTATTTTTTATGAAATTGAATCATTCTAGCGTGGATTTTTGCTACTTGAAATGTTGTACAAGTGTCTTCGGGAAACCAAACAATTGTTGCTTGTGTTCTTATTGTGGGATCACAATAGCCTTGGTCATTTCTGCAAGGTAGTCTGATTCCTTGATAAATTATAGTGTTATCTTTTAAATCTCGTGTGAAATGTATTTTTTTGAGTTGTATTTTCCAGTCAAAAAACATAATTGCTTGGTATCCTTTTTTTGTATCTGCTTTGCAGTTTGAAGGATTATTTATTCCAATATGTGGTATCCAGTATTTGTCGTGGATATCATAAGTTATTCGTCCGTGTGAGCCGTTGTATGGATATCTTTCATCTAGTTCAAGATGTCCTTGATATCTTTCAAGTTCTGCTTGATGTACAGAGTCTGTGAAGACTTGAAAGTTTACTGTTTTTCTGTTTGAATTTTTATTTTTAGTCAAGTTTAATCTGAGTAGTTCGTTTTTACAATCTTCGGGACTTAGATGTAAAAGTCTTTCTATATTATTTTGGTGAAAAGATTCGTCATCAAGTCGGTTTTTATTTCCATTTGAAAAGTGAACAATGTACTTTCTTTTCGGAAAATGTCGTTATAAATTTATAGCCTGTAAGTGTTGTTGCTCGGGCTTTTGAGTATATTGTTGCTACTATGTTTGTGGTCTGTATAGCTTGTGGTTCTGATTCGCATTGTGTTACTTGGTTTATGGCACATTTTTGTAGCGTTTTTTGTTCGTTTTCTTCCAAATCATACTCTGTTACTAATAAATCCTGAGGTCCTGTGCGAGGAGATGGATTTGTGTTTTATTCGGGTAAAAAATAGAAAAAAGAGGTGGTGAAATGTAAATATTTTTAAAATATACATGTGTATGATAATCCTGAGTATGGGTTATAAAACGTGATATACCCAATTGTCTTTTTGGTATATCTGTCGTATTTTTATATGAATTCAGTTGTTATAAATGGGGGAGGTAATGGTTGAGCTGTTACATTCGGTGGACTTAGGGGAAAAGGGTGTTGAACAATATTATTAAGTCTGACTGTGATTTCAAACTTTAATTGGAGACTGTTTTGTTGAATTATTTGAATATTGTGTTCTTGAATATCTTTGTGAATATCTTGTCTATACTGTAATCTATTTAGTGCCCAATTGGGGAGTCGGCTACTTTCTTGATGTTGTCCAAATAGTGGGGGAGGTGCTACGAAAGTATTCCAATCTAACCGTAGATGGGTATTTGTCGATGATTGTTCGAAACTTGTTATCGCTTGATTGAGTTGTTGTTAATGAAAACTTAAAACTTGAATTCTTTTTTTAAACAACTCTTCGTGGACGAGTTGTGCTATTTGGGATAAAATTTGTGTGCGGTTGAACAGAAGATATATTAAAAGTTAGTACTGCAATTCTCTCTATAAATTTACTACTTTAAGATTAAATTTTACTGCTTTGCGGGGGTCTAAAATTATAAATTGATTATCATCGTATTCAGTTTTACTACATTTAGGGAAATAATTTTTATATGAACTTATTACTTTGAATTTGAATTTTACTGCATCATTTAGTGCTGTAGGTTTAGTAGAGTTTTTTCTGAAAAAAGAGTTTGTATTTTTATTTGTTTTTTCTTGTTGTAGGTGATCGTGGTGTGAAGACTAAAGAAAATGTAAATTACTTTGTTTTATTTTAAAATAGTTAGTTTTAAAATATTAAATTCTTACTTACCTTAGTCGTCGGGAAAGAAGTCATGAGGGAAAACATCATGGATAGCATCTGTTGTGGTTAGTAATTTTGCTAGTATGCGTATGATGTTTTTAGTTTGGAGCAGTGGCCAAAGCAATTGAAGTGCTTTTATGGTTTTTAGTTCTTCGTGCCTACTGCAAATTCGTGAGGTGTGTTCTGAATTAGATTATAAATTTTGTGGTTGTATTTAGTGTTGTGGATGAATTCTAAAATGGGTACTTCTATAGGTTGAATATATTCATGAGGGACTATTAGGGTTCGGGATTCTTCTTCGTTGAAGGTCTTGGTGAGGGGACAGTGTATATACATCTGGATGATTGGGTCATAATTCCGGAGGATGCCTTGAAGGTTAGTATGTTTAACACAATATGTGAAGTTTAGGAAAAACGCTGAGGTGTATTTAGAATTGATGAATTGAAACGTATGGTGGGGTTGTCGTGATGGTGTGTGTAAATGAAAATGATTCTGGATAAAACGATAATAAGTGTAGGTGTATGTTTGTTTAGTTCGCAACATGATGTCGTGTGAACAGTGCAAATCACGTTCTTTTGGTGTGAGAAAATGAAAGGTTAGTGAAAATGTTTGAAATGTTTTGTGAAATGATTCGTATGCTTGAATGTCTGATAATGCTTCTGAAAAAAGGTGATCATGCTTTTTATCTAGTATGCTAAGTGTGAATAAGTAGGGTGTTTTAAGGAAAAATTTTTCTGTTAATTGTGGGTTTGCAAATTGATCGTCGTCAAGAAATTGGTCTTGATTAGATCGGATGATGTTATGATCATAATATTCAATTGAATAGTCGTTTAATCGGGGTGCAGTGAATGTTTTTAGTAACTTTTTATATCCTACATATGTAAATTGTCGGGGGGTTAGTGATGTGGTTAGTCTAAATATTTCGCTTTTATTTCTCTCAATATCTTTTGTGGTGTTAAGGAGTGGTAGCGTAAGGGGGTTAGTAAAATTGTAATAAGATGTCCAATGAAGTGTGGGTATTAACACATGTTCATCTACAAAATGATGTGGTTCAGGGTTAGGGTCGGATTGATTTAATGTATATTGGGGGAATAAAGGTAGGGTTATTTGAAGATAATTTGTAGTAATGGTGTGGTCTGGATAGTTAACGTATTCTCGGGCGGTTCCGGGTTTGGATGGGAACTGGTGATTTGGGAATTTACGTTTAAAGGTTCCATAAGCTCGGTTAGTACTGGTGGATGTTTCTGTTGATGTGGATGATTGAGCAAGTGATGGAGTATAATCTGAAATTGGTGTAGGTGTTGGTGGATTTGATGATGTTATTGTTAATGATAGTTGGTGAATAGTGAGATTGTGGGAAGATAGTAACTGTTGTTGGAGTAATATAAAATTATCTAATTCTTCAGAAATTTGAATATTATCTGGGGAATTGTTGATTGATCGTTCATAATGAAATGGTGAGTAGGTTGGGGTCACTTGAGAAGGAGTTTAGGGAGATGTACATTGTTTTTTAGGTTGAATAGGTCGAAAGGTGGGTTTGGAGAAGGTTGAAGAGTTGGTCTGGGTATGGGTAGAAGGGGATGGTTCGGAATGAGTTTCTACATCGGAGTTATTGAATTGTGATATTGTCTGAAAAACTGTGATATCTGAGTTAGTATCGGAATTCTTGCCTGATGATGTGTTAGTTTGTGGTGAATCAGGTGACAGAAAAGCAAAAAGTGGGATAATGGGGATTGGATTTTGGAGGTTGACAGGGTGGGAGTTTGATCGATGGAGTGATCCAATTTGTTTGCTCATCGTGGGCTGAAAAAATGATTATTTTGAGACTGAAAAGTAGTGGTATGGGGCTCAATGAAAAGTAGTGTTATGGGGCTAAAAGTAGTTCAATGATTTGTTCATATGTGTCGTCATTTTGGGGGTGTTGTGCTACTATATGTTGAATGGGGCTTTGTATGTGGCTTGGTCTCAAGTTTGGGGGGTTTGTGATTGCTAAATTCCTAAAATTTCGTGAAATTAATGATAATGGATGGTTATGATGGAGATTTGGTAAATGTGATGCTGTAGGTGATGTATTTGTATTATTGTTTGATTCGTCGTAGGTATTCGAATTTGTTGATAATTTTGTTTTGTATTCTTCGATTTGTGCATCTAAGAGTATTTATTTATTGATGATGAAATATTCCAAAAATCCTGCATATAATATGCGTGCTACGCTTGCTTGTCGATTTACTTGTGTGTGTATTGCGCATACGTTATAGATTCGTTTTAGAAATGAGAAAAGAAATCCAATAAAATTAAACATAGCGTATAAGATAGTCAATCTTTGTAAGATGTAATATGGCCATCCTAGAAAGGCAAGGAATTCGTTTTTTATGGTTACAAAACTAAAAATATTTATTGGTGAGATATCTTGTGGTCTATATTTTTCGCCGTTTAAAAATATGTAGTCCTTAATATCTCTAAAATATCCGCTGTAGTCTTGTGTATAGATGTCTGAAAATCTTGCGCTTTCTGCAAGTTTTCTTAAACTTTGATCTATCGATTGTCGTTGTATAGTGTCCATTTGTGTTAGTTGTTCCTAAAATTGTTGTGTACGAATGTGATGTTGTATATCTGATTTAGAGTAGATTCCTATTAATTGTAGATCAATAATGGGATTGCGAGCAATAGTTCGAATACTTTCGGGTGAAAACTTTTTCAATGGTTGCAATAATGTTGGGTGTGGTGTAAGTAGGTAGTATTTTTCTTCGTCGGGGTTTAATTTTACGACGTTGTGGCTATTTTCTGATCCACATGGGACTGCGGTATCCCAAAAAAAATGTTCGTCTTGAAAGTCTATCGACAAAATGAACTTTATTTTTATAGAATATCGGGAATATCGTTTATCTTCAAAAACATATAATGGTGATACTTTTTTGGTGCAAGTATAAAACCTTATTATATTTCCTTCATAGTCAAGGAAGTTAGATCTATTTCCGGATAATAAATATCCTGCGTAGGGTATTTTTAGAACTGCTAGTGCGAGTGATTGTAGAATCTGAGTTCTTTCTAATTCACATGGTTGATGTAGTGTTTCTAATTCGGAAAGTGACATTTCATGAAAAATTCTACTAAGTGTTTAGTCTAATTTCATATCTAAGTGGATGTCTTAGTGTATTGCGCCAAAATATGTACTATTCTTTAGTGATAATTCTTGTAATCGTGTGCTTTCAGTGTCTTGTGATTTTACTTTTCCACCAGGGTTTCCTGTATTTTTTAGAAGATTTACTGGAATGTATGATGTTCCTTCCTCGATAGGCTGATGTGTTGCATAGGGATCATATTTCATTTTTACAGTGGTCGTATCAAAACCTTCGACGTGTTCAACAAGTATTTCGGAATTTTGTGTTTTGTGGAGTGGATTTTTATATTTACATGCTATTTCTGTTTCATGATAGATTTGAAAACGTGTAAACTTATTTTCTATATTGTGTATGTTGTTGAAATTAATATTGGTCTGTCTTATTTGACTTGCGTTGACTTTTTCAAATGGGATGGATTCAATGAACTATTTTTCATGAAATTGAATCATTCTAGCGTGGATTTTTGCTACTTGAAATGTTGTATAAGTGTCTTCGGGAAACCAAACAATTGTTGCTTGTGTTCTTGTTGTGGGATCACAATAGCCTTGGTCATTTTTGCAAGGTAGTCTGATTCCTTGATAAATTATAGTGTTATCTTTTAAATCTCGAGTGAAATGTGTTTTTTCGAGTTGTATTTTCCAGTCAAAAAACATTATTTCTTGGTATCCTTTTTTTTGTATCTGCTTTGCAGTTTGAAGGATTATTTATTCCAATATGTGGTATCCAGTGTTTGTCGTGGATATCATAAGTTAGTCGTCCGTGTGCGCCGTTGTATGGATATCTTTCATCTGGTTTCAGATGTCCTTGATATCTTTCAAGTACTGCTTGATGTACAGAGTAAGAAAATGTAAATTACTTTGTTTTATTTTAAAATAGTTAGTTTTAAAATATTAAATTCTTACTTACCTTAGTCGTCGGGAAAGAAGTCATGAGGGAAAACATCATGGATAGCATCTGATGTGGTTAGTAATTTTGCTAGTATGCGTATGATGTTTTTAGTTTGGAGCAGTGGCCAAAGCAATTGAAGTGCTTTTATGGTTTTTAGTTCTTCGTGCCTACTGCAAATTCGTGAGGTGTGTTCTGAATTAGATTATAAATTTTGTGGTTGTATTTAGTGTTGTGGATGAATTCTAAAATGGGTACTTCTATAGGTTGAATATATTCATGAGGGACTATTAGGGTTCGGGATTCTTCTTCGTTGAAGGTCTTGGTGAGGGGACAGTGTATATACATCTGGATGATTGGGTCATAATTCCGGAGGATGCCTTGAAGGTTAGTATGTTTAACACAATATGTGAAGTTTAGGAAAAACGCTGAGGTGTATTTAGAATTGATGAATTGAAACGTATGGTGGGGTTGTCGTGATGGTGTGTGTAAATGAAAATGATTCTGGATAAAACGATAATAAGTGTAGGTGTATGTTTGTTTAGTTCGCAACATGATGTCGTGTGAACAGTGCAAATCACGTTCTTTTGGTGTGAGAAAATGAAAGGTTAGTGAAAATGTTTGAAATGTTTTGTGAAATGATTCGTATGCTTGAATGTCTGATAATGCTTCTGAAAAAAGGTGATCATGCTTTTTATCTAGTATGCTAAGTGTGAATAAGTAGGGTGTTTTAAGGAAAAATTTTTCTGTTAATTGTGGGTTTGCAAATTGATCGTCGTCAAGAAATTGGTCTTGATTAGATCGGATGATGTTATGATCATAATATTCAATTGAATAGTCGTTTACTCGGGGTGCAGTGAATGTTTTTAGTAACTTTTTATATCCTACATATGTAAATTGTCGGGGGGTTAGTGATGTGGTTAGTCTAAATATTTCGCTTTTATTTCTCTCAATATCTTTTGTGGTGTTAAGGAGTGGTAGCGTAAGGGGGTTAGTAAAATTGTAATAAGATGTCCAATGAAGTGTGGGTATTAACACATGTTCATCTACAAAATGATGTGGTTCAGGGTTAGGGTCGGATTGATTTAATGTATATTGGGGGAATAAAGGTAGGGTTATTTGAAGATAATTTGTAGTAATGGTGTGGTCTGGATAGTTAACGTATTCTCGGGCGGTTCCGGGTTTGGATGGGAACTGGTGATTTGGGAATTTACGTTTAAAGGTTCCATAAGCTCGGTTAGTACTGGTGGATGTTTCTGTTGATGTGGATGATTGAGCAAGTGATGGAGTATAATCTGAAATTGGTGTAGGTGTTGGTGGATTTGATGATATTATTGTTAATGATAGTTGGTGAATAGTGAGATTGTGGAAGATAGTAACTGTTGTTGGAGTAATATAAAATTATCTAATTCTTCAGAAATTTGAATATTATCTGGGGAATTGTTGATTGATCGTTCATAATGAAATGGTGAGTAGGTTGGGGTCACTTGAGAAGGAGTTTAGTGAGATGTACATTGGTTTTTTAGGTTGAATAGGTCGAAAGGTGGGTTTGGAGAAGGTTGAAGAGTTGGTCTGGGTATGGGTAGAAGGGGATGGTTCGGAATGAGTTTCTACATCGGAGTTATTGAATTGTGATATTGTCTGAAAAACTGTGATATCTGAGTTAGTATCGGAATTCTTGCCTGATGATGTGTTAGTTTGTGGTGAATCAGGTGACAGAAAAGCAAAAAGTGGGATAATGGGGATTGGATTTTGGAGGTTGACAGGGTGGGAGTTTGATCGATGGAGTGATCCAATTTGTTTGCTCATCGTGGGCTGAAAAAATGATTATTTTGAGACTGAAAAGTAGTGGTATGGGGCTCAATGAAAAGTAGTGTTATGGGGCTAAAAGTAGTTCAATGATTTGTTCATATGTGTCGTCATTTTGGGGGTGTTGTGCTACTATATGTTGAATGGGGCTTTGTATGTGGCTTGGTCTCAAGTTTGGGGGGTTTGTGATTGCTAAATTCCTAAAATTTCGTGAAATTAATGATAATGGATGGTTATGATGGAGATTTGGTAAATGTGATGCTGTAGGTGATGTATTTGTATTATTGTTTGATTCGTCGTAGGTATTCGAATTTGTTGATAATTTTGTTTTGTATTCTTCGATTTGTGCATCTAAGAGTATTTATTTATTGATGATGAAAATATTCCAAAAATCCTGCATATAATATGCGTGCTACGCTTGCTTGTCGATTTACTTGTGTGTGTATTGCGCATACGTTATAGATTCGTTTTAGAAATGAGAAAAGAAATCCAATAAAATTAAACATAGCGTATAAGATAGTCAATCTTTGTAAGATGTAATATGGCCATCCTAGAAAGGCAAGGAATTCGTTTTTTATGGTTACAAAACTAAAAATATTTATTGGTGAGATATCTTGTGGTCTATATTTTTCGCCGTTTAAAAATATGTAGTCCTTAATATCTCTAAAATATCCGCTGTAGTCTTGTGTATAGATGTCTGAAAATCTTGCGCTTTCTGCAAGTTTTCTTAAACTTTGATCTATCGATTGTCGTTGTATAGTGTCCATTTGTGTTAGTTGTTCCTAAAATTGTTGTGTACGAATGTGATGTTGTATATCTGATTTAGAGTAGATTCCTATTAATTGTAGATCAATAATGGGATTGCGAGCAATAGTTCGAATACTTTCGGGTGAAAACTTTTTCAATGGTTGCAATAATGTTGGGTGTGGTGTAAGTAGGTAGTATTTTTCTTCGTCGGGGTTTCATTTTACGACGTTGTGGCTATTTTCTGATCCACATGGGACTGCGGTATCCCAAAAAAAATGTTCGTCTTGAAAGTCTATCGACAAAATGAACTTTATTTTTATAGAATATCGGGAATATCGTTTATCTTCAAAAACATATAATGGTGATACTTTTTTGGTGCAAGTATAAAACCTTATTATATTTCCTTCATAGTCAAGGAAGTTAGATCTATTTTCCGGATAATAAATATCCTGCGTAGGGTATTTTTAGAACTGCTAGTGCGAGTGATTGTAGAATCTGAGTTCTTTCTAATTCACATGGTTGATGTAGTGTTTCTAATTCGGAAAGTGACATTTCATGAAAAATTCTACTAAGTGTTTAGTCTAATTTCATATCTAAGTGGATGTCATAGTGTATTGCGCCAAAATATGTACTATTCTTTAGTGATAATTCTTGTAATCGTGTGCTTTCAGTGTCTTGTGATTTTACTTTTCCACCAGGGTTTCCTGTATTTTTTAGAAGATTTACTGGAATGTATGATGTTCCTTCCTCGATAGGCTGATGTGTTGCATAGGGATCATATTTCATTTTTACAGTGGTCGTATCAAAACCTTCGACGTGTTCAACAAGTATTTCGGAATATTGTGTTTTGTGGAGTGGATTTTTATATTTACATGCTATTTCTGTTTCATGATAGATTTGAAAACGTGTAAACTTATTTTCTATATTGTGTATGTTGTTGAAATTAATATTGGTCTGTCTTATTTGACTTGCGTTGATTTTTTCAAATGGGATGGATTCAATGAACTATTTTTCATGAAATTGAATCATTCTAGCGTGGATTTTTGCTACTTGAAATGTTGTATAAGTGTCTTCGGGAAACCAAACAATTGTTGCTTGTGTTCTTGTTGTGGGATCACAATAGCCTTGGTCATTTTTGCAAGGTAGTCTGATTCCTTGATAAATTATAGTGTTATCTTTTAAATCTCGAGTGAAATGTGTTTTTTCGAGTTGTATTTTCCAGTCAAAAAACATTATTTCTTGGTATCCTTTTTTTTGTATCTGCTTTGCAGTTTGAAGGATTATTTATTCCAATATGTGGTATCCAGTGTTTGTCGTGGATATCATAAGTTAGTCGTCCGTGTGCGCCGTTGTATGGATATCTTTCATCTGGTTTCAGATGTCCTTGATATCTTTCAAGTACTGCTTGATGTACAGAGTCTGTGAAGACTTGAAAGTTTACTATTTTTCTGTTTCAATTTTTATTTTTAGTCAAGTTTAATCTGAGTAGTTCGTTTTTACAATCTTCGGGACTTAGATGTAAAAGTCTTTCTATATTACTTTGGTAGAATGATTCGTCATCAAGTCGGTTTTTATTTCCATTTGAAACTTGTGAACAATGTACTTTTTTTCGGAAAATGTCGTTATAAATTTATAGCCTGTAAGTGTTGTTGCTCGGGTTTTTGAGTATGATGATGCTACTATGTTTATGTTTTGTATAGCTTGTGGTTCTGATTCCCATTGCGTTACTTGGTTTATGGCACATTTGTGTAGCGTTTTTGGTTCGTTTTCTTCACAATCATAGTGTGTTACTAATAAATCCTGAGGTCCAGTGCGAGGAGATGGATTTGTGTTTTGTTCGGGTAAAAATTAGAAAAAGGAGGTGGTGAAATGTAATTATTTTTAAAATATACATGTATGATAATCCTGAGTACGGGTTATAAAACGTGATATACCCAATTGTCTTTTTGGTATATCTGTCGTATTTTTATATGAATTCAGTTGTTATAAAAGACGGGAGGTAATGATTGAGCTGTTACAATCGGTGGACTTAGGGGAAAAGGGTGTTGAACAATATTATTAAGTCTGACTGTGATTTCAAACTTTAATTGGAGACTATTTTGTTGAAGTATTTGAATATTGTGTTCTTGAATATCTTTGTGAATATCTTGTCTATACTGTAATCTATTTAGTGCCCAATTGGGGAGTCGGCTACTTTCTTGACGTTGTCCAAATAGTGGGGGAGGTGCTACGAAAGTATTCCAATCTAACCATAGGTGGGTATTGGTCGATGATTGTTCTTGGTATCTAGCGTCAAGATTGGGGGGGGGGGGGGAAATTAAGGGGGAAACATGTTGGTGAAATTTGACTTAAAGATGGTGTTGATGGAAGTGAAAGTGTTTCTGGCAGTAATGATAATGTTGTATCAGAAGAAATATTTATTGGTTCTTTCACTAAATTTCGTTCACCTTGAGTATATGAGTGTGTTGTCCAATATGGTGGTCTTTCGGTGGTGTGTGGGGGTAAAAAGGATTTTCTCAATTTGTTCGGATGTTGCAGTTGAACCTAGATAGTCTGATGGAATATTTGAGATGCTATGTTGTGAAGCAAGTGTGGGAGTTTCTGGTATTGTACTGCTTGAAAGTTCTGAGGTAGTTGGTGTTAGCGGTTGGGGTATGTTAAAATGAACTCTGGGGGTTTAAAAAATTTCTATTTCTTCTTAGATGTATAATTTGTCTACTTATTTCGGTTGTATTTTAATTTTGGCTAATATGTCTTACTCGATTAAGATCTTGTTGTAAGGTGTGATATAAATTATATGTTGGTTCGCTTAAAGATACTTGGCGATTAACTGGTTCTAATGGTTCAGATAATCGTGCGTGTCGTTTTTCAAATGTGTATGGATTGTCTTGAATAGAAATTCGTGTTGATGGTTGGGGATTGTTGGCAGTTATAGGTGTTAATGGATTGTCTTGGGATGTTGTTGGTGGGGGCTGGTTTGTTGGTGATTGATTAGCGATTTTGAAAAGGTATTTGAGTGTTTAATTCTTATTGGGAAAATTTACGTTTGTTATAAAATTCTTCAATAAAAAGTATCGAAAGAATAGTTGCTAAGGCGAATGTGACTATTGCCTTTTTTATACATTTGCACATTGTCATGATTAGGGATATTAAAAAGGTGAGAAAAATTATGAATAAAAGAAAAATATCTTTTCGACTAAAAATGGTTCGTATCATTTAAATTGATTTTATGTTTTCGTACCTGTAGATGTGGTCAAGGATTTGGGAAAGTTGGAAGTATATTTCAAATAGGGAATAGAAAATTAATAAAAGATTGCAAAAAATTATAGAAAGGATTATTAGAGATTCAAAAGTTTAAATGAAAAAGAATAGCAAAAATTTAAATAGAGTAGAAAATTTTGTGAAAAGGTTTGAAAATTTTCGTTTTAAGTTATCAACTGTTATAGAAAGAAGCATTTAAGAAATGATTTGTTTCGTCGAATATTTTTTAAAGTTCTGAGGCGAAGTTCAAGTGTGATCGGATTTTTTATTGATTTTTTGACAAGTGGGTTCAATTTTGTCAATTATTGTTGAGGGTGTACTTTTATGGTGTTCGGGAGGTCTTCATAGTTTTGTTTTTATTTGTTGGGTAATTGGGGGTATCTTTGAAATATTTGTACTTTAGGCCAAATGATCATGGGTGTTTTTTGCTTTAGGCTAATTTGCCATTTTGGTTGGAGGGTTTTTGAGGTCTGAGTTGGGAAAATAATGTTGATTTTTGCATTATTTGATAGGGGAGGGTTGTAATATTGAAGTAGTGTTTGTTTTACTTGTCAAGTTTTAGCAAGTTGCTTATTTTTGACCTGGAGATTGTAAAGTTATAGTTATAGATATGCCTGGAGATTGATATCTGTCGCATGGTTAATGAATTTGTGTTAGAGATAAAAAGGTGACAATTTGTATAGTTTCTATTGGCTGAATTTGAACTAGAACTTACCGAGTTTATTTTCAGCATGTTATTACAGAAATGTGAAAATTTAAAATGATTAAAAAGAATATTGACGTTAATCAAGATAAAAGTTGTTTTTGAAATTCAACTTTTTTAAATATTTTAGATTGTGGGATGAATGTCTTGTAGTTTTTTCGTGGTTGATTTCTAAGTCGTGATGATTCTCTATGTTCGGATTTTTGCTGTTGATCCTGTGCTAAGATTTTTTCTGTCATTTTTCTATTTTTTCTTTCTTTTTGAGATATTTTTGGTTCTGGTGTGTTCGATAATTGAGGGTTTGCGTTTTGCTGTTGGATTGTTTTTTGATTTTTATTGGTATTAACGTTTTGATTTGTTGCGTTTGTGGATTGTTTTGAAAGATGTGTAAGCCTGTGAAGGAATATAATTGAGTTAAATCGCGGAGTGCGTATTCTTTTGGATAATAAGGTAACAGATTGTTACGGTGTTGAACAATTTCCTTTTTGCTGGAGTCAGTAAGTTTGTATGTTAATTCAGTAGGTTTATCAATTATTGGGTAGGGTCCTTTTCGAAGTGGTTGTAATTTTTTGGAGATTTTTTTTGTGCATTGAAATTAGATTTTGAAACAAATGATCCAATTTTTAATTCTGTGGCTGGCATGAAGCGTGAATCAATTTGGTTGTTTATATTTTGCCTTCTATGTTACTTTTTGGTAGATTTCATTATGTTTTTTATCTCTATTTAAAATCCATTCGGTATGTGTACCGGAAGCTAATTTTAAAATTTGTGGGTGATGAAAGTGGTCCTCATCATGTGTATGTAGTGGTAGACTATAACAAATTGAATTTTTATTTGGTTGACAATATCCTTGTGTATTTTTGTGGGCATTTGCTGTAAACATAAATGGTTTTCGTGGTTTTTGATTAAAACCATTTCGTATGGTGACATTCCTAGATTTGTTGTGATTTGTGAATTATAAGATAAGGGGATTAGCTTTACATCTGCTGACCATTCAGTTTATCGTGTATCATTTCCATTAATGATACATCGAAGAAATTCTTGTAGTGAACGGTTCATACCTTCGACTAATGCATTTGTCCATGGTGCATGAGATGTACGTGGTTTATGTTTGATATTATAGAGGTGGCATAATGTGATGATTTCATTATTTATAAATTCTGTGCCATTATCTGTGACTAGTAATTTGGGTAGTCCGAATTTAGCTATCCAATGTTCGTAAAGTGTTGTGTATGCGTAATAAGCATTACAATGTGGTACTGGGTTGAGCGCTACGTATTGCGTAAATGCATCAACAATGACCATAATATAAGAATTTCCTTCGGAGGATGGTGAAATTGGTCCTTTTGCGTCAAATGAAATTCTATGGTTGAAATATAGACTTTGTCCTTTAAAATCTTGTTTTGGTACTATATGTTTTTGATTTGGATAAGGTTTATTCAATTGACGTATTATGCAAGCGTTGCATAAAACTTTAATCCAAATTAATGCATTTGGGAAGTAAAAAGTTTGTGTAAAATTCGAATATGTCTTTCCTGATCCTGAGTGTCCTTTTGTATTTTGTGTGTGTGATATGTTGAATGCTATTAACATCATAGTGAGGGGAAGACAGGGTATTTTAAAATGGGTGTTTGATATTCTAAAAGATCTGTGTTTTCATTTATAGTTGTACTATTAGATTTTCTAAAGTATCGGAGGAGTGTTTTATTTCCTAATATTGTTGCATCAGCTTTTGCTGGCTTTGTTTTATATTTGTTCCATGATTTGAGTTGTCTAATAACAGGGTCAAAATTTTGATATTTTTGTAATAATTGTAGTGTCCTGAGTGTCCTTTTGAATTTTGTGTATGGGGGATGTTAAATGCTTTTAGTATCATACTTAAAGTAAGACAGGGAACTTTAGAATCATTTAATTGATAGTCTAAAAGATCTGTATATTCATTGATTGTTGTGTTATTAAATTTTCGGAAATATCGGAGGAGTGTTTTGTTTCCTAAAATTGTGGTATCAGCTTTTGCTGGCTTTGTTTTATATTTGTGCCATGATTTTAGTTGCCTAATTACTGGGTCGAAATTTTGATATTGTTTTAAAAGTTCAAGTGTAAGTTTTTCTGTTGGTGGTAGAAAAAAATTTTCGACTTCTAATTTTGATAGGGTAATTGTGTCGAGTGGGTCGTGAAGGTCGAAAATTTGACTTACTGTGTATTTTAAATCATTTGTTCGGTGGTCCTGAAAAATTTATAATGTCAGTTAAATTTTCTTTTTCTATTAATGGGAAAGGATCTTTTTTGTGTGGTTGTTGTTTTATTGTTTTTTGTTGGGTATTATTTTTTGTGTGTATATTATAGCTGTGCATTCTCTCATGAGAGTAGAAAGTCGTAGTTCGGCTTGTGTAAATAAGCGAGAGTTTGCTGATATAGGATTCATCTTATTTGTTCCACTGTGTGATTGTAGTAATTCTGCGCCGATGCCAAAATTCGAAGCATCGCTAATTGCGTAGAATGGTTGATTTGGATTTGGGATTGTATTTGATATTTGTTCTGTTAGCAGTTTTTTAATTTTTTCAAATCGTGTTTGATGTTCGGTAGTCCATTCAAAGTTATTTTGCTGTCTAAGGATGTTATAGAAAGGTCTTAAGTATAATTGCATTTTGTATACATATTTACTGAGCAAACCTAACATTCCAAGGAATTTTTGGATTTTCTTTTTATTTGTGGGTTGTTGAAGTTTTTGAATTGCATCTATGCGTGATTTTAATGGAGTTATAGTGTTTCTTTCAATAATGTGTCCAAGAAACTTTACGCGTGTTAGAAAAAAATGTGATTTGTCTGGAGCTGCTTTCATGTTTTCATTTTTGAGTATTTCATCTTTAGTTTGTGATTGCATGAAAACATCCTCCAAATATGTGATTGCTTTTTCTTGAGTATAAGTGGTCTAAAAATTTTACTCATAAAAGCTGAAAAAGCTGCTGGTCCTATGGATATTCCACAGAAAAATCTGTTGAATTCGTATTGTTGATTTCCAATAACGAATTGTGTTAGCCGTCGTGATTGTTCATCTAATGGCATTTGATTGTATGCGCTATTCATGTCTGCGGTTGTGAAATATTTACTATTTATTTTTGTTAGGATTACTTGAATGGGTTCAACAGGCCAATTGCATTTAGATTCATCTATTAGGGAATTGAGATATCTAGCGTCTAGAACTATTTTTAGTGATTCTCCTTTAGCTAGGATGATAACTGGGTTGATAAAAGTGTTACCTTTTGGTTGTTCCTCTTTATTTACTGGAGGTATAATCATATATTGTTCTAAAGTGTCAAGTAATCTGTTTACTTTAGCATGTAAGTGTATTGGTACTTTGCTTGCTCTTTGTTTTTTGATGTTTGGATGTTGCACAAACTGTTGGATATTTTAATAGTAGTTTGGCTAATTTGTCGAATTCGTTTTGTGTTATTTGAGAATGTTGAAAATTCAACATTGTTAGAAACTTTTGTTGCTCTTCTGTATAACGTGATATTTTAAACGTTGGTTTAAAATATGGTGTTTTTGTGAAATAATCTGTGTTTCTTTTTTCGTTGCTTATTATATTGTTTATTGATAATTCTTCATCAAGAATTGTTGATTGGCATATGTTTAGTAATTGTAAAATATTGTTGACTCGATATGCTACTTCGTTTGTGGGTAAAGTTGTGGCATTTGTTTCACAGTAGCCTAAGAAACCTAGAGGTAATGTTATCTGATATGGTGAATTGTTATATACATGTAATGAAATAATATCGGAGTTTGAATGTTTCGTGTATTTTATGGATGAAATTCTTATTCAAAAAAATTTAAGAATGGGTTTAAATTCAAGGTCTGACATGAAGAGATGTTGTTTGTTTTGGTTTTTATCATACTGGTGAACTTGTTTGATTGAAATGTTATATACTTTTCCTGATAGTGGTTTCAGGTTTTTTCGTTCCTGATTGTATATAGGGTAAAATTTAGAGAAAAATGGTGGTTGTTTGTTTAATCTTTGAAAGAATGTTAAGGATGTGTTCTTCATTCTTGTGTACTTGTCTTTTATATGAAGTTTACTTTTTAGGATCTTTATTGTGGGAGTATATTTAGTTACAAACGGTATGCCAATGATATTGTGTTTAATATCTGTTATGTGGAATGTTTGTTTAAATGGTTTGTTTAGGATTTTGTTTTGTTCCATTGTTCTAGTGGGGACAAGGAAAAGTTGGATTTTTCCAAAATTTATTGAAATTCTTTATTTTTTTGGACTTTCTAAGAGAATGGAATTGTCCAAAATTTTCTCTTGGCTGTTCTTTTTGTATATTTTGATAAATGTGGTTTGTACTTGAGCTTTGTACTTCGTCTTTTTTGGGTTTAATTACAGTGTTAATATTTACTTCTTGTACAACTGGTACATTATTACTAATAGGTCTAATGTAGTAATTTTGAAGGAGTTCTAATTGATTTTCATAAATACGTGAAGTGAAGGGTTGTTCATATATATAATAGGTTCGTAATCATCTTCAACTGTAATTATATTAACTAAGACGGTATTATTTGTATCGTTTTCGCTGTTTGTTGATTCACAATTATTGTGATTTAATTGTAATTCAGTACTTTCTGTATCATCGATACCAGGGGGTCTGAAGTTGTTTCCACAATTGTTTGTACCTGATTAATTTGTCTTTGATGTTTTGGTGTGTTGCTTCTATATTTGTGTTGGGAATCGGAGTAGCGATTATTATTTCTATGAGGAGATTGAGAATAATTTCTTTGTTGATTTTTATAGTTTGGATTCCTATTTTGTGAATTTTTTCGAGATCTATTATGTTAATTATTGTTATTTGTTCATTGATAATTAGATCTGTTGTATGAATTGTTTCGTGATCTATTGTTTGGTAACGTTGATTTCGGTTATTTGAATAACTTTTATTCCTATTGTTTGAATAGTTTCTGTTTCTATGGTTTGACGATTTTCGCGATCTATCGCTTGAATAGTGTCTTTTCCTAGAATTTGATTGGGAACTGGTATCAAACGAATATTCTCTTCTGTTTGAATTTGATCGTGAATAGTTATTTCTATACTGATTTTTTTGACTATTTGATCGACTAATTCTATTTTGTGAGAAATTTAGTGAACTTTTTTGTTCTGGTGACCTACTTCTATAACTAGAAATATAGGGTGACTGGTTTCTTGAATAATTTGAAATATTTGGAAGCGATTTACCAGAGCTGTTGTTACTATGTATATTTTTGTTTGGTACAATTTTTTTACATGT
This sequence comes from Symsagittifera roscoffensis, assembly GCF_963678635.1. Taxonomy (NCBI): domain Eukaryota; kingdom Metazoa; phylum Xenacoelomorpha; order Acoela; family Convolutidae; genus Symsagittifera; species Symsagittifera roscoffensis. The sequence goes on along the minus strand of NC_087063.1, from coordinate 49,471,121 downwards.
ATTGATAGAATGATTTATTTGGTTCTTTGTACTTTTGTGGTTTGGTCTGGTTATCTTGTTGTTTTTATCTACATTCGGCAATATTGTGTCCGTATCTTCGGCAATAATTACACCATTTTTTGAAAGATGGTTTAACTTTGAAATTTGGATTTTTCTCATATATGTTTAAAATTTCAGTGTTTTTTTCAGTGTTTTTTTCAGTGTCCTGTTGTGTAAGATTACCAGTTCCAAGTAGATCTACATCAGAATCTTGTATGTTGATTATATGTGTAGTATTTGTTTCGATTCTATTAACGTATTGTAGTTTAAGATTTTCTGTTTTTTCGAGTTTCATTGTGATTTCTGCTTGTTCTAGTTTATCAACTAGTTTTCTAAAATCTAAATCTCGTTCTCGAATAGAGGGATGTGATGCTCTCTTTTTAATAGCTGTTTTCCTTAATTGAGGTGTTAGAGTCATCAATAAAATTTCTGTCATTTCGTGTTTTTATAATCATGAGCGTTAAGTGAATATGCTTTTCGAACTAGAGTTTCGATTCTAACTGCCAATTGTTTAATTGTTTTGTTTGGTAGTCTGCAAATTTTTTTACATAAAATTTTTTGATGTTGTTTATTTGTTTCAGAATCAAACACTTTTAAAAATTCTGTGTGAATCTTTTCCAACCTGTTTTTATGTCTATAGGTAAAACTAAAAACCATTTTTGAGCTGCGCTATCAAGTGTTGTTTGTATTAACGCTGTGCGTCTATGTATCCAATTATGGTGAAGTGGTGTATTAATTGGTTCAGGTCCTTATATTTAAAACTAAATTTGCTGTGACTGCATTTAAATAATCTTCTACTGAATGCTCAGGGTCTGTGCCTGTAAATACCATCATGGTTTGTTTGATGTTATTGACGATCCACCCATTAGGTATGGATTCATTGTCCTTTGTAGTGATTCTGCGGCATTTGGCATTTGTGAAAAGTTTGTAAGTTGATTTTTTGTTATTTCATGTTGTTGTAAATAATATGGTAGTGGTATTTCACTTTGCATTTGTGTTTCTTGATAATAGTCAGTTTTAACTGGGTTTTGTGAATAAAAATTATTATTTTGAGATGCGTGGTTTTGTCTAGGCTGTCTCATATGTTGTTCTCGTGTATATGGTTCAAAATTATGTGGTTGATTTACGTGATAAGAGTGGAATCTTTGATTTTGAAAATTTTGTTGATGGTTTTGGTAATAAAAATCGTCATCATCTGATGAAACATAATTAGGTGTATAATAAGGTGTTTTATATTTATTCTGGTTATGCTGGTTAGTGTGTTTATTCTGTTGAAAAAATGGGTAATTTTCACTCGGGTCTTCTGGAATTCGCGGGTTATCGTTTAAATTTACTAAGTTTTATGTTGGTTGTTGGAAGTTTTGTCGTTGTGAAAATAAATGGTTTTGCGGGTTTGTACGAGGAGGTTTAGATGTTTGTGATGTATTTACATAGTTATAATTGTGTTCTGCGAAATTGCTTCTGGTGAATGATCTTTGTTTTTGTGTTGGTTTCGTCGTTGGTCTCAGTATTTCGTAATCCATTTGTGAATATTTTGGAGCAACCGAGGGTTTAACCGTAGATTGCAATGTTACTTGTGGTAATGTTGGATTTTTAGGTTTCGGCGTTGTAAGGTTTGGATGTATTGGTGATGTACTTTGCTGTGTAGTTGTTACTATTGTTTCTACTAATTCTTCATTTATAAAATGTGATGGTAATTGAATATCCTGTTGTGTAAGATTACCAGTTCCATTCAAATTATCCTGTTGTACAACAGTTGAATTTAAGCTATTATTTTGTCTTTTCTCGGGTAAAAATGAATTCTAGTTTAAAGGTGTTGCATCTATTGTAAGTGGAAATACTTTTAGATAGTCTTTATGAATGGAAATTGTACTGATTGCTTGACTTGAGATGTCTTTTGGGATGTTCAGGAATAATGGATGAGACCAATCAGGGTCCCAAATACAATCTGATTTTTCTGCAATGACAGTGTCATCATTGGTACTTTGAGGTCTAAAATTTTTTTCTTGCTAGTGCAATTAAATCAATATTATGTCTGAAATAGTCAATTATGAATTGTGCTAAGATTTTTTGTAAGTCGTGTTTAACATTTTGTGAAATTTCATTGCTTGAAAAATATTCACGGATTGTTGAGAATGCGGCAATTTCATTTCTTACATTCGTGTGTCTTGATGTTTGAACTGGTGATGTACTTTCGGTTTCTGTCTTTTCTAGTATGGATAAAAAACTATATATTATTGCAAAAACATCGTTAGTAAATATTGAATTTGCTCTCTGTGAATTTTGGTGTTGTTTGTTTTTAATGTATTCTGCGAATACTTTTGAAAATTCTATGTCGAGGTCGTCTGTTTGAATAACATGTTTACCATAAAAATTACGTGCTGTGCTGAGTTCTATGGTGTAAATTCCATATTGTTGTGTTTAGGTTACATATTCCTTTTAAATAATGATCGACAATTTGTCTTTTGATTTTTATTTCTGGGAATTCTGCTTTACATGGGCTAATTCCTTGTTCGAACAAATTTGCGATTAGATTATTGCAAAATTGTATTTGTCCTCTATCTTCAGTGAGTGAATTGATGAGAAATGAGAAAACAGAGTTTTCGTCTTGACTTTCATCACCTGGATTCTGGCTCATTTTTCGTTTTATGACTGTTAGTGCGTAATGTTCGATGTGTCTGATTGGTTGATTCCAATTGTATAAACGTACTGGTTTGTTTTTGTATATCTTTTTTATTCTACTTTTTCCTTGTTTTGATGAATGTGATGTGGCTTCTGAATCGGAAAAATATAATTGATCGTGAACTGGGTAGTTTTTATTTACTGTTTCTTTTAGTTTGCAAAGTGCATCTAAATTACTGACTTCTGATTCGGAGACTGCGTTTCTTTGCTTTGAAAATCTTTTCCGTATAGTTTGTCTTTGTTTACTTATAATTTTTTTTATTGTTTGTCGTTTTGTTCGAATATAACCAATCGTTTGTTTGTGTGGTGTGATTACGAGATCGTATGTTTCGTTGTTTATTTCGCAATTGTGTAGTACGATTGTTTGTTTATTTTCTAAATTGTTCAGTGACATACGGTTTAGGATGAAGGATGGAAGGTTGTTATTAGTGATTTTAATATCCTAGACTGTTAGTCCTTACGATTTTTTGGTTAGCCTAACTTGGATCTTTTCTTCAGGGTTGGAGAGAAAAGCATATATCAATTCCAGAGAACGATTGTTACTTTCTCGTGGCTATTCTAAGTTAAGATGTTAACTTACTTAATCTTACTTAGGGGTAATGATTGTGTTCAAGGGTTGGAGAATAGTAAATCGATCTACAAGGTTCAGGTATAATTAGAACGCAAGTAGTTCGTTAGGTAATATTTTAATACTTACTAAGATTTAAAAATTAGCCTAGGTAAGGTAAGAGGGGGGATCAACTGAAGGATGAATAACCGAAGTTCTTCACTGTTTAGCTTAATTAGAATGGTTAGAGTGATTTGAAAATTTTCTATTAGTCCTGGGTATTTGAAATGGTTGGGTTGTGAATCGACGTTTGAGCTCGTTAGACACTTTATTAAATGGTTGGGGAGAACAAATTGTTCTATTTGATCCAAGAATAAGCCTTGATGATCAGGATATAAATTTTAATGGTATAAAAAGGATTAAATTTAATTATTTACTGGAGATCCAAGGAAAGCCTTGATGATCTAATTTAAGATTTAATAAGTTAAGTCAAATAAAAGTAAAAATTAGGATAAGCCTTTAGAAATAATTTAAGTTTTTAATTGATAGAAAGGTTTAATTTTGTATGATATTAGTAGTTTTATAATTGCTGTTATGTTTAGGTGATGAAGCGGGAGATGACAGGATGATTTGTATATACTAATAAATTATGATCAGGTTAACTAATTTTTATTTTTATTTTCAATAAATATGTTTTTCAGATATCTTTTTGAATCTTACTGCAGTTTTGGAGGAAACAATTCGAGATATTTTTATCAATCGTTATTGTACAAGATTAAATTTGGTTTAGCGCCTGAAAAAATCTTTGAAGATTTTTCTTCAAAGTTTTATGTTTGCAAACGAAAATCTAAATTCATTGCTAGTAAAATTCTAAATATAAAAGTTTGTGTTGGCTTTTTCTGTACGACCATGAAACTTATTGGTAAGTTTCTTCGTAGTCGTAGATCGTCTCTTGTCCCAGGTCTTCTTGCAACACCGGGTAGTTCTCGTATTGTACGGAATAGCGGCTCTCATCTATTGAGTCGTTGAGACATTTCAAATAAATTATTGTCATGTAACATTTCGAAAATTTTTTTGTCTAATTCTAATTTATCTTGTTAGTTCTAAGCTAATTCGTTTTTTAAGGTCTTATTCGAGAATTATGGTCTCACCAGATGAGTTTCGTTCTTGGTGTAACTCATAGGGTAATTTCGGATAGGGTACAACGTCTGCTCGTCATGCTATCTTATTTTCAGCCGGATAGATTCGTGCAACTTCTTAGTCTAATACCGATCCTAATCTTACTCTTATATCTACTAGTCTCAGGGTGTTTAACTAGTCTCTGCTAGGCTCAATAGATCTAGAGTATACTGGCTTATTGCGATTGCTAGAAGGTCTCCTGGAGAGGTAACTAATTTCTAAGTTAAATTTAAATCTCTCTGGTGCTGAAATTACAAGTAATTTCAGCACTTATAAAAAGTGGGTTGATAGTTAGATGGATCATGATTGGTTAAAATTAAATATTTTATAGTGATAAAATATCTAATTTATAACCAATAATAAAATGTAGTTTAGATCTGGTTCCAAGGCGCAGGCAGGAGAGGGGAGCGATGAACTCCACAACTCCGAATCAAAAACAAAATCGCTAGTCACAAAAAACTTTGGAGTGCATAATCTTTTCTAAATTTCTTGTGGGTCTGAGGGGTTTATAACAATTCTGTTTCCTTTGAAACGATCAAATCTTTTAGTTATGTTAAAATCTATAAATCACAGGCGCAAGCAAGAAAGGAGAGCGACTAACTCCACAAGAACCGAAAGCAATCGCTGCTACAAAAAACAAATTTTGACTACATATTCTATTCTAAATTTCTTCTGACTCGGAGGGGCTCACAACAATTTTGTTTCCTTTGCAACGAACGCTGTCACAAAAAACTTTTGACAGAATATTATATTCTAAATTGTTTGTGACTCGAAGGGGATCATAAAAATTTTGTTTCCTTTGAAACGACCCAAAGTTAGGTCACTAGGGCGACTAAAAACAAGCCGAAATCATTTTCACCGAGTAAAATTTTCGAGCCCAAAGAAGTAAAATATCTAAACTCAAGGATAATTAAATGAAATTTTTTCATAAAACTGGCACAAGAATGTTTTCTGTCAAAATCTAAATATTACAGGAGAAGGCAGAAAAGGGGCGTGACCAACTCCACAAGAAGCGAAAATAAAATAGCTTGTCACAAAAAAACGTTTGACTACATATTCTATTCTAACTCTCTTCTGACTCGGAGATCATAAGAAATTTGTTATTTGTTTCCTTTGAACGGAACAACATTTTTTTTTGTTAAAATCTAAAAACTACAGGCGCAGGCAAAAAAGGAGAAAGACCAACGCCACAAAAAACCAAAACAAAATCACTGTCGCCAAAAAAACGTTTGACTACATATTCTATTCTGATATTCTTGTGACTCAGAGGGGATTAAAACATTTTTGTTACTTTTAAAACGACTTAAAGTTAGGTCCCGAAGTCGATTAAAATTAAACCGAAATCTTTTGCGCCTAGTAAGTTTCAAGCGAAAATAAAATGAAAAGAAAATATCAAGGATAAAAAAAAACCCAATTGCAGGATTCAATCAAAACACAACAAGGAAAATTTCGTTCAACAAAAGATCTAAGATGTGGCAACTAAGCCAGAAAACAAGCATCAACTAATAAGCCGACAATTTTTTACACAGGCGAAGCTGCGAGTAGTATTGTATCGCGTCCCGGATCCTAAGGGGGGGTCCTAACATAAAGCAAAATCCTAGGAAAGGGGTCCTTAATTTTTTGGAGGACCCTCATCCTAGAATTTCGTAAACGAAAGAAATTTTCCACACAAAAAGCAGAAGACCCCCTACTTAGGATCTTGCTAAGTTTAGCTTAACAACAAGGAACACGATACAAAATCATTTCTAATTCCAATTTTTGAGGTCCTAATTATTGGTCCTGGTTAGTTATATGAATCATATTAATTGTTACAATTGTTTCGGGCAAATGAACTTTCGACCTAGTTGAAACTTGTTAGTGAACGGGGAATTGACTATTATGGTATTTAATAAAAATTCGCCGGCGATTTTGGCAGCATAGCTTAACTGTTGGCAGCAGTAAACTAATTCCTTAACTTGACCTATATTTTCTGGTGAAAAGGCAGTAAATTGACATTACTCTCCAAAGGCGGCGGCCGTTTCTGGGCAAAATTTACCAAATGATAAATTTGCCAAATTTGGAAATAAGAAAATTGAAATTAGATGGAACTTGGTGTACTGAGGATATTGATCATGAACATTTACAATTAAGAGTGTTTTCAACCGCAGAAAAAAACTTACGTTTCAATTTTTGTAATGAACACTACGTCGTCTTTCTCGAAAGGGCAAAGGAATTTTCAAAGAAAGAGTACGAGTCAATTTTCAAAGAACAAGTTTTCGTCTATGTTTCAACAAGCTATCAAAATACAAAAAACTTCCGGTGATTTATTTAATTTTTTACCACCGTTATCTTAGTGAGTATGAGTGGTATCTTTTATTTTGCAAGTTCACTTTTATTTCCACTGGCTTGAAAGTTAGCAGGTTGGAGCGGTGTTGGAAAAAATAAACTATGAAATTGTAAAAAAGCAGAGTAACTCCTATCGATTTAAAACTAATTTACGAAATTTATACGTCTTCTAAACAAACTTATCCCGATAATTCTAACCGACAAAAGTACTTTCTAGCTGCATTATCTGTTTTTTTTTAGTTCCGATAATCTTAACTACGACATTTTAATTAAGTTGAGACCTTATGGTGGCTTGATTGGTATTGATAACTCTGCCTTGGACAAATACTTAAAAAATTCCAAAATTTTACGTTTGCACGCTATTTTGCACGATGCGGCCGAATTTTTTTAAACGCTACGTTTGGCTTAACAATATATTGTTTTTCGATTAAAAAAAAACATTTGGAATCTTGAACATTGGCAAAATCGAGCGCCAAATTTTTTTTCTCGAAACCATCTTACCATCTGAAATCTATATGCAATTTGGTAACATTAGAAAATCTATTCGCACGTAATACACCAATAATATTTACCCATTAGGTAACGCGCGCTGAAAATTTTGCGAAAAAACTAGACATTTCCACACAAAAAACATACTCTTTAGCCGGATACTCTTTAGCCTATGTTAATACATAGAGGTCTTCACCCCACCCCACCCCCCTCCCTCCGGCTGAACTGCCCCGACATATACTACTTGCCATTGAGATCAAAAACATGCCAATGATCATGCCAAGAAGCAAATACGACATTAATCAACAGTGCTACCTTCAAAATATTCTTTAAGCAGAGGCAAAGCGGAGCTTCGCAACACTTGCGATTAATAAAAACTGCATGGCGAACTAGCTGACAGAAAATGAGTCGAAAGTCTCTTCCCCTCAAAAAATAAAATAGTTCGCTCAACAAACAGGGCAACATGAGGCCACAATAATATAGGCAGAAACCTATTCAGCCGACAAAAAAAAGAGAAAGCAAACAAAAAATTAAAAAATTTACAAATCGAGTTTGCAAATATGAAGTTTGCAAGAAATTCGAACAGGACGGATGTTTAAAATATAGCCATGCTCAAAATATGTCTGTTGCAATGAAATATCTTGCTCATATAGACATCCATGAGATGAGTCCTGTGAAAAAGTTATATGCAGCGGAAACTATTGTACAATGTTACAATAATACCTTTGCTAATCGCCAGGGTCAAAAACTTTAAAGCCGTATGTAAGAGGAGCAGCTACCCTAATACATTAAACTATAAATTTCTAATACATTATACTCCAAGTTCATAAATCTGGGTAGGAACTTAGCGTAGTTGCCGTTATCCGCAATCGTGATTAAATTTAAAGTTCTATCAAATCTACAAATAAAGCATCAATTCAAATTCAGTCACGGAGAGAACTCAACAAAAGCTCACTGAAGACTAAAATTTTTTTTCGACAGAGGATTTCGAGTTGATCCAAGTTCCAAATTAACATGGGACAATTAATTGCAGTGTCAATTCGCAGTTTGCCATTGGAAATGAATTTGCCATTTTCTCACAATTGCGAGACAACACTCATGGCAAACTAGCCGACGGAAACTAAGCCGCTAAAAAGGAAAAAATAGATCAATCAAAATGATCACATGCTTGTCTCATCTGGTACTGGAATGAGTTTTTTTCAAAATATAGCACACAAAAAGATAGAAGTCTTACTCAAATGACACCCAAAACAACATTTTTTTGAGAATTTTTCAAATTCAAGTGAAAATTAACTGATCACCTCATTTTTTTTCATGAAACTGGTCGAAAAAAAAATACAGGAATTTTTTTAATTCTTTGAAAAATTAAAAATTACGGGCGCAGGCAGGTAAGCAGAGCGACGAACTCCACAAGAATCAAAAACAAAATCGCTAGTCACAAAAAACTTTTGACTGCATAATCTTTTCTAAGTTTCTTGTGAGTCGGAGGCGGTTATAACAATTCTGTTTCCTTTGAAACGAACATATATTTTAATTCTGTTAAAATTTAAAAATCACAGGCGCAAGCAAGAAAGGAGAGCGACCAACTCCACAAGAACCGAAAGCAATCGCTGTTACAAAAAAAACTTTTGACTACATATTCTATTCTAAATTTCTTGTGACTCGGTGGGGCTCACAACAATTTTGTTTCCTTTGCAACGAACGCTGTCACAAAAAAAACTTTTGACAAAATATTTTATACTAAATTTTTGTGTGACTCGAAGGGGATCATAAAAAATTTGTTTCCTTTGAAACGACCCAAAGTTAGGTCAATAGGTCGATTAAAAACAAGCCGAAATCATTTTCGCCGAGTAAAGTTTTCGAGCCAAAAGAAGCAAAATATCTAAACTCAAGAATAATTAAATTAAATTGTTTCATAAAAATGGCACAAGAATGTTTTCTGTCAAAACCTAAATATTACAGGCGAAGGCAGAAAAGGAGCGCGACCAACTCCACAAGAAGCGAAAACAAAATTGCTAGTCACAAAAACCTTTTGACTACATATTCTATTCTAACTCTCTTCTGACTCGGAGATCATAAGAAACTTGTTTCCTTTGAACGGAACAATTTTTTTTGTTAAAATCTAAAAACTACAGGCGCAGGCAAAAAATGAGCGACCAACTCATCAAGAAACAAAACCACTATCGCAAAAAACGTTTGACTACATATTCTATTCTGAAGTTCTTGTGACTCAGAGGGGATTATAGCATTCTTGTTACCTTCAAAACTACTTAAACTTAGGTCTCGAAGTCGACTAAAATTAAACCAAATCTTTTGCGCCTAGTAAGTTTCAAGCGAAAATAAAACAGAAGAAAAATATCAGGGATAAAAAAATACAAATTGCAGGATTTACCAATTTCAGGAGTCCTACCCTTTGTTGGCAAGCTCGCAACACGTTGGCGCGGCTGCGGCGGTCACTATTCTGCAGCTTGAGTTTATGCTGGTTGAACCGTAAACAATCAATCCAAAATTGCGTTGGCTCAAGTTCCAACCAATCAGAATTCAAGAAGATAAATTTTGGAACTTATGCGACTGATTTTTTATTTTGGAATCTATGAATATTGGAACCTATTGGAATTCACCTTTCTTAAAAGGTGAATTCCGATAGGAAGTTTTCATTCAAAATAATGGAACGAATAAAACCCCATAATGGCCATTATTTATTATTCCTGAGCGTAGCGATTATGCAAATAATGCAGTAAAAAAAGGACGATTATGGCATAATGTAGGGCGGAAACCCCATTATATGGTCATATATTTTGCGGAATCCCTGCATACCCATCACCAAATGCAATGCTTTGTGCGTGGATGACTCCAGAGGGTGATATTAAAATTTCATTAACAAGAATAGAGCGTATTGATTCAGGTGGATCTTCAGATGGATCCAGGAGTTCAGATGGATTTAAACAGCAGTGAATTGCCAGATGAGATTCCGAGGTTAGTGAAAGAGGATACTGTGAAAAGATTGTACTATAAAAACTGCAAACGTCCCAGTAAACTTTGTTCTAGAATTGCATGACATAAATGATAGAGACTTCACACGTTATGAAATTTTGTACTGTTCATAATACTGATTCAATTTATTGTTTTTTTTTTCAAACTTCCTTTACAGTTAGAAAAAGTCTAACACAGTCTGTAGAATAAATCAGATCTCAAATGTCAGAAACAGCAGCAGCAGTAGTTGAACTTGACGCGAGATTAGTAACAGAGTTTGTTTATAACGAGACAAACAGTGAAAAAAATCATGGAATTTTTGTAACAATGTAACTTTGCCAAGTTCTGAAGTAGTTTTTGTTGCGCAAATGGTAGTTATTCTAATTTTACCAATTTTCTGCATTTTCAAACTTTCTGTCACTACAATCAGTTAAGAAGAAACTTCAGTTTGATTTGCGATTTTATTCGGCTTGGTTGGTTACGTAATTCCAAATCCGAGGATATGAATAAAGTGATTGATACTTCGCTAAGAGTATTCTTGGCGATAGTGAGACCCTCAGGATCCGGGAAAACTGAGTTGACTTTCAAACTTTTGATTAGAAGTACTTTTTACCCTAAATTTGGGACCGTTCTATATCTTTACAAAGAGTTGCAACCTGCATTCTCAGAAAAAGTGTCTTCTCGCGAAGTAAATGTGAGGCTCATGAAATTCAACGGATTCGAATTTTTAAGAAATTTAGAAAATGTTCTTCTAGTTTTCGATGATTCATGTGAAGACAACTATAATGACAAGGAATTTGTTAGATTAGCGTCATCGGGTAGACATAGAGGGATAGATGTAAGGTATGTTAAGCATAACTTGTTTCAACAAAATCGACGGTCGCGTACGATTGATTTGAACACTTCACGCATCATTCTGTTAAAATCGCCTCGTGACGTTCAGCAACTAGATCTTTTAGGACGACAATTGAATGTATTAAAATTTTTGAGAAGCTGTTACGAAATAGCTACCAGAGACTCTTTTGGACATCTTTTAACCGACATGGATTCCCGCACATCAGATTGTTTGAGATATTGTTCAAACATCACACGGCCTGGGCCAACAATTTTTTATTTACCCTTATCTAAAGCAGAAACTACTCCAATCTTAAATGAAGAAGAAAAACGTATCTATTCTGCGGCATATGGTACAACTGACACCTGACCAACGAAGACGATTATTTAGAAAAACTTGAAATCGCGAGATCATAACACTTATTTGTGAACGTTTGCTAAATGTAGTCAATGAAAAAGTACCCGTTAAAATTGCAAATATCGAACGATCCGAGACAGCATACAAACATTTAATCACTCCAGAAACTGTCAAAAACGTGCGACTATTTTGAGTAAAGCAGATTTTCAATTAGTGCGGCAAATATTTTAATTTTGTTACAAGTTCCTCACAACCTAATTATGACTGATAAAGAATTCATTCTAATTCCGAAACACTTATATGTTAAAGAGCAGCCACATGCTGCACGTGTTCTTCCCGATAATACTATTAAGCAGAAAAACGCTCAAATATCCTACCTTAACCTGCTTAGACCCCAATTACCTCCTCAAACTAGTAAGACTACTGCAACGAAAGAAACATTTACGAAAAATACCGCTGAGCCCAAACAAGAACAACTTGTACTGCTAACGGACGATGAAGAAGAAAAGGTCGAACGTGATAAAGATGAGATATTAGAAGAGAAAAACGATAGTCAGGCCGAAAGTATTTTGGGACAGTTACAGGTTTTAGAGGAAAATTTATTAGAGCAAAAACCATACTTGAAATCATAAAAAATTCAGAGAGAGTAACCATAGACCATGACAATGAGGTGATATATGTGGATAAAGTACCAACAGGACTTAAAGCTGAATGAAAAGGCAGTAAATTGACATTACTCTCCAAAGGCGGCGGCCGTTTCTGGGCAAAATTTACCAAATGATAAATTTGTCAAATTTGGAAATAAGAAAATTGAAATTAGATGGAACTTGGTGTACTGAGGATATTGATCATGAACATTTACAATTAAGAGTGTTTTCAACCGCAGAAAAAAACTTACGTTTCAATTTTTGTAAGGAACACTACGTCGTCTTTCTCGAAAGGGCAAAGGAATTTTCAAAGAAAGAGTACGAGTCAATTTTCAAAGAACAAGTTTTCGTCTATGTTTCAACAAGCTATCAAAATACAAAAAACTTCCGGTGATTTATTTAATTTTTTACCACCGTTATCTTAGTGAGTATGAGTGGTATCTTTTATTTTGCAAGTTCACTTTTATTTCCACTGGCTTGAAAGTTAGCAGGTTGGAGCGGTGTTGGAAAAAATAAACTATGAAATTGTAAAAAAGCAGAGTAACTCCTATCGACTTAAAACTAATTTACGAAATTTATACGTCTTCTAAACAAACTTATCCTGATAATTCTAACCGACAAAAGTACTTTCTAGCTGCATTATCTGTTTTTTTTTAGTTCCGATAATCTTAACTACGACATTTTAATTAAGTTGAGACCTTATGGTGGCTTGATTGGTATTGATAACTCTGCCTTGGACAAATACTTAAAAAATTCCAAAATTTTACGTTTGCACGCTATTTTGCACGATGCGGCCGAATTTTTTTAAACGCTACGTTTGGCTTAACAATATATTGTTTTTCGATTAAAAAAAAACATTTGGAATCTTGAACATTGGCAAAATCGAGCGCCAAATTTTTTTTCTCGAAACCATCTTACCATCTGAAATCTATATGCAATTTGGTAACATTAGAAAATCTATTCGCACGTAATACACCAATAATATTTACCCATTAGGTAACGCGCGCTGAAAATTTTGCGAAAAAACTAGACATTTCCACACAAAAAACATACTCTTTAGCCGGATACTCTTTAGCCTATGTTAATACATAGAGGTCTTCACCCCACCCCACCCCCTCCCTCCGGCTGAACTGCCCCGACATATACTACTTGCCATTGAGATCAAAAACATGCCAATGATCATGCCAAGAAGCAAATACGACATTAATCAACAGTGCTACCTTCAAAATATTCTTTAAGCAGAGGCAAAGCGGAGCTTCGCAACACTTGCGATTAATAAAAACTGCATGGCGAACTAGCTGACAGAAAATGAGTCGAAAGTCTCTTCCCCTCAAAAAATAAAATAGTTCGCTCAACAAACAGGGCAACATGAGGCCACAATAATATAGGCAGAAACCTATTCAGCCGACAAAAAAAGAGAAAGCAAACAAAAAATTAAAAAATTTACAAATCGAGTTTGCAAATATGAAGTTTGCAAGAAATTCGAACAGGACGGATGTTTAAAATATAGCCATGCTCAAAATATGTCTGTTGCAATGAAATATCTTGCTCATATAGACATCCATGAGATGAGTCCTGTGAAAAAAGTTATATGCAGCGGAAACTATTGTACAATGTTGCAATAATACCTTTGCTAATCGCCAGGGTCAAAAACTTTAAAGCCGTATGTAAGAGGAGCAGCTACCCTAATACATTAAACTATAATTTTCTAATACATTATACTCCAAGTTCATAAATCTGGGTAGGAACTTAGCGTAGTTGCCGTTATCCGCAATCGTGATTAAATTTAAGGTTCTATCAAATCTACAAATAAAGCATCAATTCAAATTCAGTCACGGAGAGAACTCAACAAAAGCTCACTGAAGACTAAAATTTGTTTTCGACAGAGGATTTCGAGTTGATCCAAGTTCCAAATTAACATGGGACAATTAATTGCAGTGTCAATTCGCAGTTTGCCATTGGAAATGAATTTGCGACTTTCTCACAATTGCGATACAACACTCATGGCAAACTAGCCGACGGAAACTAAGCTACTAAAAAGGAAAAAATAGATCAATCAAAATGATCACATGCTTGTCTCATCTGGTACTGGAATGAGTTTTTTTTTCAAAATATAGCACACAAAAAGATAGAAGTCTTACTCAAATGACACCAAAAACATTTTTTTTGAGAATTTTTCAAATTCAAGTGAAAATTAACTGATCACCTGATTTTTTTTTTTATAAAACTGGCCGAAAAAAAATACAGGAATTTTTTTAATTCTTTAAAAAATTAAAAATTACAGGCGCAGGCAGGCAAGGAGAGCGACGAACTCCACAAGAATGAAAAACAAAATCGCTATTCACAAAAAACTTTTGACTGCATAATCTTTTCTAAATTTCTTGTGAGTCGGAGGCGGTTATAACAATTCTGCTTCCTTTGAAACGAACATATATTTTAATTCTGTTAAAATCTAAAAATCACAGGCGGAAGCAAGAAAGGAGAGCGACCAACTCCACAAGAACCGAAAGCAATCGCTGTTACAAAAAGAACTTTTGACTACATATTCTATTCTAAATTTCTTGTGACTCGGTGGGGCTCACAACAATTTTGTTTCCTTTGCAACGAACGCTGTCACAAAAAAACTTTTGACAAAATATTTTATACTAAATTTTTGTGTGACTCGAAGGGGATCATAAAAAATTTGTTTCCTTTGAAACGACCCAAAGTTAGGTCACTAGGTCGATTAAAAACAAGCCGAAATCATTTTCGCCGAGTAAAGTTTTCGAGCAAAAGAAGCAAAATATCTAAACTCAAGAATAATTAAATTAAATTGTTTCATAAAAATGGCACAAGAATGTTTTCTGTCAAAATCTAAATATTACAGGCGAAGGCAGAAAAGGAGCGCGACCAACTCCACAAGAAGCGAAAACAAAATTGCTAGTCACAAAAACCTTTTGACTACATATTCTATTCTAACTCTCTTCTGACTCGGAGATCATAAGAAACTTGTTTCCTTTGAACGGAACAAATTTTTTTTTGTTAAAATCTAAAAACTACAGGCGTAGGCAAAAAAAGAGAGCGACCAACGCATCAAGAAACAAAACCACTGTCGCAAAAAACGTTTGACTACATATTCTATTCTAAAGTTCTTGTGACTCAGAGTGGATTATAACATTCTTGTTACCTTCAAAACGACTTAAACTTAGATCTCGAAGTCGATTAAAATTAAACCAAATCTTTTGCGCATAGTAAGTTTCAAGCGAAAATAAAACAGAAGGAAAATATCAAGGATAAAAAAATACAAATTGCAGGATTTACAAATTGCAGGAGTCCTACCCTTTGTTGGCAAGCTCGCAACACGTTGGCGCGGCTGCGGCGGTCACTATTCTGCAGCTTGAGTTTATGCTGGTTGAACCGTAAATAATCAATCCAAAATTTCGTTGGCTCAAGTTCCAACCAATCAGAATTCAAGAAGATAAATTTTGGAACTTATGCGACTGATTTTTTATTTTGGAATCTATGAATATTGGAACCTATCGGAATTCACCTTTCTTAAAAGGTGAATTCTGATAGAAATTTTTCATTCAAAATAATGGAACGAATAAAACCCCATAATGGCCATTATATATTATTCCTGAGCGTTGCGATTATGCAAATAATGAAGGAAAAAAAGGACGATTATGGCATAATGTAGGGCGGAAACCCCATTATATGGCCATATATTTTGCGGAATCCCTGCATACCTATCACAAAACTCAATGCTTTGTGCGTGGATGACTCCAGACGGTGATATTAAAATTTCATTAACAAGAATAGAGCGTATTGATTCAGGTGGATCTTCAGATGGATCCAGGAGTTCAGATGGATTTAAACAGCAGTGAATTGCCAGATGAGTTTCCGAGGTTAGTGAAAGAGGATACTGTGAAAAGATTGTACTATAAAAACTGCAAACGTCCCAGCAAACTTTGTTCTACAATTGCATGACATAAATGATAAAGACTTCACACGTTATGAAATTTTGTACTGTTCATAATACTAATTCCATTTATTGTTTTTTTTCCAAACTTCCTTTACAGTTAGAAAAAGTCTAACACAGTCTGTAGAATAAATCAGATCTCAAATGTCAGAAAAAGCAGCAGCAGTAGATGAACTTGACCCGAGATTAGTAACATAGTTTGTTTATAACGAGACAAACAGTGAAAAAAAATCATGGAATTTTTGTAACAATGTAACTTTGCCAAGTTCTGAAGTAGTTTTTGTTGCGCAAATGGTAGTTATTCTAATTTTACTAACTTTCTGCATTTTCAAACTTTCTGTCACTAAAATCAGTTAAGAAGAAACTTCAGTTTGGTTTTCGATTTTAATCGGCTTGGTTGGTTACGTAATTCCAAATCCGAGTATATGAATAAAGTGATTGATACTTCGCTAAGAGTATTCTTGGCGATAGTGAGACCCTCAGGATCCGGGAAAACTGAGTTAACTCTCAAACTTTTGATTAGAAATAGTTTTTACCCTAAATTTGGAACCGTTCTATATCTTTACAAAGAGTTGCAACCTGCATTCTCAGAAAAAGTGTCTTCTCGCGAAGTAAAATGTGAGGCTCATGAAATTCAACGGATTCGAATTTTTAAGAAATTTAGAAAATGTTCTTCTAGTTTTCGATGATTCATGTGAAGACATCTATAATGACAAGGAATTTGTTAGATTAGCGTCATCGGGTAGACATAGAGGGATAGATGTAAGGTATGTTAAGCATAACTTGTTTCAACAAAGTCGACGGTCGCGTACGATTGATTTGAACACTTCACACATCATTCTGTTCAAATCGCTTCGTGACTTTCAGCAACTAGATCTTTTAGGACGACAATTGAATGTATCAAAACTTTTGAGAAGCTGTTACGAAATAGCTACCAGAGACTCTTTTGGACATCTTTTAACCGACATGGATTCCCGCACATCAGATTGTTTTAGATATTGTTCAAACATCACACGGCCTGGGCCAACAATTTTTTATTTACCCTTATCTAAAGCAGAAACTACTCCAATCACAAATGAAGAAGAAAAACGTATCTATTCTGCGGCATATGGTACAACTGACACCTGACCAACTAAGACGATTAATTAGAAAAACTTGAAATCGCGAGATCATAACACTTATTTGTGAATGTTTGCTCAATGTAGTCAATGAAAACGTACCCGTTAAAATCGCAAATATCGAACGATTCGAGACAGCATACAAATATTTAATCACCCCAAAAACTGTCAAAAACGTGCGACTATTTTGAGTAAAGCAGATTTTCAATTAGTGCGGCAAATATTTTAATTTTTGTTACAAGTTCTTCACAACCTAATTATGACTGATAAAGAATTCATTCTAATTCCGAAACACTTATATGTTAAAGAGCAGCCACATGCTGCACGTGTTCTTCACGATAATACTATTAAGCACAAAAACGCTCAAATATCCTACCTTAACCTGCTTAGACCCCAATTACCTCCTCAAACTAGTAAGACTACTGCAACGAAGGAAACATTTACGGAAAATACCGCTGAGCCCAAACAAGAACAACTTGAACTGCTAACGGACGATGAAGAAGAAAAGGTCGAACGTGATAAAGATGAGATATTAGAAGAGAAAAACGATAGTCAGGCCGAAAGTATTTTGGGACAGTTACAGGTTTTAGAGGAAAATTTATTAGAGCAAAAACCTTACTTGAAATCAAAAAAAATTCAGAAAGAGTAACCATAAATCATGACAATGAGGTGATATATGTGGATAAAGTACCAACAGGAATTAAAGCTGAAGTATTTTTATGCGACATACAACAACCCGCAAATAAACTACACAATCCGTCGTTCATTATCATCGATTATAGAATTAGTATTATGAACAGTACAAAACTTCATAACGCGTGAAGTCTCTATCATTTATGTCATGCAATTCTAGAACAAAGTTTGCTGGGACGTTTGCAGTTTTTCATAGTACAATCTTTTGAGAAATAACTGCTCTCAACTTGAATGAAAAGCTGGTAGAAAATCGAAATGCCAAACACGCGGTTCAGTCAGCGTCTTTTAATGCTCAAGAGAAACAAGAACCCAGACCCTCAAGAACAAGCCCAACATCCCCCGCTTGGCAGGAAAGAAGTAGTGCAAACCAAAAGAGAAGTAAAAAAAAAAAATCCTTAGCGACATTAGAAAAAAAACCGAAACCAAAAACGTGAAAAAAAGTCAGAATAAGGCTCTGACTCGTACGGAACGACCTATGACAATTCAGATTGTCCAACTTCAGAAAAGACGAAGGCGAAAACAAAACAATGGGAAAATAACCAAGATTGAAGAAAAAATGTTGAAAACTAAATATAGTGACAAAGTTCCCGCGTTATTTGGAAGTGTGAGCAAACACTTTGTCGCGGAAGAAAGTTAAACATTTCCTTCATACTGAGATGCTTACACGAAATATCGAACTGTCATCCGAAAACGCCGCGACTCAAGGTCATTGTTTACGATATCAACGAAATCTAGTTAATAGATGAAGCCTTTGTTGATAAATTTGCCCAGTGCAACCATGATGTTAAGTATCTGCTTGTTGCAGTTGACTGCATGTCCCGCTATTCCAGAGTGCAACCCTTGAAATCAAAGTATGCTACTACAACAGCAGAAGCGTTTAAACTAATGATAACTACAAAACAACCGAAAAAAGTATGATTGGACAAAGGCACAGAGTTTAAAGGGTCCTTCGAAGCATTATGTAAAAAGAAAGGCATAAAAACATATAGCACAGAGAGCGAGAAAAAGTCTGCATTCCCTGAGAGAAATATCCGTTCCTTGAAAAACCTTATTTATAAGTACTTGGAGGATAAATGGATTTACTCATACATTGACAAATTGCAAAATTTTGTCAATGCAATTAATTCGAGAACAAATCATAAAAATATTGTTCTCGAACTTATTTCAATAGCAAAACAGTCATTGAAATTAGTTCGACGTCCAAAGTTTTGTGTTGGTGAGTATGTTAGACTTGCCAAAGTAGACATACCTTTTTGCAAGGGTTACAAACAATCGTTCACCGATGAAGTGTTTTAGGTTTTTGACATACAAACACTAAACCCCCAACATACAATTTGATTGATTCTAACAGAGAACCGATTGAGGGAAATTTTTACGAGTCTGAACCAATTCGCGTTCTGGAGAAGGAGAAATCGTGAGCAATCATGACTGAGGGCACTTCCAGCCTTTTCACCCATAATGTTCCTCCTCCCTCATCAAGAAACGTTTTTAAAGATAACACTCTGGTCAACTTCAAAAATCTTCTGAGTGAAGAAAAAAGTTGCAAGGTGAACGGCGAGTAGCAGTTACAGAAATTACCTTCCCCACTCAGATAAACAACGTAACTGACAACAACATTGTGTACTACAAAAAAGATCGGGTTATAGCAAGCATGAAAGTTGAGAAAGACAAGATCTCCAGGCCTTACCTTGGAGAAACAGCAAAACTAACAAAGAGAGAGTATACGAGCATTGAACAAATACTGGATGAGATTCGTCGAAAGACAGAATTAGAGAAATTGGATTACGTAATAGATCCAATAACCAATCATCTTTCATTATGGCTGCATTATTGTGCTGGTATAACTTTTTAAGCCCGCAAATTCCTAGTCTACTTGGATTCAAAGGCGTCAGAGATGGAACTGGTTATCATATAGGTTACAAACAGGGAAGCTCGAAACATGGCACATTCACTACCCAAGATCTTGTTGCTGACTATCCTGTTGATGTATGTGCTGGTACTCAGCTTGTGTATATTTACCTGGACATAATTCATTATCAAATAGTAGGAGACACAAAATCACCCCTTTTAATAATCATTGATACAAATCGTCGAGTGGAAAACGGTTACGCGTGTACAATTGAACCGAATCATCGTAAAGTGTTCAGTAATTTGGACTTTAAAAATTTTTTGGTCAACAATATTTCTAATATTTCTGTGAACTTGCGCACAAAAACTGGAGGACTTGTTTCTTTCGCTGGAGTCGGAAAAGTTAATTTGACTTTGAAATTTCAAAAAATTAGCAATTGATCAATATGGATTCATATTACCACAACCAAGCAAACCCACCACATTTCTCGGGGCATTATAGACAACGAGGCAGTGGCTTCGGTTCATTAGCCCTGGGAACAGGAAGAGTGGCAGTTCCATTGGCTCCAAAGTTTGTGATACCAGCAGCAAAAAAGATCAGAAAAGAACTACTTCTTCAGGCAACTCCAGAACTGATAGAAGTTGCAACAAAAAGAAAAAGCCCGAAGAAGACACTCAAGAGCACCGTTAGAAAAACAATCAAAAAGCAAGTAGGAGGAGGAGTTTGATCTCGGAAAAGTCATCCGAAAAAAAACAACGGTGGTGAAACGAAAAACGAGACGCGTCATTCACAGAAAAAGAACTGCGCAGAGAAGTCGCTCCGATTTCTTTACAAGGGTTAAAAACGATTTCTTATTTAATCCCGAGTGAAGCAACTCACAGCTCGTTGGACTTATTTGTAAAACCGTCTTTTCTTGTCACTTTTGAAAATGCATTTACCCAAAAAATTGGACCTTTCTACTCTCCTGATGAACCTATGCTCGAGTTTGAAGTACTCTGCGACAGAAATAATTTCATCGATCTTCAACGTACTCGTTTGGAAATAAAAAACTGAATTGTTCGAAGAAGTGGAAACGTGCTTCGAACATATGCTACATAGGCGGCAAACAGATATGCCGTATTTTGTTAACAATCCTTTATCTTCATTATTTTCTGAGTGTTTACTGTCGCTGAATGGTGAGAAAATATCAACTACCAACGCTAATTTTGCCCAAGTTTTATTGAGACCGAGTTTTCATACGGTAATGATGCCAAGAAAACATGATTGGCTTGACAAGGTAATTATTATGAAGAAAATCTATCAGCTATTGACGGTAATGGAAGGAGAGCTGAGGATGTTACGGAGTGTAAAGGTCTCGTTGCGGCCTCGAACGAGCTGAAGCTATTTGGTAAAATTGCTTACGACTTCTTGTCGTGTGACAAGCACCTACTTAGCGGTGTGACAATTAGATTGTCTATTAGACGTTCTCCTAACGATTTTGTTGTCATATCTGAAGATGTAGCTAAACACTACAAGGTTCAAATAATCGAAGCTAATCTCTATACCAGAAAGATGACTGTGACTGACTATGTTCTCTCATCAATAGAAAAAACTTTGTTGAAGAACCCGGCAATTTACAATTACATCGAAGTAGTACCAAAAACATTTCTCGCAACTGCAGGAGTACAAAGCTGGCGACAAGAGGATGTTTTCGCAAAAGAACCTGTTCGACGAATGATAGTAGCAATGAGCATAAACGAATTGGATACTATTAGGACAAACCCTTTTCATTACCAGAAGTTTGGGTTGAATGAGATCAATGTATACAGAAACGGCCTACCCATTGCGGGAACTCCCATCTCAACACCAGACAAAAAAGAATTTATTACAATACGCTCGAGGCTCTTGAGTTTGTTTTGAACACTAAACATGGAATCAGTCTCGCTAATTATGATAATCATTATATTATGGCTTTTGATCTCACGTCTTGTCAGGAGGCTTCACACGATTTCAATCATCCTGAATTGACCAATTGCACTATTTCGGTCGAACTCAAATTTGACGCAGGTCTCGCTAATAACGTGAGTTATTATTTATCGGAGGGCGTGCATCAACAAATTATGTGCGTTCAGATAGAAAACTTACCAAAAACACTCTTATGACCTAAGCTAGACATGGATAATCTTCAAATAATGGAACTTAGTAACCGTTGTAAACATTTGAAATATCGCTTTAGAATTACGTTTCCGGCAGAATTTCCAAGCTCTTCAGTACTGAAAAACGATAATACGTTCATGATTATGAATGCGTTACCATCGGATCAACCTTGAACCCACAGATTGCTTTTTGCACAAGCTGGAGGACAGATATTTTTCGTAGATCCTCTAGGTAAAAGATAATATGATTATCCCCTCGTGTACAAGAATAAGCGACGTACAATTCACGAGGGAAATCAACTACTGATGAAAAAACCAGTACACATGCGGACTTTTTTGTATTTAGGTTGCTCATGTTATAATTACAAATAGGTTTCCAACAGGTTTCAAACTTAATGATCATGAATTGTAAGATTTGCTAAATATATGTTTAATCTCAACTATTTTATTGATGTTTTTGTAAAATTTATAAATTCAATTTTTTTTTCAAATTCTTTCTTATCGACAACAGATTTTCTTTTTCTGCAAGTTTATGTGAACCCCGAAAAGTTTCATATCAAATCCTTCGAAAATTTAAGGCATGGCCATTTGGTTTAGCGGGCAATAGCTAACCCGGCGTTGCTCGTCGCTACACTCCTCGGGAACGCCTCCCGCTTGTGTAGTAACATTTTTTTGATATACAAGAGAGCAATAGAAAACCAATATTTACAACTTGAATTTCTTCTCCATGATAAATTTCACAAACAGTTTGAATCAATTTCCATACAACCATACCCACATAAAATTATGTGAATTATTCTAAAAAACTTTCACCATTCAAAATATTAGTAAAGCGTTCAATTGTTACGTTAACAATCATGTCACTTCGAGTTTGAACAGATTTAGTCTACGAGCCGAAGCAAACTTGAGGCAATCGATTGCGAACTGGAACATCACTTACATCTAGGTTGTTGATGGAGTTATAATTTACAGCTATTGTTTTTCCATCAGAGGGCCAGACAATTCATAGTTGGAGCAACCCAAAATTAAATATTTGAATGTAGAGAGAAGACAAGGGACAACGAAGGCTTTTGAAGTCATCTTGTTTAGTAAATCGGTAGACTCTTTGTGAATTCGACCAGCTCATGATAATGTTTTTCGTTGTCAATCGAATGATTGCAAAAATCTAATTTATTCGAATGGACTAAATTTGCTTTAGGGGGATTGCTCATACATTGCTTCAACCATTGCTTTGAAGTTTTCAATAGAATAACGAGTTAAAAATGTTACACAACCCGACAGTTATCATCGTTTACACTTTCGCAATCCTTTTCCGAGCATAAAGATTTTTTAGATTTGTTTCGCTTTTTTCTAAGTTTTTCAGTCACGTTGCAATTTTTCCTTTCGTCAATCTTTTGATTTTTGTATAATTGTCCGCCAAGGACTCGAATTCACTAGTTGACAAAGTTATTCCTTGTCGATACTTGAAAGTTCCCTCTTAGTATTTTTTGTACAATTTGATAGTTATATAAGTACCGGTCTGTGCGAATGTTTTTGCACCGACTCTAACTAAATGTTTATCATTCGAAGATGTATATATCCCGAAAATTATCGAAATAGTCAATATCCGTTTCAAGAGAAGCGTACATTATAAATGAATAACAACCAACTGGTTTTTAGTGTGGAACGTTGAAGAATGACTGATCACAGTATACGAGACAGATCATGCGCTCCCAAAGTAAAAAATTAGGTGATAACTTTTACGAGCGCCTTAAGCCATAATGATAAAACTTAATCACCAAGGATATAATATCTTTAACGATAAACCATTTTTTATATGGGTATTTAGTTACTTTTTCCCCCGGCTATACATTAAAAATCTTCTAGTGTTATTTATTGTGACAGGTATTTAATGACTGCTATGAATCATGATAAGGAATCTTTAACAGCATGACAAAGAATGTCTGGCAAACTATCATGAATATTTGAACTTGAGTGCTTTCGCCCGTAGCTACTATAATAAAGCTATCACATAGATCTAAAAAATCGGATTTTCACATTCATTCTTAACATGACCTCAGGCGTCATGCGTAAAAGAATGAATGAAATTTGATAGTCTCGCCTAAAAAGTTATTAGCTTTGACCTAATTGAACCATGCCACCCCTTTCCTGATCTCATTCTCATTAATAAACTTTTCAAACTTTTCATTCTCTCGATTTCATTTCGGTAATTCAGTCATTTTATTTTAACTAAACTTAAAACATCTTCAAGTCATGACTAGTCCTTTACAAAAAATATCAGTGTCTGATCGAGAAAAAACAATTATCTACCAAACATACACGAGAGAGTCGATTGCAGTCATCCATCAACAGAAAGAGAGTCTCTCCGTCTACAGCAAGTCCGTTCAATGACTTGGCTCCCCGAAAAAACGACGGGAATGAAAAGAAGGAATGAATTACAAAAAGTCATATCTTGCTGCCGAACTACCTCCTTGATCACATCGATCTACTTCGACAGAATCGAAAACGAATGTACGAGAGTTGCACTAGTCACGAGAGCTATCCGGCATTAGAAAAGACTGAGATAAAAGCTACAACCTCGCTCGAGCAGTCTCCCAGGCAAATTCTCTTCGCGTATGACTGCGAGTCAATGCCGTTGTATGAAAATCAGGAGGGATGAATTCGTGATTATGCAGATTTCATCGAATGCGGAGACAATTGATCTAGTGACCCCAGATCTCATTCAGGCACACCTCCAAATGCAGCTTGCTATGCGCCAAAAAAGAGAAAACACAGTTTCGAGAGTTCTAATAACTTGAACAAAAAACCTTCCTTTGTTTCAATTATTATTCCAAGATTTTTTATTTTCTTTTTTGTTTGATTTGATTTTTAGGCTGTTTCAAAATTACCGTGTGTATTTTATTCGTCTCAGTTTTCACTTTGCTTAATATATCAATTAAAATTTGCCATGTAAAGTTTTCAGCAAAATGTTCGAGAAAAACTTGAAAATCTAGAAACAAATCAAAAATTGAGAATAATTTTTCGCTAAAATTGTTGTTTGAGAAAGAATGAGAGAGAGAGAGAGAGATAAATACACTTGCTCATTAGTGAACCCCATTCGGAATATCCTTTTCAGGATATTGTTTTCTTTTCAAAAGAAGGATAAATATGGAAGGGACCAACATTTTCTTGTTGGTAACCCAACCATATTTATTTGGCTTTTTTATCAAACACTCTCTGCTCTCTCTCACCCGCTCTAGTTTGTGCCCGGTGGCGTTATCTAGGTCTTACGCAAAGTATAAGAGAGTGTTTTAAGCCATAATTCTGCTTTATATTACGTTGTTATACATGTTTTGGGTGTAAAACTGACAGTTTTTTGGTAAAAAATGTGAAAATATGAAAATTTATGTTTTTTTTCGAAAATTGAACATGACCCTTAAGCCTGCTCCGAAACTCATGGCAAATTGATTGAAGGTACTTTCAATGAATTGGGAGACAAAACATTTTTTCCCCAATTTTTTTTTTGAAATATTTACACAAAAATCAGAAATTCTCAAAAAATCACATTTTTTAAGCGTCTACTCTCATTGATAGGGCCAAAAATGTTTTTTATTTTCTTGGCTTCTCCTACTTGGTATCAGATAGCTCCTAAAAATTTCATACCATATTCACTTGAATTTAAAATGAGAACGAATAATTTAAGCTAAAAATGAAGGGAAAAAAGTTAAAAAACTATGTTTTTTAAGTTTTGAACACGACCAGTAGAACTGTGCTCGAGATCTTATAAAATTTTCTGGGTTTTTGTTAACGGATTTTAAAGACATTTTTCAAAATTTACTTTTCCTTCTTTTACAACATTAGGTTTGAGGTGTTCCTTTAATTTTGAAAAAAAAATTCACTTGAATTTACAAAACGGGAGGCGTTCCCGAGGAGCGTAGCGACGAGCAACGCCCCGTTAGCTATTGCCCCTTAAAGCAAACGGCAATGCTAAAAAATTCAAAGGACATGATATGAAATGTTTCACGGGACACTGAATCACATAAAGGAAACTTTGATTCCGATATCTTTCACACATTCAAATGACAATGTATGCTTATCATGCAGCGGCAACTATCAAGGTATCTAATTTGCAAGTTTTCTATTTTTAAGCTTAATCTTATTTCAACTTAATTATATAGTTGAGGGTTTTATTTTTTGCACTTTTATCTTATAGTTCTACTTTTTATTATAGCTATTTAAGCAAACCAAGAAAAGGGCTTGAAATTATTAGGAAGTTATTGTTTCACAGTTGAAATTAGTCAGAAAAAATTTTAGGCTCAATCTGAATCATTCTAAGCTTTAAATTTTTAAATTTAGTGCTGAAATGATAATTGAAAATCTAAACCAGTCCCCTAAAAATTGCCAAACCTTAAAAAAATTTATCGCTACCCGTTAAAATTAACAGCAAAAGTTTGAGGCTAAAAATGCATCAAATTTTACTATACAAAAGCCTTGCACTTGAACAGAGTGATGAGACATTTAGAGCTTAAATCTGTAATAAATGCTGTTTTTGGAAAGGAAAGTACTTATTGTCAAGTTTACGGCGAAGTATAACTCTCCTTAATGGCTTCTACTTGCCTTTACCCGCAAAGTTTTTGGTCCTAGTCACTTCTCGTTTTTGCTTTTTCATAACCAGTTTTACTTCAATCTTGAAATTTTCCTGAATTACTTCAGTAACTTCGACAAATAATGCCGAACTCTACTTCTATCGCGACAACTGTTCCTTGCCAGCTGTGCGGAAAAATACTGAGCTCTAAAAGGAACTTGGCAAGACATGAGCAAAAAGTTCACAAGATCCTTCCTCCCCTTCCTCCTCAAACTGTTTGCGATGAGTGTCTCGAATCATTCGAGAGTTTGTCGGAAGCCCGAGAGCACGTCGAGTTGGTACATGACATGACTTCCAATAGTCATTGTATCTATTGCCGTACAATATTTCTCACCGCGGAAAGCTATCAACAACATTTGCTGAAGAAACACGCATTGCCAGCTTGGGACGGCATCGAGATGACGTCTTCCCCTGCCCCGACGGAAAGCGCGTTCAGAGGCAAATTGCGTCGATGCGATCTCAAAGTTGGTGAAAAAGAAATGGATTTGCTTCAAGTCATGATGCAAAACAAGGAGGAAATAGATGCTCTCATACTGGAAAGGGTCAAAGAGGGTCCGAACAAAGTGCAATTCCACGTGGAAGTGAGAATGACCAAAACTCCCGCTGTGCAAGATGGGGACAGTGGAAACTTCGAAAGGACCATGCTATTTCTGAACACTAAAAGATTGAGTGTAATTCGAGGGAATAGCTGGGGATCAATTCTTGGAACTGATTGAACATATGGTCAACCAAGTCAATGCGTTCTCTTCTCATGGTAGCGGATGGATTATTGACCGAATTCAAAAATTGCAAATCAGTTCTGCGGCCTTCTCACTCATAAGAGCAGGATCCTACGTCGAGCTACCTAATGCACTCAGCGCTGCTTCTACTCTGCTCACAAATATCAACACTATAGCTGATGACCGTTGCTTACTCTACTGCTTTGTTGCCGCATATCACGTGAATGAGCCGGCCCTCTAACCCACATCTAGACGGTGGCTGGAGAAAAACAAAGTCTCAGCCTACGATCTCGACAAAGAAGGAATTTTGAAAATCAATGGGGAATACGAAATGCCAATAGGTCTGATGGATACGGACAGATTTGAAAAGCTGAACAACTGTCAAATCAACGTCTTCCGGTAAGCAAATTCTATTTGCCTTTTAAAAATCTTGAAATTCCCTCATTAATATTCTTCACCTATTCAAACACCCATTATATTTCATTCCAAACCTAGGTATAAAAATTATTTTTCTGTTTAGGTTCAACGATGGCGAATTGTTGCCCATAAGAGTATCGAGCAGATTCACTACTAGCCTGTTTGTGGACTTGTTGCTGCTGACAGATGGATCAAATTATCACTATGTGTAGATAAGTGATCTCCAGAAACTGGTCGAGTACGTGCGGCTCAAAATGCACCGATTTCAATCTGAGATTTGCCGATTTCAATCTGAAATGTTTCCACACATGCGCTTTATTCGAAACTCAGAGAAAATATCAAGAACTGTGCTACCAAGACGAAGATGTCGTCATAACAATGCCCAAGCCCGGAAAAGATGACCACAAGTTCAAAAACTTAACAGCTCGTTGGTACGTACCCAGAGTAATCTACTTTGATTTGGAGCTATTGCTCTTACCAGTATACGGACCGCAACCTGATCCGCAAAAAAACTAGCACGCAAACAATTGAAATCCATCAACCGGGCTACGCATTAGCAGTAATCGAATTTGGGAAAAAAGACCTGTAAATGTTTGAGCTTAAAAGAGGACCGAATGTGATGGAAGAGCAAATTAGCTCTCTTGTATCGTTAGCGAGACAAATTTACGTAGAAAAAAGGAAATATTACATTTTCACCGGTATAACAGACCAGGAACGGAAAGATGCTACGGTTTGTTGGATATGCAAGAACGATTTTTCCGACAATGATCAAGTGGTACTTGATCATTGCCATTACACCAACAAGTTCCTGGGTTGGGCACACAATGTGTGTGACGTTAATAGAAAAACAACAATTTAAATTCCAGCGGTAGCTCATAATTTGTCAAATTATGATTTACACTTCATAATCAAAGCGCTGGCAAAAAGCGATTCGGAAATCACTTTTTCCGTAATACCCGCATCTGAAGAAAAATATTTATCCTTGGCAATCTCAGTGTATATAAAAACGTACACGGACATAAACGGAAAAATCAAAAAACTCTACGAAAATCTGAGACTCATCGATTCGTATAGGTTCATGCTAGCACCGTTGGCAAAACTTGTCGATAATTTGCCCAACGAAAAGTTTTTTCTGCTGGAGAACTATTTTGAAAAACTCGGCCACTCACTTGAAAAAGTCAGTATGTTGAAACAGAAAGGGCATTACCCCTACTCATACTTCAACTCATTCGAAAAATTCCGAGAAACTCGCCTTTCCCCGCGAGCAATGTGGAAAAAGAGTCTAACAGGAGGGGATGTAGTGTTTCAAGAAGCGAGTACAATCAAGCCCTAAAAGTTTTCACCGAATTGAAGTGTGGCTCAAGTGGTGATTACCACGACTTGTACTTGACTACAGTTGTGCTATTGCTTGCTTCCGTTTTCCAAGCTTTTCGTGAAGTTTGCTATCAAACTTACGGGCTCGATTGCGCCTGTTATTTCACGGCAAGTAACCTTTCCGGGACGCATTTCTAAAAGTTTGTAAGCCCGACCTGAAACTCTTAACAGATCGTGAGCATCTGGACCTTGTGCAGCGAATGATACGAGAGGCATGTTGAGCGCGCCGATTTTACAAAGCAAACAATAAGTACCTCGACGATTTTTCACCCTCAGAACCATCAAGCTACATCCTCAATATTGACGCAAACAATTTGTATGGGGGGATAATGAAACACTGCCCTTTGCCATTGAACGATTTTTCAATGATTGAAAAAAGTCTGGCAGACATACTGCTCATCAGCGAAATCTCGGAGTGGTGTTGTATAGTTGAAGTAAATTTGACCATACTCGAGGAGCTTCATGACTTCTTTGCTGATTACCCTCTTGCGCCCTCTCGTAAAGTAGTGGACATCGGTGCAATGAGCAACGAGCAATTCGACATGTTGGGAAAATTGGGAATCACCACACTCCCAAAAATGCCAAAGCTTCTGCAGACTTTGCATCCTAAAGAAGGTTATGTTTTGCATAACCTTACCCTAAAGTTGTACCACGAGCTGGGAATGAAAATAACTCACCTCGGAAAAGTTCTTCAGTTCCGCCAAAGTCACTGGATGGCACCCTTTGTCGACCTCAACACCCGCCCGCCTACGAAAAACCGCGGTAAATAAATTCCAGGAGAACTTTGACAAGCTATTTGTAAATTCAGCATTCGGTAAGACAATGGAGTCTAAATTAGGAAGAAAGAAGCTGGAGATTGTAAGGAATGAGAGAGAGCTTCTTCAAAAAACAGCTCTGAGCACAATGAAGAGCTTTCAAATCATTGACGATCAATTAGCCACAATTAGCTTTTCAGTAACAAAAATATTATGGGACAAACCTATGATAGTTGGTGCGACCATCCTAGACCTCACCAAACGTTTGATGTTCCACTTTCATTATCAAAAAATGAAACCTAATCTAAACTTGGAACATTATACAATATTGCCTAAACGTTAATTGTAGCATTATACAGTATTGCCTAAACGTTAATTTATCTGAAAATATATTTCTTCTCTTTTCCTCGTTTTTAATCATAATTTAGAGTCTTCTGTTCTTTTTTGGTAAAATGAATTTGCTTGGTATAAATTGAGTTGCTGAAATGACATGATACTATCCCCTGCCTTGTAGGAAAGAATGATAATTTTGGTTCTGTTTAGAGGGCACTCAAAAACTGAGTGCCAAAGGAATAAAACGGAGTGCACAGCGATAACTGATCCACTACATTTTCAGGGGCACATTATTCAATGAGAAAACAATGAGAGTGTACAAGTATAATAGTTTCGAAAGGTCGCACCAATATGACAGTGAAACAAAACAAACTTGCATTATCACCATTCGACTCAAAACGTTTTCTCCTTTTCGGCGGGATTTCGACAGTTCCCTTTGGCCATAAAGCCGCCGAAGATAATGCATTTCTAGAAGACATTTACATGGACACCGATTGGGCCAACTCATACGATGAAACTGATAACAGTTCGCCCGAATTTCAACTTCCGGATTGGGGATTTTTACAGCGGCACTACTCAGAAACAGAACTGCGAGAAGAAGAAGAAGCTTTTGGTAGCCGACTCCGTGAACGTCCCCCTGTAAACAACCCATTTCATCGGAAGATTCAGGAGAAAGACCGTCTAAAAAACAGCGCAAAGAAAACAATAAACATTAAATTCTGAAACATATATTTTGAGATAGTTTTTACTGCTCGTCCTGTTTATACTTTGGCTTAAACTTGTTTTGGTTTTTACCAACTTAACACTAATAAAATGTTCGTATTGGGCTCAATCACTATTTTAAGGTAAATAACTTCAAGCAAATAAACTAGTTGACGCAATTCAAGTGTTTGTTCAAACAAATGTGTGAAATCCTTCGGTTGAGTTTTAATAACAAACTTTTATTAGCATGACAAATCTTCGACGAAACGAAAGAAAGCCAGGAAATGATATCCACATGAAACTAGGACGAAAAAGAAAAGTTCAGGAATTGGGACAATTAATTTTAATTATCGCGGGAAAAGGGACCGCTGAAAAAGGAATTAGAAGGAATTTTTGTATCGGGTCCCGGTTGTGAAAAATGATCACAGGTTAACTATGTTTTAAAATTTAATCTCAAGAAAACAATATCTTTTGAATGATATAACAAAATTCCGTCAAAAATGGCTAGTCAAAAAATCCAAATTTGTCTGAAAAAATCACCACCAAATACAACCTTCAGGAAAAATTTTCAGAATTAATTTAAGGGCCTATCTTTTTATTGGCTAGGTTTCTGAATGAAAAGTTCTAAGACAGGCGAAGCTGCACGCTGTAAAAAACAGCCGATACAGTGGCGAAAGTTTCTCTGAAAAGTAGGAATGAACAAAGGAAAAGAGTTAAAAACATAGCCAACTGACAGTTGGAAAAGAGTAAGGAAACCAAGTAAACAGAAACAAAAACACTTGCTTTGTTGGGCAAATCTAAACTTTCGATTTAAGCTCTTTGAATCTCTAGATCAATTTATGATTGGTGCTTGTTTTGATAATTTTACTCAAACTTCAAAAACTGGATCAATCGGTAAATTTTTTATTCCACTGAAAATCTAAAAATTCAACTCCTTTCGAAAGTATAAATTGTTCACGTTTTTTTTGCGCCATTTCCACGCTCGTATTTGGAGAGTGCTATTTAAATAACTTTTAGCAGATGAATTTCAATTGAACTCAAAAAGTGCATGCATACCGAAGTGCATTCATATGCATTAATATGTATGAATGCACATCAGTAGTCATTAGAGCATTTTAAGACTTTTGCCTGAAAAAATAACAAAAAATTACCTAGACCTATTTAAGAGTCTTGACTACGTTCATTACTTTTAATAAAAATTACCAATTTAGCAGATACAGCAGACGCTACAGTAGATGCTTGTGTAATGCAAAATACGACGAAACAAGTGAAATGCAATGTATTGGGCCGTTTTGCTAAATGAAAAATTCTAGTATAAAAGAATAAGCGAGCCAGCTGATTTGCTGATAACGCTGAGCCATCACTGCTGTGCCATGATTAAACTCTTCATTTAATTTATAAATGATTTTGATTTCTAGTTCAGCAAATAATTCTTGTTTTCAAGCTTCAGAAAACTGGATCAATAGGTAAACTTTTTATTCCACTGAAAATCTAAAAATTCAACTCCTTTCGAAAGTATAAATTGTTTTTTTTTTCGCGCCATTTCCACGTTCGTATTTGAAATGCTATTTAAATAACTTTTAGCAGATGAATTTCAATTGAACTCAAAAAGCGCATGCATACCGAAGTGCAATCATAAAAGCATCAATACGTCTGAATGCACATCTGTAGTTATTAGACTTCATAAGACCAATAAAATCACCAAGAATATATAAGAGTTTTCACTACATTCATTACTCTTAATTAATTGCAATGTACCAAAAGTGCCACCAAATGAGTATTTTTATTTGTGACTCAGATTAGAAACAAATTCTTCGTAATAATACACTACGCTTGGCCTGTGTAAAATCAAAATTTCCCCTTTGAAAAAAAAGTCCTCCTCAAACGAGAACCTTTGCCCTCCGTTACCTCCAGGCCATGTGTGTCGGAGAAGCTAAAAATTTGAATTCATTGAGCTAATGTAGCAAGTGTATTCCGATTCGATAGCACTTGCTAATCGCAAGCTAAAAAAAACCGTTCAAACCTGTAGATCAATCAAGTTTATTCGCGCCATTTCCGCTTTCTTAATTAGAGAGATTTGTTTCGCACCTATAAGCGAACGAATTGGAATTGAACTCAAAAGTCAAAACACCAGAAATCAAATTTGAGCGTGAGATAATCCAGACAAAAATCATCAAGATCTATAAAAGTGTCTTCAGTTCGTTCGTAGACATATTTTAAAAAGCGGCATCAAAGCCGACACAACTTGAGAAGCCCTTTGAGCCTAGAAACCCCCAACACCTACGTTTGTGAACAAAGTTCAAGCTTACAATGCCCTCGGAACAGTAAGAGGGGTGAATCGAGCTTCACATCGCTAGCGATACAGGAGTTTGGATTACCTTTGGCGAAAACTAACACAATATGAGAAAGTTGGATGAATAATTTCTTTCATCTGAAAACTGTACTTCTGAAGGAAAAAAACATGAACTCTGTTTTCACTCGGGTCGTTGGAACGCCTAATTTTCCATCCACCTAATTTTCCATCCATATGTTTAATAATATTAACTAGCGCATGACTCGAACGTACGGTGCTCCAAATAGATCGTTGAACGTTAAAAGAGCTCCCTAAAATATGTACCAAAACACTTATTGCAACCGTGAAGATGAACTGGGCTCATGTATCAGGTGTTTCTACTTCATAAAAAACGCCTTATTTCGGAAAAGGATTTAAGGGAAGATTTGCAACGCCGAATGTGTAACACCATATTTCGAAAACCAAAAATATTTCGGCAGTCATATTGTACGCCAGATTTCCAACTCCTGAGTGCACCTTGTCATCACCCTACTATAGGGTTAATAATTTCAAATCCTGTTAAACTTTTTTCTACATCCATGCTTTTCGAAAAAAAAAAAATTAAAAGTTAAAAAAAACGCCAAATCTCGAAAACCAAAAGGATTTCAGCAGTCAAATTTGGACGCCAGATTTGCAACCATTGAGTATAACCTGACGTGACCACACTATAGGTTTGAGAATTTCAAGTTTGCTTAGTTTTTTTTGCATCTAAGTTTTTTCGAAAAGAAAAAATCATCAAAAACGCCATATCTCGAAAACAAAAAGTATTTGAGCAGTCATATTAAAACTGCAGATTTGCAACCCCTGAGTATATCCTGACAGCATCCCACTATAAGGTTGAGAATTTCAAGAACGATTAATTTTTTGTTCATTTCATGTTTTTTGAAAAAAAATTGAAAAATCATAAAAACCGCCATATCTCCAAAATCTTGAGCAGTCATACTTGTACGCCACATTTGCAACCCCTGAGTTTACGCTGATAGCACCCCACTATAGGGTTGAGAATTTCAAGTTCGGTTAGTATTTTTTATATTTAAAAGTTCTTTGCAAAAAATCATAAAAAAAGCAATTTCTCGAAAACCAAAAGGATTTAAGCAGTCATACTTGGACGCAAGATTCCCAACCCTGAGTTTACCCTGACAGCACCCCAGTATAGGGTTCAGAATTTCAAATTTCGTTGAGTAAATTCTGAAACAAAAATTTTGAGTTTTACATTTCAAATATAGGAAAAACGTAGTTATTAAAGCATTCGCGATCCATTAAATTTTTAAGCGTCGTCTTGAGTAAACATTTCAACCCTTGCAACGTTTTTGCTTTTCAATAGACCAACGTAGGGACTTCTTAAACATGCCCCAAGTGGAATTTCGTTCAGAATGCGAAATTGAAAAGGCTGAAAAACTTGAAAAGTTACCAACTTGTCGATATAAGGACTTCTTAAACATGTGTCAAGTGAAACGCCATTTAAAAAATGTATAGATAGATAGACTCTGCGCTTCAAAAGCAAGTCAACTTTTCTTTTGAAGTTGATAATCAACAATTTTTTTTCCCAAGAAAAGTTGCTTGTTTTTGAAGCGCAATCTATCTATCTATACATTTATTTAATTGTCGGTTCACTTGACATGTTTAAGAAGTCCTGATGTTGACATCTTTAAACTTTTTCGACGTATTAAATTTCGCATGCTGAACGAAAGATTTTTTGCACGTTTCAGCTCTATCTTATATTGTAATGTTCAAGAAATTCCACTTCGGGCATGTTTAAGTCCCTACGTTGGTCTGTATTTAAATAGGAAGTAGTCAAGTTGGTAGTCAAAATTTTCCCCCTAACTTTCTATAGGGAGTTGCAAGAAGTTCGGACAGACAGCATTAATTAAACAGCAACTGTCTGGACATCAACGGCAATTAAAACTGAAATAAACGTCGAAAGTTCATAAAGCAGTTTCGCTGCAAACGTTTAACAACGGTGGGCAATTGCATCCGAAGCGTCGAATAGTAAACCTTAATACAGGAAAATCATTGCTCAGGGTAGCTTATTTTTTTCTGCGTTTAGTTTCCAAATTTTGAATGATTGGATTATCTTCACTACCGTTTTTTTATGGGGGCGTCCTAATCAGTTTTTTTTGTTGTTAATTTCATTTTTTCACTAATTTTGCTATCTGTTTTACAATAAAACCTGAATGTTCATCACAGTATTTAAAAATGAGGCTAGCATAATCATCGGATAATCGAAGATGCCGCATTTTGAAATTCGTCAGACAAAAAAAATCAAGGCTGCTCTGCTTAGATTTTGCATGCAAAAAAGCTTCGAAAAGCACTGATTGCTCATTTTAATTAATTCTGTCTGTCCGAACTTTTTGCTACTAAATATAATTGCACAAACGGTCGATGCCAGCTATTGGCAAACTATCACTCGATAATTCTTAGCTTGAAACGCACGCACAAATAGTGAATTTATACGTAGAGGAAGAAATTTGAGGAAAATCAGCAACTCGTGTTTTATATAAAAGGTATAATAAATATTGCAGCGAGAGTTGTTTGTCATCTGCTGAAGAACAATTACGTTAAATCAGCTCACATATACGAGACAAATAAAATACGATGTAATAAAACACAAATTGGTAAAGAATTTCAACGAGTAAAACACGAGATTTCGAACGAGTCCCTTATCTTTCATTGAGTATTTAATTTCTCAGTTTTTCCACATTCATAATTCCTCAACTATTCTGTCTTTTGACTTTCGGGCATGTAGGTTGAGACGTCGAGCTCATCGGGTAGTTCACTGATTTGAACATCGAATCTTTCTTGCACTTTATTAAGGGTAGCCGCATCTTCGTCACTTGAGACGAATGTGATGGCCAATCCCTTAGTACCGAATCGCCCAGCTCGAGCTACTCGATGCAAGTAGGTATTGCTGTCCTCGGGCATATCGTAGTTCAGAACGATGTTTACACGTTCGATATCCATTCCTCTGCCGAACAGATTGGTCGCAACTAGAATGCGCTTCGAGAAGTCTTTAAATTGCTTGTAATGTCCGAGTCGATCCTCTTGAGACATTCCTCGGTGGATGGCAATGGAAGGGAAATTCTGCTCGATCAGAAGATCATTGAGAGCAACACATCGCGGAACAGACTTCACAAAAATGACCACCTGATTGAAGTCGAGAACATCCAGCAAGCTGATCAGTCTTCGGTTCTTCTCATTGTCCTTCAGTTTCACATAGTGCTGCTGCAGACAATGCAGAGTCAGCTTGGTGTCATCGTCAACAAATACCTCTAGCGGGTCCTGCATGAATTTTTTGCAAACCGTGCGGATGTTGTTGTCCAAGGTTGCGCTGAACATCATCACCTAGGAAATTCGTCAATAAAATTAACACTATTCATCTGCTGATCGTGCTTCCGCGCAAGACACAAGATACCAGGAAGTTGAGATAGTTAATTGCACTGTAATGCATCACTATCGTTCCATGGAATCTCGTCCAATTGCATCCGCAAACGATAGCGTCTAGAGTTGAAGCCTCTCGTCATTACTTACTTGTTTCTGGTGAGGAGTTTGCTTGAAGATTTCTTGTACATCGCGACGCATATCCAGTTTCTCCAACATATTATCACATTCATCCAAGATGAAATGCTTAAGATTCTTGAGAACGAGATCTTTCTCCCTGATGAGAGCAAGAAGACGTCCCGGTGTTCCAACTACAACTGATGGGCAATTCGATTTTAGTGTCTCCTTGTCCTTTGTTATAGGAACACCGCCAAAGAACACTGATACTTTGATGCCAGACATGTATTTTGAGAACCTTTCGTATTCTTTGGCAATTTGGAACGCAAGTTCTCTTGTGTGACACATGACAAGGACGCTAACCTGACCTTCCGTAACCTCAAGTTGCTGAAGAGTGGCCAGTACGAATACAGCCGTTTTACCCATTCCCGACTTTGCCTGACACAAAACATCCATGCCTAATATAGCTTGCGGGATACACTCGTGCTGAACTTCACTGGGATGCTCAAATCCACAGTCAGTGATCGACCGCAGAAGCTCTGGCTTCAGCAGAAGGTCCCGGAATCCAGATGTATGAATAGATACATACATTCCTTTCACCTCTTTCGTACTCTTGGTATCTTTCACGGCATTTTGAGTTGCCTCTTCTTCTTCGTAATCCAAGAGTTCAGCTTCGGCCATTTTAAGTTCTGAAATCAAGGACAGTACAATGACACTCATGTTCTAGCAGTACATGCCCATCTTTAACCGGTAATACTAAAGGTGCGTTGAACTGAACTGCACTCATGCAAACAATATTTCGGTCATATCAATTTCTATTAGTCGTGCAACATTCGTTCGAAAAAGGCTTTCGAATGTTTGTCAGCAACATTCGAACACTCTTCGAACGTTCGATATTCATTGGGTTTTTCCGCATTCTTGAGAAAAAAAATGAATAATTAATTGAAACTTCGGTATATTTATACGTTTTCCAGGGTGGCCAGTCAATAAGCAGAATGGTCTAAGAGCAGAATGGGTCCAAGAGCAGAAAAATATCAACTTCTACAAGCTAATCGGTAAAATAATCAGAAATGTCAATAATAGCAAAGCAACGAACACTTTATGCATAATTTAGGCAAATTAATCAAGAATTTTAAATAAAACTTAATCAAAAAATTTCATGCATAATTTATTCGTTTTCTTGGCATTTTCTGACGATTCTAATAATTTTTTTATCAATTAGCCCGTATAAACCAATATAAGTCAATATTTTTGTTTATCTGCTCTTGGACCCATTCTGCACTTGGACCATTCTGCTTATTGCTCCGCCTCCGTTCTCAAGTAAGTATTGCCCTTTTAGGTTTACAAAGTATCCAGCAAAGCTGAAAACTTGCTCAGACAGGGTGCTCGAGAATGGAGAATGGTAGGCAGTATCAAGATCTCCTCGCCCAAGTAGTGAGATTTGGGTAATTAGTATAAACACCTCAATTAACACGCAGGGGGCTAGGTCTTTTACCAGACCACAATGCAATAACTCAATTAGTATAAGTTAAACTTAGTGGAAGTTTTGAAAAGGAAGCGGTTAGAACAAACAAAACTTTGCTAAGAAACCTTGAAATCGTTGTCTTTAACCATACTAAACGGCGTTATTACATCTGTCAATCAAATTTTTTTATCGAGTCTGCTAAAATGTCCATGTTATAACTTTTCTGGTAAAAGGTCGGTCCACAACACGCAGGAGAAG
Source organism: Symsagittifera roscoffensis (assembly GCF_963678635.1). NCBI lineage: Eukaryota > Metazoa > Xenacoelomorpha > Acoela > Convolutidae > Symsagittifera > Symsagittifera roscoffensis. The sequence continues at coordinate 49,432,821 of NC_087063.1, read as the reverse complement.
TACGACCGAATAATCACCAGAACCTTCGAAGGTTTATAGTCGAGCAAACATTCGAACAATCGGTTGCTCCGCTACTTTCTCTTCATTGCAAAGCCCACCTGAAGAATTGCTAACAATTTTCTTCATACGTTTTAATCAGTCATATAAGTAGTACGCTTCCAGTATAAGAAAAATCCCAATTTAATTTTAAAAGTCACAAAGTCCCGATGCAGTAATTAAAATCTATTTCAAGCGTGTGTCAATGAAACTTTTATTTTCATGAACGCAAACTAACAAAGCCGATTTCTCGGTTTGCCACCTGTACTCCAGGACTCAAAGACAGCAGAATCCAGCGACTCTATAATCATCGAAACAGCTATTTTGATAAATTTAACACTAAATACTATTTTGCAAAATCAAATTCCCCTTGGCATGTCAACACTTCATTCATTCATACTTAAGTGAACGGACACACTGCAAACGAAAAGAAGACACGTAACAACGCTTTACCACTGTTTTCAATACTATATTCGAAACTTTCTGTTCAAAAAAATTCAGTCAAAAAATAAACTAAAGCAAAATCGAATCAGATGTTTTTGCCTTCTGATTTCTACATTTTGAAAGAGAAAATTCTAATTTTTTTTTTCAAGTATACCTACGGGTGAAGGCTTTTTTGCCCCCCATTGAGTAAAACCAAGTCATGAGTCAACAACAACTGACGGAATCTCAGCTACCAATTACTCACGAAGTGCTGATTGGAACGGAGACAAATTTCAGAAATGCGCTAACAGCAAACAAATCGACGACACAAACAAAACAAATCCAAATAATCAAAATCATCCCCCCATTCTCGAGAGAAATTGTAAGGTCAACTGAAAATCTGGCGCAGGCATATCGAAGTTGTGCTTCCGATATACTTAAACAATTCCCCACAACAATGCAAAAGAAGATGACAATCTCAAAAACAATAACCGTGACGAAAGATGACCGCAAACTTCATACACTGACAGTTATTGCTCCCCCCGAAGCAGAGCAATTCATAACTAGCATCAAAAGCGAAGGAATCATTCTACTTAACAGGACGGTATTTCCCATGGGATGCTTTCCAAGGTCTCATAGACCCAAGAACATTTACCCTAAACTAGCAAAAATCAAATTGTCGAACTTGCCTTATGTATGCAACGATATCGAAGCGAAATTAATTCTCCATTTGCCAGAAGACATAATTCATAGCCCCATATTCCAACGTGAGACCTGTATCGTAACTGAACCGGGTCAGTATGTTTACACAGGAAGAGCAATTTTAGAAGTTAAAATACAAAACGAAGAACAAGAGAAAAAGCTGAAGGACTGGTCTTATAAATCGAGAATGGATGGCTTCAAAATATGGGAAGGTGTAGAAATCTCGTTTCACATACCTTCACTACATGAATGTCAAAAATGCAAGATGTCTGGACGCCAAGAAAAAGGTCATCACGATGATTGGTGTAACATAGGGAACCAAATAACCAAAAATCCAAATAATCACTACCCACAAAAACCAAGCTCCAATAATGCCAGCGACGAGAAAAACGATGACAAAACAACAAGCGATAAGTTTTGTAATGGTACCGATGATGAAGAAGATAAGAATGTTGAAGCACCACCATCTGGAGTTTTGATTGATGAATCTAAAACAAACAGTGCAGCTACTCCAAGCGAAGAAAAACAAAAGGATGAGGTTCTCAACAATCAGGTCGTAGATTTTCATTCTTACTCTGCAAAAGAAAAAAAAGACAAATTAAATATCGAAAATAACAAACGAAAATGTTCCTCTGACGGAAGAATGCTTACAAAAAGAGAGCGTGAAACTTCACCAACCTCTTGGTCAGTTTTAACACGGAAGAAAGGGCCAAAAATGAAATCTAAAAATAACGGAAAAGACTTGGCTGGAGGGGAGTTTTAGCAAAAATTTCCATATGCGAAAAACCAGATATTTTTTCCGTTAATATTTTTAGCATAGGAAATCCAGCTAAATTACACTCACTTATCAAAAAATGCCAAGTTTTAAAAAAATAGCCCAGTTTCATTTTGTGCATTCAGGAAGCAAAAATATCGAAACTTACAAATATACATTTGAGTTTATTGGATAAATATAATGTTTTATTCGATTTCATACCGGGCTCAAATAATTCTGGTGGTTTCTTAACGTTATGGTCATCAAATTTGAGTCCTGCAAAAAGAATTGCTTCAAGTACAGGTTTTCAATTGTTAAAATTTGTCAAACTTGATTGGTTTGTTATCAACGTTTATGCGAACCCAATTTCATTCCGAGCAACTTTGAATTCCCTGAAATTAAGCATCAGATTTTTACCTAACAAATCGAAAATTATCATGATGGGTGACTTTAATGCGCTGACTTATGATAATATTAACAGTTCTTCAATACTTAAGTTAAATGATGCACGTATCAAACGATTTACCCAACTCAAAGAACAAATTCTTGACTGTTTTGGTTTTGTTGATTTTGCACTCAAGAATGATTTTTGTGATTATACACATTATGACAAACAACATAAAACTTTTGCACGCATAGATTATGTCTTCTTAAAATTCGAAACAGAGTATGATTCTATGCAAAGCATTCAAATATCAATATCTGATCAATTGCTCTTACACGTTTTTGTTAAGCCATCTAACTTGTATCAGCGCGGCCCTAGTTACTGGAAATTAAATGAAGAAATTTTAAACAACAACGCCAGCTTAATTCGTGAAGACCTAAAAAACTTTTACGAAAACGAATCACCAAGTAGTTACGAAAACTTTAAGCACAATTTTCGTGACCTTCTGAGTCTTATTCAAGAGAACAAAAAGCGTGTAGATCAGAAAAAACTTAATTTATTGAAGTATCACGAAAATGTTCTCAGAGATTGCATTCACAGCGGAAAAGGTCCCAACCCTAATTTGATTGAAAAATATCATTTGGTGCTGGAACATCTTCAAAAAGTTTCCAAGGAAAAAGATTTTTCAGATTATCGAAAAATTCAGAAAACTCTCAGCTATACATTCGAGGGTGTTCCCAAATTTTGTAGTCAATGGACATCAAAGAACACAATCAACTCAATCAAGAGAATTCAAGTGGATCAGAACGTTTATCATACGGATGAAGATATTCTTAATCAATTTCGAAAGTATTTTTCAAATATTTTTTCAAATAGTTCTACAACAGACTCCGATCAACTACTAAAGACATTTTTATCAAAAATAAACTCGAAAAAAATGAGAATGATGGCTATAATTACTTTACAGAAGATGAAATTCACTTGGCTATAAACAAATTGAATTTGAAAAGCTCGCCTGGACCAGACGGCCTTACTTCTAAGCTATACAAGACTTTCACGGATGAGTTTTGTTCAATTTTAGCTAAAGTTTTTAATCATTTTGTTCATGGTGGAAAACTTCCAAACAGTTTTTATTTAGCAATAATCAAACTGATCCCGAAATCTGAAAATGCCATAGCAGTACAAGATTTTCGCCCCATCAGCCTTATGAATACTGACGCGAAAATCTTTGCCCATGTAGTCTGTAATCGAATTAAAAATGACCTTTGCAAAGTTGTAAAAAACCATCAGCACGCGTATTTGCCTGGAAGACAAATGCACACAGCAATACGAAAATTGAAAAAAGCGATTACTCCAGAACGATTGGCTACCTGAGGTTCATGTGCTGTAAAATTAGACTTTTCTAAAGCATTTGACAGAGTTGACAGATCACTTCTCATCAAAATTTTGAAAGGGTTAAACCTTGATGAGCTTTCAGTTAGAGCTATTGAAACTTTGTATTTAGACTCAAAAGCAGTAATTGAGATAAATGGTTTTTTATCAGCCAGCTTCAAAATTCATCGCGGTGTGAGACAAGGTTGCCCTCTTTCCGCATTTTTATTCATAGTTTTTATCGAACCCCTTCTTCAAGCAATTGAATCTACAGAAGCAATTGAAGGTTTCTGGATATTGTGCCCCAAACTAGTTTCATATGCAGACGACATAACTTGCCTTATCAAAATCCGATGTATTGACAGGTTGTTTCGCTTAATCGATACATTTAGCAAACAAACTCAAATGATGATTAACATAAGTAAAAGCGAAGTGCTTTCCATACCTGATTTATCACCCTATAAAACAGTCAAGGAAACAAAAATACTTGGTGTCTTGTTTTACACTTCCCAAAAAATTGAAAATATTGAATTATTGTTGAGTTCACAAATTCAAAAACATCGAGGGTTAATTTCACTAATTAAATCTTTGAGGGCCAAATCATTAACACTGTCAGTTTATGTTCTCCCTAAGTTTTTTGATTTGGCTCGTCATACTACAGTTAACTTGGATACTGTTAGTAAATGCCAAGAATTATTAAAAACAGAATTGAAAAAAACAAGCAGACTCGACATAAGAAAAGAAGTTTTATATCACCCCATCTTAGATGGTGGGATAGGCTTACCATGCCTACAACTTAAACTTTTTAGTATGAAAATTATCGATTTCTTTGCTTCTGATATGTCAGATCAAAATAGTTTATTACCATCAAATTCAATTTTACCGAAAGAAATCAAAAATTTGTTGAGAAATACGAACATCTCTATTGAAATAAGTTCAAGTTATTTTGCAATATTTTCAAACAGTACCAATAGCCGTTTAATTATAACAATACAGACAAAATCGCGAGATGTTTATTATTTCTGCTAACAAAACTGTAGTTTTCATCGAGCTGTGATTTTCCGCTTGGGTTTTGCAGCAAACAGTTACCTCTGTTCAGAAGAAGAATTGATTAAATTTACAGGCAAAATTTGGAAAAATTCAATGCTTAATGTATGGGAAAAAAACTTTCTTTATAAATTTGCATACGCTGTTTTTAAAGATCGAGAAAAGCGGTGGTTTTTATTTCTCGAGAATGCCCCCGAATGTTTCTATTGTAATTTAGAATGCGAAACATTCGAACACCTAATTTTCAGTTGTCCCTCGCTACAACCTTCAAGAAACATATTACAGATTAACAATTGGCGTGACGTTTTTGTATCAACCAACATTGCAAGACTTAAGTATGTTGTTTCGGTTATTCGTGGTGCATATTCAAAATCATCGACGTCATGGAAAATCAACTTGCAAACATTTGTGTCATGGGAAGTATGGAAGATGAGAAATACAAATTGCTCCTTCTGATCTAAACTAAAAGGTAATGTAAGACTTCAGCAACAAACCAGGATACCCGGTATCCGGTAAAAGTAATGTCAATTGAACAAATATGATGTTATTTGTTGTACATATTGATTATGAAACTCTTAACTAAACAAATTTAATTTAAAATTTGAAAAAAAAAAAATGAAAAAGTCGTCGAAAAGTTGTAAGTATTTCAAGCACAAGTCAAAGACAATTTGCAAACCAGGATACTCAGTGACCGGTCGAACAAAAAAGGTACAGGAACTATCAAGACGAACTAGTAACTTTATTTCAGAGACTATCAAGACGAACTATTAACAACTAAAAACCAGTTTCTTGTGTGAACAAATAGGATCTTAACTCGATGAATTATTTTCGATAAATATGATATATTTGATGTACATGTTGATTCAGACACTCTGAAATCTAAGAAAGTTTCTATGAAAAAAATATGAATAAACTTCTGCTGCTTGACATTTGATGAAAGAGAATTGTAAATTTTTGGAAATCAAATTAAATCTAAACACATCAGAGCGAAGCTAGATTCAGCAGACGTAGTGAAAGAGTCAAAGCATAACAAATCAGTGTCCATGCCTTCAAAGAAAAAAATATCAAATGAAAAAAATCGAGACTCTTTTTCCTCCCCCCGCCCACTTGCAAATTTTTATATTTGAAGTTACTGTTCACTTTGTCCGATTGACATGAAAATTGACATGCAGACTAATTAGGCCATGATAAACAAGAGGAAGAAGAAGAAAGAACACCTGAATTACTATACAGTAAAAAGCCGAGGCATCAGTGTAGCAAAGTGTAAATAATAAAGTTGGTTAAAATTCATTGGTTACATCAAACAAAAACACATCAGAAAACAAACAATAAACGAAACAAAACAAAACAAAACAAGTTCGGTTACAGTTCAGAAATTGGTCGATTAAAATATATGAAGTCACGGATACTAAAAAAACATCAGTTTTAAGAATTAAGAACGAGCTGGTATTAAAACTTTACAAACAATTTTATAGATAGTCCAAACATACAGCGTATATACAGAGTATATACAGATTTTCTTTCAAACAATGTCTGGAAAATTAAACTAAATTAAAACATATAGAACTAGCAAAAACGGAAATCACGCCACGTATTTGTATTTTTACATATTGGATTGTTTCTCAATTCATGTGCCATTCTGCCAGATGGCACAGCGCAACCTTCCGACGAAGCACGAATCAGAGAGAAAAGGCCTTAACAGCAAAAAAGTGCATGAAAGGAGGGTCGAAGTATTCTGAAATTTTCTATTTTTAAAATTTCGATTTTCAAATTGATATTTCTCAGAAATACGAAAAATGGCCATTTTGACCAAGAAGGCTGAAAAAAGGAGAACAACGACAAATATTGTGGAAAACAGTCGTACAAGAGACGGAAAATACGAAGCCTCTTATCGTGGCAGCAACGCACGATAAGACCCTTATCAGCGGATATTAGTGGAGAAGGAAGCTTCGGTGGGGAAGGAATATTCCACGGAACCCTCCCGGGACGCAAATTAGAAGAGATAAGAGCGTTATCGCAGGAATATTACGGGAGCGGAGGCTTGGTCCCCCAGAGACTGTTTTATGTGAAGGGACTGTATAAAACTGACTGTATAGCTACTTGGATGTCGTGAAACTTTAAATTAACACCGGTAGAGTTTGATATTTTAGAATATGAGTAGCTAGAAAGAGGAAAGGGTCAATCCATCTCCAATGGATTTAATATAGAACTGTCACACAAAAACATATTAAAATAGGTTGTTCGAGCCGTGTTTTTAATGACAATCACGTAGTCTGAGGATCCGAGACTCAGCTATGTGGTTGTGTTCGCATGTAAACGAAAGCTGATCAAAAGTCGTTTGACTGATGGCCTAAAAATGGTAACTTTTTACTTAGCCCTAGACAGACCAGAAAATCAACTGGCAAGGTCGAGACGGTGAAAAACGAGTAGAATTAAGGTAACTGACGCCTGCCAGTCGTTAATAGGTACTTTTTGTACGCTCCGTCGCTGTGTAGTATTTGGGCGAATGTTACATCATTCACGTAAATTTCTTTCAATTTTTTCTTGAATCCTGTTCTCGATTTTTCTAAATTGCGCAAAATTATAGGCAGTGAATTCCATTTTTAAGAAGTCAAATGGAAAAATGATTTTTGTAGAGAAGCGGTTGAACAATGCTTGTCAAAAATAATTTGTTTCGTTCTTTTGTTGAGCCTATAATTGGCAGTCGGTAGTCTCAATGTATTTTGAAAAGCCTTCTTTTTGTTTGTAAGATATTGGTATAAGTATACACTTTAACTCAATTCTTTTCTCGATTCCAATGAACGATTTGCTAATGCGAAGAAGGGAAGAAGATTTAAATTTCGATCTGAAATATATTCTTTTTAACGCCCAGTTCAACTGTTTCTCTAGAGATAGCATCAAAGTAGCATTAATTTGTTTTAAAAATTTTGCTGATAGTTTTATTATTACAGATAAAACAAGACAAGGAAGCAAGGCAACTAATGATAATGTCGGCAGTTGTTGTCCAATTGTATCTATAGTTTTAATTCCTCGTGCCATTTTTTGGAGAATTGTTTTGGTTTGAGCATGAAAAGATAAACTTGAATCAAGAATAAGGCCTAAATATTTGCATTCTGATTTTTTGGCTACATAATGCCCATTAAATACTATTGTATCAATATCTACATTTTTGGTATCATTTTTTTGACAAAATGTTGTAAATTCCGATTTAGATGCATTCAGATTCAATTGGTTCTCTGCAAAAAATTCCGTTAGATTATTGAGTGATTTTTGCAATCAATTCAAAGCATCCTCAGAAATTATAGAAGAGGAAAAATCATTACAGTCGTCAGCATATTGAATTAAAGTACAACCTTCATATAATCGCTCTTGTATGTCATTAACATATAAATTGAACAACAACGGACCTTGTGGGACACCTCGTTTTATTTCAATCCAGTCTGGAAAGATTCCATTGACGTTTATTCTTTGAATACGTTTGTTTAGAAAGCTAGCAATTAAAGCATTTGCTCCATTTGAAAAACCGAAAGAAAGCATTTTTTCAATTAAAACTTCATGCGAAATAGAATCAAAAGCCTTGGACAGATCTAATAAAGCTGCATGTACGATTTTTTTTGAATCTATTTGATTTCGAATATTTTCTGTCACATAAACAAGAGCATCTTGTGTTGAAATGTTTTTGCGAAATCCGAATTGAAATGGTGTCATTATTTAAAACTTGTCAAGATGTTCTGTTATTTGGGCATGTAAAATTTTTTCAAAAATTTTAGAAAAAGCACAAGTTATTGATATTGGCCGATAATTTTTTGCATCCATTGGGTCATTTTTTTTAAACAAAGGGGTTACGTGTGCTTTTTTCAGTTCGATCGGGAAAATGTTCTCATCTAAGCAAGCATATATGACAAAAGTTAAATGTGGAACTATAACTGATTGACCGTCAATGATTGCCCAAGCAGGTACGGTACAAGGTCTCAGAGGTTTTCTAACTTTGATTTTTCGAACTATATCAAAACATTGCTTCAGTGTAATGTGTTGAAAATGGAAAGGTTCAGATTCAGAGGCAGATTTTTTGTAGTTCGGAGGCTTTTTAGCGCCGAAAAATTTGCCTAAGTTTGAAAAAATATAATTTAAATGATTGGCAATTTTTTTGTCTTGGGTTATCATTTCACTGAAGGAAATTCGTAGAACTGTAATTCAATTGTTGCCAGAACATTTACCTCTAACTTGGTTAATATTTTTCCATTTTTTGTTGGATAGTGCTGAGAAGTGAAAAACAATTTTTTGAATGATCGAGTTGTTTACTTCTAATCAATTGGCTCATTTGATTACGTAAAAACTGGTACTTTGACCAATTATCGCTTGTGCTTTGACTGCGATATGATCTGAGTGAATTCTGTTTCTTAATCAACATTTGCTGACATTCTGAATTGAACCATTCCGTTTTCAACTCATTTTATGGTTTAAAATTACGAACATATTTTTTTTTCGATAGGAGCATGTTGCTGAAGAGCACTAGAAATTAAATAAATCATCGTCGAGAACATGTTTTGTGCGTCTGTACATTGATATAAGAGATACCAAGGAAGAGCGGAGAGTGTATTGCAAAATTCATTTTTCTGATAATTTTTCTTATTGAAAGTCGAAATTATCCTCGGTAAATTTTTGCCGCATTTTATATCCGTCAAAATAAATGAAGCAAAATGGTCGGTTTTATAAGGTGTATCAAAAAAAATTCAAAGTTGTTTGTTTCATAGTCACTGATAATGTAGTCGATATGAGTTTTAGTTGAGGAACTAATTCTGGTCTCATCGTTTGGACAAAAACTTTCAACCCATATGGAATAATTATAGAATCTAAATTTTCTTTTTCTTTGCTCCAGGACTCAAAGACAGCAGAATCCAGCGACTCTATAATCATCGAAACAGCTATTTTGATAAATTTAACACTAAATACTATAGTAGTAGATGTTGGAGCTGAAGTGGGGGGGGGGGGTCCCTGCAGACCCACATGTATTAAGATAGGGAATAGAGCATCCGGTCTGCAGGCTATGTATTAAGATTGGCTATAGAGTCTACAATGTATTAAGATAGGGAATACCGATGGTAAGGTTTCAGTGTGATGGTAACAGAAAGAAAAACGAAATTTTTTGTCTAATTTTTTCGCAAAAATCTCGGCGCGCGTTACCTAATTGGGAACAATTGATTGTTAATTACGTGTAGAATTAAGATTAAATATTAAGTTTTTTTGGTGGATGGTAATCAATGGTAAGAGTTTTTGTGCAAAAACTTGAAATTTTTATGAAAATTTTTTCAAAAAAATTCAAAACACGATAAGGTTAGCTATTATTTGACCCAATTTATTAAATAATCTTACTTTCTATCTAATTGAAACGATAATTTTACTTTCTATCTAATTGAAACAATGCTGAAACCTGCAGAGACTTCGAAAAAAGTCAACTTTTTTGAGAAAAAAAGTTTAAATTACAAAGAAAGTATATAAATCACTGCATTGTATATTAAGTTTACCGCAATAATTTACATTTTATTATCATGAAACCATAAAAATATGACATCTTATATAATTTAATACATCAGAAGATTTCTTATAAATCCAATGGTTTTGTATGAATTCCATCATCTTGCACTTGTCTTTTAGGATAAAAATAACTTAGTCCTTTCTTTGTCTGTTCATATGTAGCAACCATATGATTTATAGTTCTGAATCCTCTATTAGTAGATGTTAAGTTGATAACTTCATCGAGTACTCTCCTATACTTTGCTAAAGGTCCATCTCCAGAGTCTTCTAGAACCCGCTTATTCAATCTTTTGCTGCTAAATTTGAATTTGTCTGACTTGTTGTCAAGCAGCAATATGTCTTACTACATAAACAGAGCATTTGTGTGCACCTAAATTCTTCTTTGAAAAGTCCCGGCTCCCGCTTATCATGTTTTTTATGGATACTACAACACGTTCGAGGAAAGAAATTAGATTTTGCATCCGCCTTGAAGGTATCTCTGCAATCACTCTCCCTCATTTTTTCCCAAGCAGCTCTCTTATCTGGTTGGATGCAATCGTACAAATTTTCTTCTGCAAGTGCCAAGTAAAGTGAGTCTGTGTCCATCTCCAACTCTTAAATTTATATACATCACAGAACTTGTCAAAGAAGTTGTAGTAGAGTTCCAACATTCTCAGCTTTGCATACTGAAGTATGAAAAAACCAACGATGATGGGTACTCTATGTTCAATGGTTGATTTCAACAACTCCACCTCATACAAGTTTTTTTCAACTGTATTCAATCTTTTGAACAATGGTTCATTGATTGCCTTGTGAGTTTTTTCATCGTTCAGATACTTCGTGATTGTATGCCTGGATCTATCCATGATCTGATATCCATAGGAGGAATTGCCCAAGAGCTTCATTGTTTCTGCTACAACTCCTGATAGAGGGTTTTCATCTCCTTCTCTTCTAGCATCAACCACTGACTGAACGAAATTATTAAAGCATTTCCGAGGAGAGTATTCAACAAAACAATAAATTTTGGTGCATTGCAAGCCATGTTCCAAATAAAAGTTGAAGAGAGGAGTTATAACTGTTCCATTTTCTAGCTTGAAGCTAGATATAAGCATTCTCTGTGGATGTTTCAACAATTCATTTTTAATAGCATAGTTCTTCATATAGTCAACAATATCGTTTCTTCCAACCTCATTGTTTTTGAAAATTGGAGGAAAATTCGCAAATTTCGATTTCAGTTCATCTGGAAAAACTAAGTCACACTGAACGTAACCAAAAAGAGATCCATCTTTTATCTTTGCTAGAAGAGAGTCTGTAGAAAGGGGTCTTTTGTAGGGAAAGTGGGTTCGAACATGATTTTTGATCTTGTCATTGGTTTTGAAATTTTGCCACCACTCACACTCCCACATTTCTTCAATTTTGTATCCTTTCTCTTGAATGTATTCTCGTCTCATCTCATCCATCTCTCTCTTCTTGTTTCCTCGCTCGATATCCTGTTCTGTTAAGGAGGGACGAGTTTCTTGACAAGAACAAAAGTGATAGTAGCATCCCATTGCCTCGAATACTGTTTTACAGTGATCACAATAACCGTCCACATTGAAACAGTCAATTTTCTTCTGTTTTCCAGATGTAAAAAAGCTCTCAATTTTACATTCTGGTCTTGATTCTTGATTAGTTGCGAGTTCGATTATGTCTAGCCTTGAATTTTTGCATATCAGTGTCAAACTCCCATCTCGTATACAGTCCTGTTGGCATATCTTGGCACATTGAATAGGGGTAAAGCTGGCTTGCATCAATTCCAACGATTGATTTACAAACATTTGATGAATTTCTGATGTATGTTTCATCAACTACAGCTTTTCGAGTGAACACAATCGAAGGCCCACCGGTCATGTCTTCTCGTATTTTTTCACACAAATCTTTATCACTTTCGCAAAATGGATAAAACTTGCAATTTGTAGATTTGTGTAGAGATATGTTTGCTAGATTTGGAAGTGTACATCCCAGTTTCAACATATCTATCCCTCTGTTATGATAAAACTGAATCATTTTTTGCATTGCTTCCAGGGTTGGAACTACATCTTTGTTGTTGTACCACTGCAAAAAGTCTTTGAACACAGTCATTCCGTTTTTCTGCCAAGTTTGTTGTAAGTAACTGTAATTATCTAACCCTGCTTGCTGTTCATCAAGTCCACTCTTCCTCAGTTTTTCATAATCAGTAAAGTCTTTGTCTAGAGGATTGTTGTTTCTAAGTTTACTGAAAATTGCTTCATATGGGGGCAGTACTGGAAAATCAAGTTTGTCAGGGTTGTCAAACCACTCATAAGGAAAGAATCCTTTTGTTTCACTAGCTTTATAAGCTTTGAGAAATGAGTCCAGAGTTGTTGCTCCACCCAGAAATTTCATAATGTCAAGAAATTGTACATCTCCAAACTTGAAAGATATATAATCAATTGCTTTTTTGATAACGGATGTATCTTGCTCTTTATCGCGAAGCAAATAAGGGATTAAGTAGGACTTGATCAAATTTAAGTCATATCTACCACTGTTAAATCCAAAATCAGGTAAAGTATTTATATATCTCAGGTAAAGTATTTATATAATTTGAAGTAAAATTCAATTAACTGTTTCTGATTGGCATACAAAATGAATGATTTAACCCAACAAAATAAGCGTATTTATACTAACAGTGACGCCTACGCAATTATCCTTTTACGGTAATGACGTCAACCTTTGAATAGAAGTGACGTCACCACCTACGCAATTTTCCTTTTATGGTAATGACGTCATTCTTTGAATAGAAGTGACGTCACCATCTACGCAATGTTCCTTTTATGATAATGACGTCATTCTATAAATAGAAGTGACGTCAACACCCACGCAATTTTCCTTTTATGGTAATGACGTCATTCCTTTGAAAGTTCTAGAATTTTCCAGAAAAATTTTCAACCAATCAGAACTAAGCAGTTCCTAGACATAACTTTGGATCCAAAATATTCATTTTTGAAGAATGTCAATCAAAAAGCATTTGAACTTCCTCGAATTACTGTACAAGAAAAAAGAAAATATTCCGTGTGATTTCCTTATTGATGAAATAGATGTAGATTCTTACTTTTTTCACAATTTTTTGGACGTTTATGTTGTCCAAAATAGAGTTCTCCGACTAAGTAAAGGTATCTTTAGAGAAACTTACTCAATCAAAGAGTTTACTTTTGATTCACATATTGCGTATCAAAGCTATAAACTTACAGCTGAGTTACACTTGAATAGAAAAGAAACTTTATTTGTTTTAGAAAATTTGAAGTTAATAAAAAAACCGTACGATAATATTTAAAAGACTCTTTTTATTCCATATCCAAATCCCAAATTTGTCAAAACTCCCCAGCAAAGTTCTTCATTCCTCCATTTTTTTAAGGACTTTCAAAGTTCAAAATCTTGCATGATCAGGTTTGGTATCAGATTTCCAGAGATTTGCTTTGAAAAATGCATTAACTTTGAGTTATCATCTCAAATCTACATCAAAATTAAAGAACTTGAATATCTGCTGAAAAATCAGCAATTTCTCATCTTCTCATCGATTATATACAAAAAATTCACTTAACTTGATGAGAAGACTTGCAGAGATGTTACTTTTATTAATTTTTCTTCTTTTTTTTTTTAACTGAAATCGGCAATATTTCTTATTTTTACAGCAAACAATTTTTGGTCATTTATTTTTGCGATTGCTTTTGTGTATATTTTTACTTATTTGGAAGACTTAAGTCCTTGAAACGTTCCTCTGATTGGATACGACAACTTGAACAAAAATGAATATTTTTGTGATTGGAAACGACAATGTGTAAAATGGAGCTTTTTTTCCAATTGGACACGAGTTTTCTATAAAAATTCCATAAAAGGAAACTAAAATCTGATTGGACACGACTACAATCCAAATAAGGAAAATTCATTCTGATTGGTTAAACCCACACATTCCAGTTGAAGGTACCCCTCTCTCTTAACTAAAAATTATTTTATTTTCAACTTAACTACCGTCAACTACCTCCTCTCTCAGCTCTAAATACAATAATTTCAACTTAACCACAATCAACTTTCACCCTCTCTCAACTCTTTCTTATTTTTACTCATTAACTCAACTTATTGCTCAAAATGATCTTCTCAGTACAAAACAACAACCTTATGTTCTCGGTGGAATTTTCGGCTGATTTAGTACAAATCCAAGTGCGAGAAACAAATTGTGGAGTTTTTCTGGCACGATTGGACATCCCAATCCAAGTCTGGCATATGGTGGAAGTGATGCAAAGGGATTTCAACGAACATCATATAACGCAAGTACCCCCTACAGAGAATCAACTTGGAGAAATGCAAATGATGGAGGAAGTGGCCGAGCATGTGGGAATGAACTACCCCGAAATTCCTGACTCTAGATATGTGGCTCAACCATTCGACGATTTCCTCTTTCCCTGGGAAGAGGGATCTGTGGACAACCCAATTACAATCGAAGAGGATGAGGGGTTCTCTGAGCCAAGAACTCCAGTCAGCGAACCACCAGTGATGGAGTCAAGACCAGCTTTGCGCTCCATTGAGAACTTGCAAAGCTTTGAGAACTCAGCTGCTCGACAGCTCTTTGATTTGTAAATAAATTGGCTACTGTCTTGTGCTTTGTAATTTAATTGTTTTACATCTAGTAAATTTTTTTTCAAGAGATAGGAACAAAGAGATCATAAAAAAGTTTATTAGGAAATTTCAATGGTAAAAATTTGTTAAAAATGAAACTAATTATGCATCTGGTAAATACTTTTATAGAATTTTGTTAGAAAGATGGCAAAAAATTAAACCAATTTTTGCAAGCATGTTAAAATTTTACATTAATTTTTGCACCATGCAAAACTTTTCATAACTTTTTTGCACACTTGTTAAAAAAATCAAAGAAAATCTCGCAAATTAAGAAAAATTTCATTAAATATTTTCGCATTTTAAAGAAAACTGAAAGAGGATTTTCTTGCACATTTAATAATTAAAGAAAATGAAAATCTTTGTTTTAATTTTGATCATTAAAAAATCTCTTCTTTGCATGTATATTGATCAAAAATATTGGAAAAACAATGTATTAAGATAGGGAATAGCACTCAAAGTCAGCAATTATGAAAAAATTTTAGCATTAATTTAACAAGTTCTTTACAATAAAAATTTGCAATTTTTGCAAATGAATAAGAAAAAATAATTTAAATTTTTGCATTTGTTTTCAAAAAAATTACGAAAAAACTTGCATCTAACACAAAAATTTTTTGAAAATTTTTGCACTTGTTGAAAAAACCAAATAAGTTTTTGCATCTTGTAAAAAAAAGTTTAATTAAATTTTTGCAAACGTGTTGAAAAAATCAAACCAAAATTTGCATCTTGCGAAAAAACTCTTGATTTAAATAAAAACAATTTTGACAAGATTTTTATAAACAAATATTCAACTATTTATAGAAAAATTGATACGCTACTATTTACAGTACCAAAACCATCAATGAAACAATCAACAATTTTCAACAAATCAGTCTCATACTTT
Source organism: Symsagittifera roscoffensis (assembly GCF_963678635.1). Classification (NCBI taxonomy): domain Eukaryota; kingdom Metazoa; phylum Xenacoelomorpha; order Acoela; family Convolutidae; genus Symsagittifera; species Symsagittifera roscoffensis. Next base: position 49,417,038 of record NC_087063.1, on the reverse strand, counting down.
GAGTTTTGAACTTTTCGAATCCTTCCAAAAAAGCTGATTCAAGAGTCTGAGTGGACGCAAGTTCCTGATCAGAAATGAAAAAATTGCAGAGATGCTACTTTTATTAATTTTCCTTCTTTTGTTACTTGTATCGGCAATATTTCTTATTTTTACAGCAAACAACTTTTGGTCATTTATTTTTTTGCGATTGCTTTTGTGTATAATTTTACTTATTTGGAAGACTTAAAACCTTAAAAGGTTCCTCTGATTGGATACGACAACTTGAACAAAAATGAACATTTTTGTGATTGGAAACGACAATAATCAAAATGGAGCTTTGTTACCGATTGGACCCGAGTTTTCTATGAGAAATCCATAAAAGGAAACTGAAATGTGATTGGACACAGCTACAATCCAAATAAGGAAAATCCATTCTGATAGGTTGAACCTACACATTCCAGTTGAAGATACCCCTCACTCCTAACTAAAAATCATTTCATTTTCAACTAAATCACCGTCCACTACCTCCTCTCTCAGCTCTAAACATACTAATTTCAACTTATTTTTTTTAAGGTTCCCCCTTCTCTCAGTTCTTTCCTGTTTTTGCTCTTTTAGTCATCTTATTGCTCAAAATGATCTTCTCAGTGCAAAACAGCAACCTCAAGTACTCTGTAGAATTTTCGCCTGATCTAGTACAAACTCAAGTGCGAGAAACAGTCTCTGGAGTTTTTCTGGCACGAATGGACATCCCAATCTAAGTCTGGCACATGGTGGAAGTGATGCGAAGAGATTTCAACGAACATCATATGATGCAAGTTCCCATCACAGAAAACCAACTTGGAACCATGCAAATGATGGTGGAAGTGTCTGAGCATGTGGGAATGAACTATCCCGAGATTCCGGACTCAAGATTTGTGGCTCAACTAGTCGACGACTTCCTCTTTCCTTGGGAGGAGGAAGGATCAGTAGAAAACCCCATCACAATAGATGAAGATGAGGGTTTCTCAGAAACAATGACGCCTCCAGTTCCACAACAACCACCAGCAACCACATTAATTTCTTCAATTTCATTTTAATTATGAGAATAGATGAGAGGTTCAAGGTAAACCATTGAAAAACAATTAGAACTTAGTTAAGTGCTCCGAACTCGCAACATGTTAAAAAATTTGATTAATTTTTGTACAAAAATTCGGAAAAACACTAGAAAAACTGTACACAAGTAAAAAGTTACCTCATCGATGAACACACTTTTAGCCTTGTGTAGAAAAAATTGAAACACTTTACGCGTTTTATCGAAAAAAGTAAAACACTTTTCGCATTTTGTCGAAAAAAATTGAAACACTTTTCGCATTTTATCGAAAAAAGTAAAACACTTTTAGCATTTTGTCGAAAAAAGTGAAACATTTTTCGCATTTGTAGCGAAAAAGTGAAACACTTTTCGCATCTTGTAAAAAAAAGTAAAACACTTTTCGCATCTTCTCAAAAAACTTGAAACATTTTTCGCATTATGGAAAAAAAAATTGAAACACTTTTTACAACTTGTTAAAAAAATTGAAATGTTTTTTGCAACTTTTTGAAAATCAAAAGAAATATTACATCTTTCTTACATGTTTGAAATTTTTTTTGCAAATGTTTTTGCAACGGTGATTTTTGTTTCGGTAATTAATGGTAACTTTGTAAACATATGAGAGAAAATAGATGGAATATCAGAAGTTTTTTATTGAAAAATTGACATGATCACTATTTACAAATCCATAACCATCAATAAAACAGTTAATTATTTTTAACAAATCATGTCCATATTTTGAGTTTTGTACTTTACGAATTCTGTCTAAAAATGCTGAGCCAAGAGTTTGCGTAGATGCAAGTTTTTGATTAGAACTTAGATAATGTTTTTTGAACTTTTTGATACGCTTGGTGTTTTTTCTGCTCCTTTCCATCGTAAATTATGCTGCACTCCACAACTAAGCTGATTGAAGACTTCCCCACTTGATGTGACAATACTCGAAAAGAATCTGTGCTTGTACAAAGTGTAAAGACAATCAATTTCTTGATATAAGTATTGATATTTGTCTAATCTCTGAAGAATTTGGCTAAGGGAAGTTCCAATTAAAATGATATGAAATTCGCAATTTCCCAAGGAACAGAAAGAATCGTGAGTAGAAACGCAATAATCTTGGGTTACTATGTATTTTTCGTAAAAATCGTTGGCAACAGAAATAAACAATGATTTACTATTATAATCTGAATAAAAGCTGGGAAGAGCTTGACACATAGCAGCTGCCATTGGGAAAAATGATTTTTGCAGAAAATGGTGGAGTTATATAGTAGTAGTAACGCCTACGCAGCTTCCATATAGGGAAATCCTTCCATATTTGGTACTACTTCCATATATGGAAATGGCGATGACTCATACTGCTTACTTCCATTTTCATTTAAACTCAAAGTCATTTCTCTCATTTCTCCTCATCTGATCAGTTAGTTTTTCAAAATGTACTCGAGAAAAGTTAATAGTTCCATTTATATTGAATTTTCAAAAATCAAAAAAGAATTGGGAGATTTGTTTGGTTCCAAAAATCCTACAAGGGAAAAATATGCTTGGAACCGTGCTTTCAACTATTAAAAATGAATGATTTGGGACAATTTGAAAAGTCTCAACCAGTCTATCTTAGTGAAAAAGAAGGCGAAGCAATATCCGCAATACGGAATACTATTATTCACGATGCTGAAAATCTTGGACTCGTACCTATATATGAAGCCAAATCTGGCAGAGAATCAACTATGGATCAGGAGCTCGACATCTGTAATAGAGTATATGAAATAGCAATGTACAACATGAGGAGGGTGTGTGTCACAATCAAGAAGCACAACGTGAACAAGCCACCCTACATTCAGTTTCGACTCTTCACTGCAAAGGAAAATGAAGACTTGAAGCAAGTTGCATATGTCAACTACACTTTGAATGAATTCAAAGAACTGTCCCAAATATTGGGAGACTTTATGTTTGTTGATAATTGTAAACCTCAGTAAAGCTTTGTGATGTTTTGCATGTTTGGTAATTGAGATATTATTGGTTCAAAACTATTTTTTCTCACTAAAGTGTAGATTTAGAGCTATAATATCTGAGGAAAAGTCAGACAAAACATACAATTTTATCGAAATTGACATAAAACACTAACCAATTATGAAATGATTTTCCAGTATTTATATATGAAATTACAGATAAATTTATTTAATAACTGTTTTCATCAAAGTTTAGCTAAATTTTGCCTCAATTTAAGAAAATTACAAACAAGAATGTATATTTAGTTGAAAACATTATCATTATTTTTTTAGATTTTTTGAATTTCATTGGTTGTTTTCAATTTTTTTCTGCCTTAGTTTGAGGTTTTTATTGGCTACATGAGTTTCCTTGAAACTAATTAGACTCTAAATAATTAAAAAATATTTACGGTGACTGTTATTTCAAAATACTTTAAAAATGATAAAACAATTTGAGTTTTTTAAGTTTCTTCATATATTTCAGTAAGAAAAATGTTTCCATCAAAAGCGTTTTCAATGTCTGAATTGAACATTTATCAGATTTTAAAGTTGAACTACTACAAAAAACTACAAGAGTGGTGGACAGATGAAGTTGATGGAGATTGTATTAGTTTTAATTTGTATAGAAACACAGAAAGTTCAATAGTTTTGTTAAAAAGATGGAGAGGAGATTACAAAAAAGAAGAGTACTGTCAAATTTATCAACAATGTTTTTATTTAGAAGAGTTAACTCAGATTGGGTGGTCGATCAGTAAAAAACAAAACAATGGAAGAGCCTATGAAACAGAAATTGGAGATAAGGAACATCAATTCGATTACTGTTTTGAATTTGATACAAATACAAAATCCAGATTTGTCAGAATATCTTTTGATCGTTTATCCAAATTTAATAGACTTCCGGTTGTTTATACTACAATATATCAAAAAAAAAACGATAAAAACATATATGTTGGTAATTTCTTTTTTCACTGGTTAGAAATAGAACAAATCGGAAAAATTTTGATCGAAATTTCAAAATTTGAATTGAATATCGAAAAAACAATATAAACTAGACAAGAAATCTCATTTGTCCCACTAGGGTATCAAACTTCAAATCTTAGTTATGTTGGAAAAATTCAATAAAATTTATTGATTAAGAAATTTCATAAACATAGTCTGGTTCTGATCTTCAAAGTGTTTAAAATCTGTGATTACTTCATTCTCATTGGTTATTAACACAAATAATGTCTGTGAAAGTATCCTCAAAATCTACAAAAGTTAAAGAAATTGTTGAAAATTTCATGAGAAGAAGAGCTCAACTCTGATTGGTTGACTTTAAATTTCTTGAAAATTTCATGACTTTTGAAGCTCAATTCTGATAGGTTGACATTGAATTTGTTGAAAATCACATGACTATTGAAGCTCAATTCTGATTGGTTGATATCAGAAAAGATAAAAGTTTCCTTGTAATTAATGCTCGATTCTGATTGGTTGATACTTTTAAAAATTCCATGGTTAGATTGGATGATTTTTATTTCAGCTAGGTTAAATAGCATATCCATTCTGATTTTCTTTCTCGTTAAAAACAATTGGTTAATAAGTTTGCTGTTTTTATTTACTTTTATTCATTTTTTGAGGCTATTCAACTCACCTTATCTAAAAATTTGGTACATTTTATATCTCCCCTTTAATTTTTCATTACTATTGAGATACCTTCACTCAATAGAAACGAAAGAGTTGCATGTCTTGAATGTGGCAGGGATTACACTCACAAAGATGCATCAAGACATCGTAGAACATGTGGTGTTTTGAAGTGTTCTAACTGTGATTTTTATACTTATAGCAGCGAGGAACACGCTAATCATTTCAAGAAGAAGCAATCTCAGCATAATATTAAATTATGTGCGCAGCAGACTCCAAACACACTTCAGGAAAAGGTAAAATTTTTAAGTTTTTTTTTGAAAAACTTAGAAATTATAATTATTATTAGTTTTTACTGAATCTGAAAAGTCTCAGCAATTGTAACAAATCTAGTCAGTAATTATACAGTGTTTTCATTACATTACCTGAACTGTCATTTATTTTTTTATTCAAAGGTTTTGATTGATGTTAAAGACAGCAAAAATCGAGTTCAAATCGTCGTGAAGCTTTCCATGAAACTCGATCCGAAAACTTTTAATCAACAGTAAAAACTCCCTTGGTTGCAAGCTTGCGGAGACTTTGTTGTGATAAATTTGTAGTATAGTGCATAACATATGCTAATTAGTATTTAAGTATTCGCCTAAAATTTGTAAAACTTGGATATTTGGAAAACATCAACAAATTGAAAGGGTTTTTGTAGTTACTATTTTAAAGTTTTCCTTGTTTAGTGCTTGTAAAAGTGTTCATAGAGCAGAGCTTTTTAAGCAGATAATGTGGTTTGACTCATTAAGAATTATGTTTTTCTATTGATTTTTTGATGATTTCAGAAAAGAAATTGATAAGTGACCTGGAAAAAAGGTATATTTTGCTAAACTTTGAAAGTTTCAAGATAATGATATACATCATTCCAACTAAAAATTTAGTCTAAAAAAGATATTCAGATTTAGAACAGCATTATACAGTTATGAGGTTGAGAAAATCCTTTAAAGCTTTTTAGTAAAAGATTTATGGTATTAATTCAGCTTCGAATTATTGAACGTTCGTTGAAACGTTACATTTTTCAATCAAAAATTCATTTTTCAAGTAAGAATTTGCTCAAATTGGATTCATTTGGTAGATAGTAGATGAAGCAAAAACTGAGAAAATGCTAAAATGAGATAGAAACTCAATTTAATCCTTAAGAGATTTGAGATACTTTTACTAAAATTTAGCTTATAAAGTATATCTTGAGAAAAAATCCGACATAAAATTTCTCAAAGTCTTATATTTATCCGTAATTCATTAGAAAAAATTGTTATCATTTGATATATTTGGTACTTTTTATGAAAGATCAAATGTTTTGAAGATAATTTTTGAAAAGCAAACCCAATTTGACATCTTTTGGAAGAGGATACATAAAGCATAAATCGAAAACTTGCTTTCAAGATCTACTTTTCCTTGCTACACAATACTACATAGAATATACAACACTATATACAATACATTACTACATTTTTATTACATAGAGTTTTTTTTCTTAATAAAAATCGGAAAAAAACACAATTGTTCCAGTTTGCACCTTGCTTTGCTTTGCTAAATCAATTTTTTGAGACTCGCTCTTTCAGAAGTTTTTAAATTGTAGATGTTAGGAACTAGGTTCTCTTGCGTATTTCCGGAGATTTTCAGATGATAACTAATAGAGCTGCTCCTAATTTGTTCTTAGATTGTAAAAATACACCTTTATATTCTCATTGTGTACATATATTTTTGAATGCTTTAACTAGCATCAATTCTTTCTCAATTGGATATTTTTGAGAAAATTTCCGTCATAAATTAAGAAAAAAAGCGAGTTAATTTTTATTTTGCAAGAAAAGTGATAGTTAATGATTCCAAAGTGTGTATTTTTGCTTAAATAGTTTACAATAGCAACTGAACAGGGGAACCTCGAGGAATATATTAACATTTTTTATTGTAATAATCATACGGTATCAGTTCTAATTTCATCTCTGCTAGCAAATTGTTCGTTCAATTGATACTATTTTCCTCCTAAATTCTCCAGTTTTGACTAAATTTTCTAGTAAAGTGTGTTCAATAGCGAAAACATGTTTTAAACAGAAAGCAAGAATAACTTTAAAACATGGAAAAACTCTACGGAAAATCTTGAAAGTTATGTTGCAGAAGCAACAGAGAGATAATCATCAGTTATGAAGAAGCTTTTGTTGAATTTGAGCCAATATCGAATAAGTTTTTAAGAAACATTTATCCCATTTTAAACAACTTTAGCAATAAACTGTTCATTTTTTATCAATAATCAGCAATTTCTAATTTTTAACATGAAAAATTTCTCACAAGTTGTAATTTTTGTACAAATTTTGGTAATTCAATGAGAAAAAAATGAGGAGGAGTTGAATCATGGAGTTTGATTTAGAAATTTCATAGGAAATTACCCTTAATGTTCATTTGAATTGAGATTCCTAAAAATAATCCCTGAACTGGACAAAAAAAAACAGTTAAAAACCAAAGTGAAGGTTCGAAATGGAAAATTTCATGTAGTTTGATTAATTTTTATTTTACCTTCTCGAAAATTACGACTAATTTTACTGTTTTCCGGAAGTTTCAATATTGATTCTGCTATCATGAACCTTCTTTTTAGTGTTTAGAGCATTGTATAACCAAATATTTAGCTCAAATTGAGGTAAACTTCATCGTATTTCAATATTTTGAGAAAAAATTGTTGAAAAAGTCATTTTTTTATTCAAAATTTTGTATCATTGTCTCTACATAATGCCAATTAACATAGAATCTTAGCTTATTTTTAAAATCTATACGTAAAAGTATGTTTAAAGTTAGATCAAAAGCAACAATACATTAGCCAAAATTATGAGATTTCTGCAATTTTTTCCAAATACTTGAAATTTTTTCCAAATACTTGAAATTTTTGCAATTTTTTCTCAAAAAAACTTGACTTTTTTCGAAGTCTCTGGAGGTTTAAAACTTAGAAACTTTTAAGTTTTTTTTTGAAAAACTTAGAAATTATAATGATTATTAGTTTTTACTGAATCTGAAAAGTCTCAGCAATTGTAACAAATCTAGTCAGTAATTATACAGTGTTTTCATTACATTACCTGAACTGTCAATTATTTTTTTATTCAAAGGTTTTGATTGATGTTAAAGACAGCAAAAATCGAGTTCAAATCGTCGTGAAGCTTTCCATGAAACTCGATCCGAAAACTTTTAATCAACAGTAAAAACTCCCTTGGTTGCAAGCTTGCGGATACTTTGTTGTGATAAATTTGTAGTATAGTGCATAACATATGCTAATTAGTATTTAAGTATTCGCCTAAAATTTGTAAAACTTGGATATTTGGAAAACATCAACAAATTGAAAGGGTTTTTGTAGTTACTATTTTAAAGTTTTCCTTGTTTAGTGCTTGTAAAAGTGTTCATAGAGCAGAGCTTTTTAAGCAGATAATGTGGTTTGACTCATTAAGAATTATGTTTTTCTATTGATTTTTTGATGATTTCAGAAAAGAAATTGATAAGTGACCTGGAAAAAAGGTATATTTTGCTAAACTTTGAAAGTTTCAAGATAATGATATACATCATTCCAACTAAAAATTTAGTCTAAAAAAGATATTCAGATTTAAAACAGCATTATACAGTTATGAGGTTGAGAAAATCCTTTAAAGCTTTTTAGTAAAAGATTTATGGTATTAATTCAGCTTCGAATTATTGAACGTTCGTTGAAACGATACATTTTTCAATCAAAAATTCAATTTTCAAGTAAAAATTTGCTTAAATTGGATTCATTTGGTAGATAGTAGATGAAGCAGAAACTGAGAAAATGCTAAAATGAGATAGAAACTCAATTTAATCCTTAAGAGATTTGAGATACTTTTACTAAAATTTAGCTTATAAAGTATATCTTGAGAAAAAATCCGACATAAAAATTCTCAAAGTCTTATATTTATCCGTAATTCATTAGAAAAAATTGTTATCATTTGATATATTTGGTACTTTTTATGAAAGATCAAATGTTTTGAAGATAATTTTTGAAAAGCAAACCCAATTTGACATCTTTTGGAAGAGAATACATAAAGCATAAATCGAAAACTTGCTTTCAAGATCTACTTTTCCTTGCTACACAATACTACATAGAATATACAACACTATATACAATACATTACTACATTTTTACTACATAGAGTTTTTTTCTTAATAAAAATCGGAAAATTACACAATTCTTCCAGTTTGCACCTTACCTGCTTTGCTAAATCAATTTTTTGAGACTCGCTCTTTCAGAAGTTTTTATATTGTAGATGTTAGGAACTAGGTTCTCTTGCGTATTTCCGGAGATTTTCAGATGATAACTAATAGAGCTGCTCCTAATTTATTCTTAGATTGTAAAAATACACCTTTATATTCTCATTGTGTACATATATTTTTGAATGCTTTAACTAGCACCAATTCTTTCTCAATTGGATGTTTTTGAGAAAATTTCCGTCTTAAATTAAGAAAAAAAGGGAGTTAATTACTATTTTGCCAGAAAAGTGATAGTTAATGATTCCAAAATGTGTATTTTTGCTTAAATAGTTTACAATAGCAACTGAACAGGGGAACCTCGAGGAATATATTAACATTTTTTATTGTAATAATCATACGGTATCAGTTCTAATTTCATCTCTGCTAGCAAATTGTTTGTTCAATTGATACTATTTTCCTCCTAAATTCTCCAGTTTTGACTAAATTTTCTAGTAAAGTGTGTTCAATAGCGAAAACATGTTTTAAACAGAAAGCAAGAATAACTTTAAAACATGGAAAAACTCTACGGAAAATCTTGAAAGTTATGTTGCAGAAGCAACAGAGAGATAATCATCAGTTATGAAGAAGTTTTTGTTGAATTTGAGCCAATATCGAATAAATTTCTAAGAAACATTTATCCCATTTTAAACAACTTTAGCAATAAACTGTTCATTTTTTATCAAAAATTAGCAATTTCTAATTTTTAACATGAAAAATTTCTCACAAGTTGTAATTTTTGTACAAATTTGGGTAATTCAATGAGAAAAAATTGAGGAGGAGTTGAATCATGGAGTTTGATTTAGAAATTTCATAGGATATTACCCTTAATGTTCATTTGAATTGAGATTCCTAAAAATAATCCCTGAACTGGACAAAAAAAAACAGTTAAAAACCAAAGTAAAGGTTCGAAATGGAAAATTTCATGTAGTTTGATTAATTTTTATTTTACCTTCTCGAAAATTACGAATAAATTTACTGTTTTCCGGAAGTTTCAATATTGATTCTGCTATAATGAACCTTCTTTTTAGTGTTTAGAGCATTGTATAACCAAATATTTAGCCCAAATTAAGGTAAACTTCATCGTATTTCAATATTTTGAGAAAAAATTGTTGAAAAAGTCATTTTTTTATTCAAAAATTTGTATCATTGTCTCTACATAATGCCAATTAACATACAGTCTTAGCTTATTTTTAAAATCTATACGTAAAAGTATGTTTAAAGTTAGATCAAAAGCAACAATACATTAGCCAAAATTATGAGATTTCTGCAATTTTTTCCAAATACTTGAAATTTTTGCAATTTTTTCCAAATACTTGAAATTTTTGCAATTTTTTCTCAAAAAACTTAACTTTTTTTGAAGTCTCTGGAGGTTTATTATTGTTTCAATTAGATAGAAAGTAAAATTATCGTTTCAATTAGATAGAAAGTAAGATTATTTAATAAATTAGGTCAAATAATAGCTAATCTTATCGTTTTTTTGTATTTTTTCGAAAATTTTTTCATAAAAATTCCAAGTTTTTGCACAAAAACTCTTACCATTGACTTACCAAGCACCAAAAAAACTTAAAATATAATCTTAATTCTACACGTAATTAACAATCAATTGTTCCCAATTAGGTAACGCGCGCCGAGATTTTTGCGAAAAAATTAGACAAAAAATTTTCGTTTTTCTTTCTCTTACCATCACACTGAAACCTTACCATCGGTATTCCCTATCTTAATACATTGTAGACTCTATACCCAATCTTAATACATAGCCTGCAGACCGGATGCTCTATTCCCTATCTTAATACATGTGGGTCTGCAGGGACCCCCCCCCCCCCCACTTCAGCTCCAACATCTACTACTTACTATTTTGCAAAATCAAATTCCCGTTTGCATGTCAACACTTCATTCATTCATACTCAAGTGAAAGGAACCACTGCAAACGAAAAGAAGACACGTAACAACGCTTTACCACTGTTTTCAACACTATATTCGAAACTTTCTGTTCAAAAAAATTCAATCAAAAAATAAACTAAAGCAAAATCGAATGAAAAAATCGTCGAAAAGTTGTAAGTATTTCAAGCATAAGTCAAAGACAATTTGCAAACCAGGATACTCAGTGTCCGGTCGAACAAAAAAGGTACAGGAACTATCAAGACGAAGTATTAACTTTATTTCAGAGACTATCAAGACGAACTTTTAACAACTTACAACCAGTTTCTTGTGTAAACAAATAGGATCTTAACTCGATGAATTATTTTCGATAAATATGATATATTTGATGTACATGTTGATTCAGACACTCTGAAATCTAAGAAAGTTTCTATGAAAAAAATATGAATAAACTTCTGCTCCTATATTTGATGAAAGAGAATTGTAAATTTTTGGAAATCAAATTAAATCTAAACACATCAGAGCGAAGCTAGATTCAGCAGACGTAGTGAAAGAGTCAAAGCATAACGAATCAGTGTCCATGCCTTCAAAGAAAAAAATATCAAATGAAAAAAATCGAGACTCTTTTTCCTCCCCCCGCCCACTTGCAAATTTTTATATTTGAAGTTACTGTTCACTTTGTCCAATTGACATGAAAATTGACATGCAGACTAATTAGGCCATGATAAACAAGAAGAAGAAGAAGAAAGAACACCTGAATTACTATACAGTAAAAAGCCGAGGCATCAGTGTAGCAAAGTGTAAATAATAATGTTGGTTAAAATTCATTGGTTACATCAAACAAAAACACAACATCAGAAAACAAACAATAAACGAAACAAAACAAAACAAAACAAGTTCGGTTACAGTTCAGAAATTGGTCGATTAAAATATATGAAGTCACGGATACTAAAAAAACATCAGTTTTAAGAATTAAGAACGAGCTGGTATTAAAACTTTACAAACAATTTTATAGATAGTCCAAACATACAGCGTATATACAGAGTATATACAGATTTTCTTTCAAACAATGTCTGGAAAATTAAACTAAATTAAAACATATAGAACTAGCAAAAACGGAAATCACGCCATGTATTTGTATTTGTACATATTGGATTGTTTCTCAATTCACTCACGTAAAATTCTTTCAAATTTTTCTTCAATCCTGTTCTCGATTTTTCTAAATTGCGCAAAATTATGGGCAGTTAATTCCATTTTTTAGAAGTCAAATGAAAAAATGATTTTTGTAGAGAAGCGGTTGAACAATGTTTGTCAAAAATAATTTGTTTCGTTCTTTTGTTGAGCCTATAATTGGCAGTCGGTAGTCTCAATGTATTTTGAAAAGCCTTATTTTTGTTTGTAGGATATTGGTATAAGTATACACTTCAACTCAATTCTTTTCTCGATTCCAATGAACGATTTGCTAATGCGAAGAAGGGAAAAAGATTTACATTTCGATCTGAAATATGCTGTTTTTAACGCCCAGTTCAACTGTTTCTCTAGAGATAGCATCAAAATAGCATTCATTTGTTTTAAAAACATTGCTGATAGTTTTATTATAAACAGATAAAACAAGACAATGAAGCAAGGCAACTAATGATAATGTCGGCAGTTGTTGTCCAATTGTATCTATAGTTTTAATTCCTTTTGCCATTTTTTGGAGAATTGTTTTGGTTTGAGCATGAAAAGATAAACTTGAATCAAGAATAAGGCCTAAATATTTGCATTCTGATTTTTTGGCTACATAATGCCCCTTAATTACTATTGTATCAATAACTACATTTTTGGTGTCATTTTTTCGACAAAATGTTATAAATTCCGATTTAGATGCATTCAGATTCAATTGGTTCTCTGCAAAAAATTCTGTTAGATTATTGAGTGATTTTTGCCATCGATTCAAAGCATCCTCAGAAATTATAGAAGAAGAAAAATCATTACAGTCGTCAGCATATTGAATTAAAGTACAACCTTCATATAATCGCTCTTGTATGTCATTAACATATAAATTGAACAACAACGGACCAAGTACCGTTCCTTGTGGGACACCTCGTTTTATTTCAATCCAGTCTGGAAAGATTCCATTGACGTTTACTCTTTGAATACGTTTGCTTACGAAGCTAGCAATTAAAGCATTTGCTCAATTTGAAAAACCGAAAGAAAGCATTTTTTCAATTAAAACTTCATGCGAAATAGAATCAAAAGCCTTGGACAGATCTAATAAAGCTGCATGTACGATTTTTTTTGAATCTATTTGATTTCGAATATTTTCTGTCACATAAACAAGAGCATCTTGTGTTGAAATGTTTTTGCGAAATCCGAATTGAAATGGTGTCATTATTTAAAACTTGTCAAGGTGTTCTGTTATTTGGGCATGTAAAATTTTTTCAAAAATTTTAGAAAAAGCACAAGTTATTGATATTGGCCGATAATTTTTTGCATCCATTGGGTCATTTTTTTTAAACAAAGGGGTTACGTGTGCTTTTTTCAGTTCGATCGGGAAAATGTTCTCATCTAAGCAAGCATTTATGACAAAAGTTAAATGTGGAACTATAACTGATTGACCGTCAATGATTGCCCAAGCAGGTACGGTACAAGGTCCGAGAGGTTTTCTAACATTCATTTTTCGAACTATATCAAAACATTGCTTCAGTGTAATGTGTTGAAAATGGAAAGGTGCAGATTCAGAGGCAGATTTGTTGTAATTCGGAGGCTTTTTAGCGCCGAAAAATTCGCCTAAGTTTGAAAAAATATAATTTGAATGATTGGCAATTTTTTGTCTTGGTTTATCATTTCACTGAAGGAAATTCGTAGAACTGTAATTCAATTGTTGCCAGAACATGTACCTCTAACTTGGTTAATATATTTCCATTTTTTGTTGGATAGTGCTGAGAAGTGAAAAACAATTTTTTGAATGATCGAGTTGTTTACTTCTAATCAATTGGCTCATTTGATTACCTAAAAACTGGTACTTTGACCAATTATAGCTTGTGCTTTGACTGCGATATGATCTGAGTGAATTCTGTTTCTTAATCAACAATTGCTGACATTCTGAATTGAACCATTCCGTTTTCAACACATTTTTTGGTTTAAAATTACGAACATATTTTTTTTCGATAGGAGCATGTTGCTGAAGAGCACTAGAAATTAAATAAATCATCGTCGAGAACATGTTTTGTGCGTCTGTACATTGATATAAGAGATACCAAGGAAGAGCGAAGAGTGTATTGCAAAATTCATGTTTCTGATAACTTTTCTTATTGAAAGTCGAAATTATCCTCGGTGAACTTTTGCCGCATTTTATATCCGTCAAAATAAATGAAGCAAAATGGTTGGTTTTATAAGGTGTATCAAAAAAAATTCAATGCGGTTTGTTTCATAGTCACTGATAATGTAGTCGATATGAGTTTTAGTTGAGGAACTAATTCTGGTCTCATCGTTTGGACAAAAAACCTTCAATCCATATGGAATAATTATATAATCTAAATTTTCTTTTTTTTTGCTATTCAGTTAATTTATGTTATAATCACCCAGAAGCGTAATTTTATTAGAAACTGAAAATGCATTATCTATGTTAAGCGTTAATTGTTCCAAAAAATCAATAAAGATCAGCTGAAAACTTGCTCAGACAGGGTGCTCGAGAATGGTAGGCAGTATCAAGATCTCATCGCCCAAGTAGTGAGATTTGGGTAATTAGTATAAACGCCTCAATTAACACGCAGGGGGCTAGGTCTTTTACCAGACCACGATGCAATAACTCAATTAGTATAAGTTAAACTTAGTGGAAGTTTTGAAAAGGAAGCGGTTAGAACAAACAAAACTTTGCTAAGAAACCTTGAAATCGTTGTCTTTAACCATACTAAACGGCGTTATTACATCTGTCAATCAAATTTTTTTATCGAGTCTGCTAAAATGTCCATGTTATAACTTTTCTGGTAAAAGGTCGGTCCACAACACGCAGGAGAAGTACGACCGAATAATCACCAGAACCTTCGAAGGTTTATAGTCGAGCAAACATTCGAACAATCGGTTGCTCCACTACTTTCTCTTCATTGCAAAGCCCACCTGAAGAATTGCTAACAATTTTCTTCATACGTTTAATTCAGTCATATAAGTAGTACGCTTCCAGTATAAGAAAAATCCCAATTTAATTTTAAAAGTCACAAAGTCCCGATGCAGTAATTAAAATCTATTTCAAGCGTGTGTCAATGAAACTTTTATTTTCATGAACGCAAACTAACAAAGCCGATTTCTCGGTTTGCCACCTGTACTCCAGGACTCAAAGAGAGCAGAATCCAGCGACTCTATAATCATCCAAACAGCTATTTTGATAAATTTAACACTAAATACTATTTTGCAAAATCAAATTCCCCTTTGCATGTCAACACTTCATTCATTCATACTCAAGTGAACGGACACACTGCAAACGAAAAGAAGACACGTAACAACGCTTTACCACTGTTTTCAACACTATATTCGAAACTTTCTGTTCAAAAAAATTCAATCAAAAAATAAACTAAAGCAAAGTCGAATGAAAAAGTCGTCGAAAAGTTGTAAGTATTTCAAGCACAAGTCAAAGACAATTTGCAAACCAGGATACTCAGTGTCCGGTCGAACAAAAAAGGTACAGGAACTATCAAGACGAACTAGTAACTCTATTTCAGAGACTATCAAGACGAACTATTAACAACTAACAACCAGTAACAACAATGTTGATTCAGAAACTCTGAAATCTAAGAAATTTTCTATGAAAAAAATATGAATAAACTTCTGCTGCTTGACATTTGATGAAAGAGAATTGTAAATTTTTGGAAATCAAATTAAATCTAAACACATCAGAGCGAAGCTAGATTCAGCAGACGTAGTGAAAGAGTCAAAGCATAACGAATCAGTGTCAATGCCTTCAAAGAAAAAAATATCAAATGAAAAAAATCGAGGCTCGTTTTCCTCCCCCCCCGCCCACTTGCAAAGTTTTATATTTGAAGTTACTGTTCACTTTGTCCGATTGACATGAAAATTGACATGCAGACTAATTAGGCCATGATAAACAAGAAGAAGAAGAAGAAAGAACACCTGAATTACTATACAGTAAAAAGCTGAGGCATCAGTATAGCAAAGTGTAAATAATAAAGTTGGCTACAATTCATTGGTTACATAAAAAAAACACAACATCAGAAAACAAACAATAAACGAAACAAAACAAAACAAAACAAGTTCGGTTACAGTTCCGAAATTGGTCGATTAAAATATATGAAGTCACGGATACTAAAAAAACATCAGTTTTAAGAATTAAGAACGAGCTGGTATTAAAACTTTACAAACAATTTTATAGATAGTCCAAACATACAGCGTATATACAGAGTATATACAGATTTTCTTTCAAACAATGTCTGGAAAATTAAACTAAATTAAAACATATAGAACTAGCAAAAACGGAAATCACGCCACGTATTTGTATTTGTACATATTGGATTGCTTCTCAATTCACTCACGTAAAATTCTTTCAATTTTTTCTTCAATCCTGTTCTCGATTTTTCTAAATTGCGCAAAATTATGGGCAGTTAATTCCCTTTTTTAGAAGTCGAATGAAAAAATGATTTTTGTAGAGAAGCGGTTGAACAAGGTTTGTCAAAAATAATTTGTTTCGTTCTTTTGTTGAGCCTATAATTGGCAGTCGGTAGTCTCAATGTATTTTGAAAAGCCTTCTTTTTGTTTGTAAGATATTGGTATAAGTATACACTTTAACTCAATTCTTTTCTCGATTCCAATGAACGATTTGCTAAAGCGAAGAAGTGAAGAAGATTTAATTTTCGATCTGAAATATGCTCTTTTTAACGCCCAGTTCAACTGTTTCTCTAGAGATAGCATCAAAGTAGCATTAATTTGTTTTAAAAATATTGCTGATAGTTTTATTATAAACAGATAAAACAAGACAATGAAGCAAGCCAACTAATGATAATGTCGGCAGTTGTTGTCCAATTGTATCTATAGCTTTAATTCCTTCTGCCCTTTTCTGGAGAATTGTTTTGGTTTGAGCATGAAAAGATAAACTTGAATCAAGAATAAGGCCTAAATATTTGCATTCTGATTGTTTGGCTACATAATGCCCTTTAATTACTATTGTATCAATATCTACATTTTTGGTATCATTTTTTTGACAAAATGTTATAAATTCCGATTTAGATGCATTCAGATTCAATTGGTTCTCTCCAAAAAATTCCGTTAGATTATTGAGTGATTTTTGCCTTGGACAGATCTAATAAAGCTGCATGTGCGATTTTTTTTGAATCTATTTGATTTCGAATATTTTCTGTCACATAAAAAAGAGCATCTTGTGTTGAAATGTTTTTGCGAAATCCGAATTGAAATGGTGTCTTTATTTGAAATTTGTCAAGATGTTCTGTTATTTGGGCATGTAAAATTTTTTCAAAAATTTTAGAAAAAGCACAAGTCATTGATATTGGCCGATAGTTTTTTGCATCCATTGGGTCTTTTTTTTAAACAAGGGGTTACGTGTGCTTTTTTCATTTCGATCGGGAAAATTTTCTCATCTAAGCAAACATTTATGACAAAAGTTAAATGTGGAACTATAACTGATTGACCGTCAATGATTGCCCAAGCAGGTACGGTACAAGGTCCGAGAGGTTTTCTAACATTGATTTTTCGAACTATATCAAAGCATTGCTTCACCGTAATGTGTTGAAAATGGAAAGGTACAGATTCAGAGGCAGATTTGTTGTAATTCGGAGGCTTTTTAGCGCCAAAAAATTCGCCTAAGTTTGAAAAAATATAATTTAAATGATTGGCAACTTTTTTGTCTTGGGTTATCATTTCACTGAAGGAAATTCGTAGAACTGCAATTCGATTGTTGCCAGAACATGTACCTCTAACTTGGTTAATATATTTCCTTTTTTGTTGGATAGTGCTGAGAAGTGAAAAACAATTTTTTGAATGATCGAGTTGTTTACTTCTAATCAATTGGCTCATTTGATTACGTAAAAACTGGTACTTTGACCAATTATAGCTTGTGCTTTGACTGCGATATGATCTGAGTGAATTCTGTTTCTTAATCAACAATTGCTGACATTCTGAATTGAACCATTCCGTTTTCAACACATTTTTTGGTTTAAAATTACGAACATATTTTTTTTCGATAGGAGCATGTTGCTGAAGAGCACTAGAAATTAAATAAATCATCGTCGAGAACATGTTTTGTGCGTCTGTACATTGATATAAGAGATACCAAGGAAGAGCGGAGAGTGTATTGCAAAATTCATTTTTCTGATAATTTTTCTTATTGAAAGTCGAAATTATCCTCGGTAAACTTTTGCCGCATTTTATATCCGTCAAAATAAATGAAGCAAAATGGTCGGTTTTATAAGGTGTATCAAAAAAAATTCAATGCGGTTTGTTTCATAGTCACTGATAATGTAGTCGATATGAGTTTTAGTTGAGGAACTAATTCTGGTCTCATCGTTTGGACAAAAACCTTCAATCCATATG
Source organism: Symsagittifera roscoffensis (assembly GCF_963678635.1). Taxonomy (NCBI): domain Eukaryota; kingdom Metazoa; phylum Xenacoelomorpha; order Acoela; family Convolutidae; genus Symsagittifera; species Symsagittifera roscoffensis. Next base: position 49,398,699 of record NC_087063.1, on the reverse strand, counting down.
GAATAATTATAGAATCTAAATTTTCTTTTTCTTTGTTATCGAGTTAATTTATGTTATAATCACCCAGAAGCGTAATTTTATTAGAAACTGAAAATGCATTATCCATGTTAAGCGTTAATAAATATCAATAAAAAATCAATAAAGTTTGATCTGCTTGGATTATAACACAAATTAACTAACATTTTTTCTTTACTGGAAATGTTAAAAGTAGATTTGCACCCACACTGACTCAAATTTTTCTTTATCAAATAAATTTAAATCAGGCCTCAATTTCGGAGCCAATTTGACTGGCATATATAACAAAACGTGTTGAAAATAGCTTTGGGTCAGTAACAACGCAAAAAAGAAAAGATGAGTCAGTGTGGTAGCTCTCCACTCATTTATCCCACATTTCGATGATAATATCTTTTGATGGCAGCTTAGATAGCCCCAGTAAACAAAAGTTTTTTCTATATTTTCCATCTGAGCCTTGGAAATAAGAAAAATTGCACAAAACAACCAGAATTTAATATTCAGCATAATAAATTAAATAAATTAAATAATCGCCAAAGTTTGCACCAAGAAAAAATGCGAAACTAGTATTTCCTAAAAAATTTTGCACCGTTTTAGAAAAATTGTATTATTTCTGCCGTTTTTGCATCTAAATTTGACGATTGTTGGGTTTGCTTCATTCTGGGGCGGGTTGTAATCTCACATGTGTTTGCAATAATATCAGAACCTCTAAAAGAAACTCTAAAATTTTGCACCAAAATTTCAACACCCCCATCAGAAGGATGCAAACCATCCGAGCTAAGCGCATCGGTATTTTGACTAAAATTTTTGTTTATGTCTAAAATATCCAATTTCACTTCGCCCAAGTCCTTTACATTCCGTACTAAATTAAGAATTTGCTTGTTTAGCTTCTGTACATTTGGATTAAAACCTTTTCTAAAAGCGCCTAAGGGAGTTACAGCACATAGTGAAATTTTTTCTGGGGAGAATTTATGATTTACGAGATAAATTAGTTTTTCTAAGCTACTCACGGCTTCCTTCGCGTCGAAATCATTTGAGAGGCAGTCATTTATTCCAATTAGCGTAGTTACATGTTTAAAATGTCGCGATTTACTGTTTCTCACGCGTTCCAGCAATGCAGAAATTTTGTGCCCACCAAATCCTCTCGCCAACACATTTTCCGATATTTGTTCCCCATGGATTCTGTTAAGAATTGAGTCCCCCAGTAATAGGCCAGAATATTCTCCTTCTCGTGGTAAAAATAAATGTTTTCGTTGTTGGTCGAATTTTTCTTCTTGAATTTTGGTTGCTTGTATTTTGATTTCTTGGTTATTCTTGCTTTCTTGGTTATTTTCGCTTCGTTTATTCTGATTTCTGCTCCGGGTTTCAATCTTGCTCCATTCATTTTCAAATTTGTTTTCTGCAATTTTCGAATTGCCCGTGTTTTTAAAATTTTCTAGATCAATAAATTTGTTTCTTTTTTCTTCATCTTTCGTTGATAAAGTTAAGTTTTCGATAATTCGTTTAAAATAAGTAACATTTTCGATCAAGTCTTTATACAGCTCGTATTTCAATTCGTCGTTCAAATTTCGGAAAGTTTCGAGGTCAAACAAGTTGGCGATCAAAAGCGAAATTAAAAATAAGACATTAAAATGAACCGACTGATCGCTAGAATTTTAAATTGGTTGTGAACATATTTGGTCTTCATAATTAATCTTGTAAAACCACTCGTTACACCATAAAATTCATGTTTCAGTGAGGTGGGGAGAAAAGGAAAAAGAGCCAAAATCGAGACTCATAAATCCCAGTAAGCTCGAAACTTTGATTGATTCAAGTTTTGTAGGAAACCAAAAATTTTAAATCAGCATTGATGTGCAATCTTTCGAAAAGAGAGGAAGTTAGGAATATTCAAGTAATTAAACTTACCATGCGTTCTAAGTGCATCGAGATTCTTTAGAGCCACAACAGCTCAGGACAGATCAGAAGCGAACAGACGGTTTGACGCTTGTCCCATGGGCTGTTGGTAGGCAGCTTCTGTAAAGGTAGTTGACTCCCTAGACCCTTGTAGAATAATCGCAGGCTCGATTTGTAACCCCGGGACGGCCGAGGCGGAAGATTGAATATCTGACAAATTTAAAGATTGAATTAATGATGGATATTTTTTATCAAAAATAGCTTTTGAAGTTCCGGGTGCCGCTGGCCACTTGTGCACGTGAACCGAGGAACACAAGGCAGGTAGTTTTCTTAAACAGGGAATCTCCCTGGCAAAACAATGCCGCTTGTGTACTCGGCAAAATAAATGACAAATTTCTTATGTGTAACACAATATATACTAATATAAGTTTTCCGATATTTAGCCTAATTGTTCTGATAAACTTATTAAATATATTTGTTATGTTTGATGTGTGTCCTGTTTGTGGAGCAACCTCTGAGGGATTTTAGAGAAAGGTCTGTCAAGTGGCTTTCTGTGGGGAGGGAGGAAACTGGAACTGGCTTGAATAGTCTGACGGTGCACCGCTAGACCTACTGAGCTGGGGTGAGATTTTTCCTTGTTTTTGATCTTTGTAGTTCAATTTTAAATTATTTTAATTGTCTTTTATTTCTTTTATTTACTGATTTATAAAATTCCCACTGACCGCTCATCATGGGTTAATTCAGTCCCCTAAAATTCAGTCAAAATATTTTTTTTCACCTTTATGCTGCGTCAAGATGAGGAAAAACAACAAAGAGTGTACAAGCAAAGAATGCTTAAAACCTTCAGGACTGACAAATTCGATTCGATGTGATTGTTGTTCCAGTTGGTATCATATCTCTTGGCGACTCTAGGAAAACCCAATAGTTTCAATGTCCTTTATGCGTTGATGTAAAATCTGTAAATAATGCAACAAAAGGTAAAGATTTAGTGCTAGACAATTATGTTATTACAGCCATTTCAAATGCCCGAGTACTTAAGAGTGTACCAAAGGACTCGCGTGTTCGCTTGGCGGAAAGTCTGTCGGACAAAAAAAAATGACATCTTCTACAATGAAGAAGATGTTACAAAATGGGTAAATTTTTGTAACGTCGCTCTTGTTTTTTTTTGGAGCAACCGAAAAAGAGTGGACGCAAACAGACCACAAGCATGAGCTCTTGATTGATAAATAAAAAAGCTCGAGCAAATGACGTGTCACTTCCAAAACCCCATCCCCAAATTTCAAGCCCGCCTCTGAGTGACCTCGAGTAGAGAATAAAGCTATTAAGTAGTGAGCTCGATGAAGGAAGCTTTAAGGAGGGATAAGGCTTGTTGCTTCGGATGACAAAATTGCTACTTTTCAATTGATAACTATCAAAAATTGTTGTCTAAGCACCCTCAGCGAGCTAAATTTGCAGCTCCAAATCCCAAAAAGTTCAAAGTTTTTTCGTAGCCGAGTTCGACCTACACAAAGCGATAACGTCCTTTCCGAACGGATCAGCAGCAGGTCCTCATTTTTTAAAGATCTTGTTAGTAAGTCGAATGGCAGCGCAAGACTTAATTTTCTGAAATCGCTTACTAAGCTGATAAACCTCATTGGAGATGGCAAACTACCCAAACGCCTAAGCCTAAGAATGAGCTCTAAGTGTTGATTCTTTTTTGGCGCAAAGCTTATCGCCCTCATAAAGATAGACGGAGGGTTGAGAGCGATTGCCATTGGCAACACGCTGGGGTGTATCGTGTCTAAATGCAGTGGAAGCAAGGCCCTCTCCGAGTGACAAAATTTTTTCGGAAACGTACAGGTAGGATGCGGTACCAAAAGAGGAGCAGAAACAACTGCACACTCGTTTCGAAACCTAATTGAACGCGACGACAATCCAAGAGGCACTGTTCTTTTAAAAATAGATTTCAAGAATGCCTTTAATTCTCCTAAAAGAGAAACAATGCTGAATCATTGAATCATGCTTTTCAAATCGCCCCGAATTGTATAATTAACCCATTGCGCGTATAGTAAACCTAGTTACATTTTTTACGGAAGCTCTTAGATAATGTCAAAAGACTGAACTCAGCAAGGTGATCCTGAAGCCTCACCCCTTTTTGGGGATACAATTCAGACACTAGTCAAACAGTGGAGTCGAAAATTAACATCTGGTATTTTGATGATGGAAATTTAGTTGACGACTATAAGGTAGTACTCCGGGACCTCAAAAATATTCTGAAATCGGAACAAATTTACGGCCTGAGCTTCAACACAGAGAAGTGCGAACTTTGTTTTTTTTACCGACTACGAGTACACAGTTTAATTCAATTTTGACACGATTTCGAGAAAAAAAAATCGAAGAAAATCCTCCTCATTTTAGGATCTCCAATCGGCGAATTTTGCGGAAAAGAATTGCTTGGCAAAAAAATTAAATAGCTTGAAAAAATCTCGGATGTCATTGACAAACTAGACGACCATTATGGTTTTAAACCTGAAAAATTGCTTTAGCATGCCAAAACTCCTATAAGTTTTGCGTACGAGCCCTTGTTTTTTGCGAAAAGATTTTTTGGAATGCCACGAGAAATTAATAAGAAATTCGTTATGCAAGGTCACTAATTTGAAAATGAATGATAATTAGTTTTTACAAGCAGTTCTCCATGCAGCCAAAGGTCACTTGGACGTTTCTTTCACTCTTCTACTAGCTTTACCCGCTTTCTTAGCCTCAGCAGTAGGAAAAAACGCCTTAAGCGAAATCTTTGGTTTGGAGCATGTGGATGGAACCTATGATGATGCGCTTAAACGGTGGTTCGAACTTGCAAAAATTGAAATAGCTCCGGAAAATGGAATCCAAAAAAAAATTGGACAGAGCCAATTTTTGAAAGCAGAATTGCAGACTTGATTTTACGACTCAAACCAACGGACGTAAAAAGATTCAACGTGTTCCAAGATAGATTTGGAATCCCAATGGTTGAACGTTATTCCGTGCAAAAATTTGAGTTCAAAACTGTCAATCCAACAACTCAAAATTGCAATAGGACTTTGATTAGGCTCAAAAATATGCGAACGGCATAAATGCGTGTGCGGAAAAGACATTACCGAAGAGGGTTGGCATGGTCTTTCTTGCCTGAAAAATCCAGGGAGATTCTCTAGGCATTCAAACCTGAATGCCCTTATAAAGCAGAGCTTGTCCTCTACTCACATTCTGTCTCTATTAGAACCACGACACCTCTACTGGACCGTTCAGAAGCAACCAGACGGTTTGACGCTCGTTCTATGGGCTGTTGGTAAGCAGTTCTTGTGAGATATAACGGTAGTAGACTCTTTAGCTCCTAGTAGGAATAGTGCCTGATCTGTTTGTAACCCTGGTAGGGCTGCTTGTGAAGCGGGAGAGCAAAAAAGGACAAGTATGAAGATCTAGTAGATGATGGGTATCTTTTTCAACCGCTAGCTTTTGAGATTCAAGGCGCGGTCGGCCCCAGCACAGAAATTTTGTTGAGCAAATTTTGTAAGAAACTAAGCATATGCACTGAGGAACCCAGAGCAGGCAGCTTTTTAAAACAGAGAACTTCTCTGGCAATACAGATTGCGAACGCCGCTTGCATACTCGGAACAATAAATGACAAATCAAATTTCGACGAAATTTTTCGATTGTAGCATTTCTATATGACATTTTCTCATGTCGAGTTGCGTGTTCTTATTGATTTACAGCCGTATCGATTTTAACTGTAAGGAGATCAACACGTGACATCTTTTTTGATCTTTATCACTTCCATATCTAGATAATTTCAAGGATTTTGACCGAAATACGTGATCAAGGGACTCCTGACTGTTTCCTCGGTTACTATGATACATTTGACCTTCTGGTTACCGGATTATGTTTAAAAAAATTTGCGTATACATATTTTCTCGTGTCGAGTTCCGTGTTCTCATTGAAGAAACGTAGCCGCGGTATCGAGTTTAATTTGGAACACATCAACACTAATCATCTACAGCAAAATGATAACGTCGCAGAAAAAAGTTTGGAACGAACAATTTTTTCAGTTTTGAATCAAATCTCAGCGTAACATTCGCCGAGAAGTACATACCGACTGAAAATGAAGCTAGGTCTGAGAAAAAAAAACACTTAATTTGCCAGTTGAAATGTACAAGCATAAATCAAAAAGTTTTGATAATGATGATGATTATTGTCAAATAAATTCAAAATAAACCTTACAAAATTGGTAATATCACTATTGTACGAGATTTTCATTTTAAAAAATGAAATAAGTACTGGAAATTTTCCATAGGTGGCCACTGTTGGGTCTTCTTCAAACAATAATAAATAATAATCCTTAAACGTTGTTTTTGCTTTTCTGTACGTATGGATTTTCTTGAAATTAAATTGGTCATCATGTTACCTGCTCCAAAATGTTACTGATTTTTGAAAGAAAGAGTTTTCGATGTATTACCCATCAAATGTTTCGACGAAATTTAATTTTCTATTCCTTGTTTTTGTGTTTATTTAATTTTTTCACATTGAATTTTGTCGTAGGTTGAAAATAAGTAGTGTTTTTTTTCTCCAAAAAATTAAAGTTTCTTTCCAGTTAAGAAATAATGTTACTGGTAATACATTGTGTTTCAATTTAAGATCAGATGTTGAATCGTAATTCGCACAATCACAACAAGTTTTAATTGTCCAGCTAAGTTGTTCTTCAAATGAGATTGGCATTTTTGTTGATACTCCATTTCGAAGGATAGCAGGATAATGTAGCTGACTGATGACTGATAACAGTTACGTTCATTAGTTCTAGTCTTGTTTTGGTAGAAAAAGAGGTCATTTTTTGATCGACTGTGGGGTTTCAACCCCACAGGCCATTTTTCAATTCATCTTGAAAGTCCAAAATATGGTCTAATATAATTCCGAGATTTGCAAAATTATCTTGTAAGTTTACATTTCGTTTATCATTACCTAAACTGATTGTTTTATTTTGTGGACCACATTTTTTAATTTTTCATCTATAGTTTGACAGAAAAAGGTTGAGCCTTGCTTCTGAGTTACTTTGCTGGTAGAAGTTTTCCAATATACTTTTTTCACAATTGACCTAAACCAATCTACTGAGTAGTTTTTATTATAAATTTTGCGGTTGAAATAATTTTTTTTCCACAAACTGTAAATTCACTTTTGAAAACTTTTGCCAAGTGATCTGTTTTAATAAGGGTCCCAAATAGGACTGATTTGTTTGTTCGGTCTTTTAATTTAAGATTGGTGATTATCTAGAATATAAATTATTTTGAGTGTTTAGGAATTGTTTTATTAGTGACATCGAGTTTGTATTGTTGTGAGAATTGTATCAAGTGATTCTTTGTATTCAATGTTAAGATAATTTAGGTTATAATCGTCCAAAAGCATCATATTAGTCTTGAATGATTGTGCATAATCAACCGACTTGGCAAGCTCTTCAATGAATTCAGTTTTGTCTACTCTGCTTGCCTTGTAAGGTATATTTAAAATGGTTGCAAGTTCATTTTTATTGGATGCAATTTTGATCTCAATCCGTAAACTATCATAATTTTTGTACAAAACATTCAAAATTTATTGTATTTTTGGGTTAAAATTCTTTGGGCCGACTTCTTCTTTTTTCTTGCTGCCTTTGACTGATCTGTCACATCTAATTGAAATTTTTGTTTAAGAACGAAGTTGGTCCCATCATGGAGAGTTTTTATTAGCGTTTTAGTTTTCGTTCAGGATACGGTTTACGAACTTTAATTTTCTCTTCAGTGGTGCTACCCTTGTATGAGTATTTTATAATGTCATTAGGTAGGGTTTTAGTCTTTATCCGAGAGGTTAAACTTGACCCTACGATTAAGTTCTTACATTCCTCTGGTACAGGAAAAAGGGTAAAACTCTCACGGCTTTTGGCATCCATTGGTGTGCAGGTTGTTGCATCCGAGTGTAATCCAGCTCCTTTGCTTATGACTTCAATAATTATCAGGTAGTCTTTTTTCTTATTGTATATATCCGAATAAAGATTTTTGAAATGTTGACTTTTTTAATACATCAATTTCTTCGGAGCTGAATATGTGATTCGACTTTTAAAAATTTGTTGAGTCTGCCTTGAAATTGGTCGAAAAATTACAACAAAGCAATTTTCAGAAGTAATTTGGAAAATATTTAGCTTCAGTTTCATATTGACCGAAAAAGTACAACGAAGCAGAACTCAGTAGCAGTTGATGATATCAGAATTTTTTCAACTCAGTTGTAGTGAGGTAATTCAGGATATATTTTGTCTCGGCTTTTCTTTTAATTTTTAACTGTTACAACTTGAGTCAACAGAAAACAATGATATTTCAAAATTGTTTGTTATCAAAAATTCGATTTTAACATGAAATAGGAGTTCACGAAACTACAAAAATTGGGAGAAGGTGTTTGGGTTTGTTGTCATTAAAAATCGAAACTAATACATTTTTTAGTTATAACAACTCAATTGGACTGTATTTTTTGAATTTAGAAAATTTTCCTAAAGCAAAAGCAATTGTTTTGTAGACTTTTTTTTGTCCGCTGATAACTCTTTTCTAGACGTTTTTTTTCTGTCCGCTAAAACTGTTTTGTAGAAAATTTTTTGTTCGCTGACATCTGTTTTGTGGACGTTTTTTGTCAGCTGACTACTGTTTTGTAGATTTTTTTTCCTGCAACTGTTTTGCAGACAATTTTTGTCTGCTGAAACTGTTTTGTAGACTTTTTTTTGTCCGCTGCAACTGTTTTGTTGACTTTTCTTTTGTCCGCTGGGCAACTGTTTTTGCTGAAGTTTTTTGTCCACTGCAGATGTTTTGTTGACGTTTCTTTTGTCCGCTGGGCAACTGTTTTTGCTGAAATTTTTTGTCCACTGCAACTGTTTTTTGGACGTTTTTTTGTCCGCTGCAACTGCATTTTTTTGTAGACATTTAAATAAAAACGACTGGCTACCGTCTAAACACAGGTTCACATGCTCTAAACCGTCTCTAACAAATCCAATTTAATATGTGGTCCATTAACATTGGGTCGACAAAGTCATTACAATTTAAGGCTATCGGCCAAACCACGCAAATAAATTTTGTTACAGTCAGTAGAAGTGAGCTCATGGCTGAGTCGCAGTATCCCCAGACCACGGGGTCACTCGTAAAAAGAAGGCTACTATCTTGTTTTTATGTTAATTTTGTTTTTGCTCAGTAGATGAAAATCATCCTATACATCAGAGATGGATCAACAATTTTCCTCAACTCATAGCTTCTCATATTCTGAAAATTTAACTAGATATTAATTAATTTTAGTTCAAGTCATTCCGGAATGCTACAAGTAGTTAAAATTCAGTATTTACATTCTTGCCCGAGACCCTTCCGGATTCCCGAAAACCGGTCGAAGAGCTGTCTTCTTGGAAATCGAGAAGAATAGCAGAAGCAGATCTTCCCAATAGTCCTCCGATCTCTCGGGAATTGCTCGGTAACGTTTGCAGCTCTACAATCCTTACAACTCGGAGTGCTTTTTGAATATCGATGTAAACAATTTCTGTTGTTTGCTGTTTTTCTCGTGTGTCCTATTTTCGTTAGCGAAAAAATATTGTCGTGCTCTTATTCCGACTAGCGAAAATAGTCGTTCTGATTTTTGCGCTCTTTCGGTATTTGCAAAAACTTAAGGTAATCACGTGTCTTTATTTTTGAACAAATTTAAAAAAAAAAATTTTTTCACCTCAAATTGACCCTTCGCAATGCGTTTAATTGACTGATTAACACCACTAAACATTTAAAACAGCCAATTTTCTCAGTAAACTTCTCCAAACAAAAGTTCATTGATGACGTGCATTTCAGGCTAATCTGGTCGAAAGTCACATACTCCCCGGACAGCCCGGTCAATGTCCTCATTGAGCTTCGATTAACTCATCAGAATGGTACAGCGTCATCGAACAAAATTTACAAATAGCATGAAAATTTTTTTTATTCACATCACATTGACTCACTACGTGCTATAAATGGCATCATACTACATCGCTATAGCCCTCTAACATTTTCACTAATCTGCACTCTGAGGCTTGATCCAAGATAAAATATCTTTTCTGACTTTTCGTGTCAATGTCTCAAGTTGAAGCTTCTTGTCCAAGGGTTAAAAAGATAAAAACCTACTATGCTTCTTCCCTTCGACAGTTTAGTTGTTATTGATCCTGAATAAAAAAATTAAGAAACTCGGTGGTTAGAAGGAACAATGAACTAATCTCCTTCTTCAAAAATTACTCAAGTCCTTCATAACACCACATAGTGAACAGTCTTCCTATTCGATTAAAAACAATCATGCATGCTGGAACACTTCAAAAAAGCACTCTCCACTCAAGCCTTTCTAAATAAATAGAAAGTATTTCAAAAAACACTAACTAAAACCACAATGCAAATTTATAAATGCAGCATTTTTACCTCGTTTCAATTTCAAGCTTTGTTGGCTTGGTTTTTTATTTGAATTTTTCTCTATTAAAACAATTCTGAGTTTTAATTTCCTCTTCTTGGTTCCTCCTTTGTTTGTTTCTTCCTTATAATTTTCGTCGTTTAGAAGTTATAAAACTTCTAAATTCTTCTAATCGTTCTTTTTTCAGCATCTTTTTTTTTGCCTGCGGCATCGACTCTACACTTTCGGTTTCTCTGTCTTGCAACACATCGGTGGCCATTCTGAAGCTGATGGAGGCAGTCCTGCAACACCACTGATCTCTAACCTTTGTCTGCAACAAGATAGAGGGTCTATATTTGTTTGCATATTTCTGCAGAAGCTGTTGTAGAGGCACAGCGTCACATTTCTCTCCAGGTCTTCCTTCAATTTTTCTTCTTTTTCTCTTCCAGCAAAACCAATCGTTTTCAACGTTCTTTTTGTTGCGGTAGTTACTGCATTCCGATGGGTCACGAAAGCTTGCTTGAAAGCCTCCGATCTTATGTCTATCTGATGAGAACTGTTAACCCTGCTGTGCTTCGACAAATTTTCTTTTTTTTTTGGCATACTCGTACGACGAGGCAGTCATGTTGGCTCTGAACCATGGCATTAGTCGTCTTCTGACCCATATTTTCTTTACTTCCATCGGAATGTTCAAAATTCTGCACACTGTCTCAAATTAGCCTTCTCTCAGCGTTTCCGCACAGATCTTTAGCGCTGGAACCGACATCTGCTCCAACATGAATCGGACGAAACAGAGAGCGTCTCTCCGTTTGCATGCGCTATTGCCGCTCCTTCACAGAACATTAGGTCTCTTAAATGCGTCATCAAGAGTACCTTCTCTTCTTTCCACCTTTTCGTTTGTTCCGAATCTTACTCTCCCATCGTCAGTCCCATCATACACCAAGCAAGTCTGAGTTGCAGCTGAGTTCTGACGTACGGTATCGCTATTAGAGCACGTATCTTCGGAGTGGTTCGCATCTTTTCTTCGAAATGGCGTAGTACACTGCCCTCCACTGCAAACTCATAAATTGATCCACCGTTTCTGTGTGCATCTTGGAAGAGGCTAACGTTCCATATGCATTCTGCTTCATTGTTGTACCCTTGATAATTTATTCCAGGTATCCTTCCATGGCACCCTTATGGTGTCCTCTCGCTGAGTTCCTGTATACCATCATTTTCATGTATCCACCAGCTGGCTTGTCTATCGAGACTGTGTTCGATACTGCCAAATGGATGTGATCCACTGGGGTCAGCAGTCCTACTACGCTTCCCTTTCTGTGGTTCATGCATGATGGTTTGAAATCCCTAAAGGTACTCTCACCACGTTGGCTGAGTATTTCCACTTAGTTTGGCTCCAGTAAGAAAACTTCTTGGTTTTAAAACTAGCTGTCTTGGTTTTTATCCTGCCATGAAGATGGGTAGCACCATCGCTATATCGGTCATCTTTTTTGACGTGCCAGGCAATCTGTCATCGTCTTGCCCAATGTCAACGGCATCATCAAATTGATTTCGTATAGCTGAGTTGGCAGAGGTTCGTTAGAGGTTCAGAGTCCAAGTTTGTCTTTCCAGTTTTTCTTAACGTTACTTTGCTGCCCAACTTCATCTTCATATCGTTGATCTTGTCAATCACCATCTTCGATCGCATTATTCCTTTTTTAGTCTTGGAAAGGTTTACCACTCCCTCGTTGCTTTCCTGGTGCGTCACCTTGATCGGAGAGTTTGTCTCACCGTCATCAGTGGCCGAATCAATTACAAATTTGCTCAAAATATCTTCGCATTTGTCCAGTTTGTCATGAATTTCATGCATCAGTGGTCTGTTAGGATCTGTTTTTAACATCGACTGGGTCCGCTAGCACTGTACAACTGTCCTGACCTCCTCCATAAAAACAACCTCAGTATGTTCTTTTTTCATGATCCCGGTGGTGAACTTTTCACTCTTCTTCTGGCAGGGTTCCCAAGAAAAGTATGCAGTTTTCCAGTTATTGCCGACTCTGGCCTGACATTCATGACTAGCAGTGCGAAACTGCTTTGTCTCTCACAGCGATTGGCGCCAGGTCCAACTTGGCCCATTCTTCCTCTAATCTTCCAGGTTTCGGAGTGCCTGCATTGCTCATCCTTCTCCTCGTCGACTCATTCGCATATGAAAACTGCGTATACTGCAGCACGGCAGTATTTCTGCCTATAATGCACGGGTCCATCGATTCAGAGAACTTTGCCATCTTTCTCTTGTTGGTTTCGAACGCTTTCAACATCGTGCGGACTAAGTGAATTTCGGGTATTTCTTCTGATAGTTTTTTGTTTTTGTCCCAATCTTCAGTTTCTTTCATCACTTTCTGGTATCAGGCTATGAGTCGGAGAATTTTTTTTATTGCACCGAGCTACTGGAGGCTTCCACTTTCGTGTCAGGGAGCGCGAACGTCACTGATGGGCCGTATATCGCCGCCAAAAACTTGCTGACGCCTCTGATCAATGCTATGGGGTCTGTCCTCATAGATAAGCATAAAAAGGTGAGTAGGGGCATGCCTCCTACATAACGTCGCACGTCCTCCTCTTTCTGTCAACTTATCTTCCCCTGTGCTGAAGTGATTCTGCTGCAGTAGGTATTGAATTGGACTGAGCCAAGAATGCCGCAATTTATTCCAAGAGGCTGTATACCTTTTCTTGTCAAGTTTTTTCACGTTCTCTATCATCTGTTCAAGGTAGCGGAATAAATTCATCAGCTCTCCTAATTTTCCATGCGTTAATGCAGTCAGTGTCAGGAGTCCGACCGATCAGAGATTCTGTATTCCATCAGTCAGCAGCATTGCTGGTCCCTTTCTGCATTTATCTGACCCGAACGTCAAAAACAGTCCCAGGATCACTACGATAGATAATTCTGTGATGGCCTTGAGGACTTCTCGTATTAAATAGCGAGAGAACTCTTGGTAAATTTTTGCCAGAAAGGACGCGGTCCATCCTGCTCCCACCCAGTTCAACATGCTATCCTTCCTCTCGAAACCTTCTTCTCCTCGCACGTTCTCTGTCCAGAATGCCTCTAGTGTTATCTGGCATATTCAGTCTACGAACTCCGCTGACTTCTCTCCTTCGCTTTCCGCTAAATACAATTCTCTTACCAAGTAAGCGTGGATCTTCGCGATCATCGATGGGCACCGCTCAAAGCGTCCATGCCCAAGGCGGCTATTGGAAGAGTCAAGTGCAGCCACTTGTTTGCCTCCGGTTTCCTTTGCAAAACCGTAGCTTTCAAGTGAGCTTTAGTTTCTTTGGCGTCCTGCCTCTTCGTTTCTTCATCGACCTCCATTCCTCTGAACCACAGGTCATTAGATATCTCCACTATCACTTGATGATCATCATCAAATAGTGGCTTCATCTTGAGCTGCCTGCTGAAATTTAAAAATTGCTTCGTGGCGTTTGATATATCTGACCACAATTCAAGCAATTCTGAATGAAACGTCTCAGATTCCTCGCCTCAACTTCGCGATTTGGGGCAGTTATCACCACATCATATTTCCATTCTGAGAGGAGCGCTATCATTGCACACAAATATTTCAATCCGTCCAGGAAGTTTGCATGAACTGGTGATAACACGAATACTGGCATCGGGGTTATCTTTTGGAACCTGCCTTCTTTCAGCACGTCCATAATCTCACCTATGGACTCCAGAATTTCTTTGATTGATTGCTGGCCACACCGAGGTTTCTGCACTTTCTGGCTCTCTGAGTCTGCTCAGAAGACATATGGTGTGCAATTAATCATTGATGCTGGCAAAAACGATCATTATCGGATTCATTTTGTTTTGTAGTTGAACCCCCATTGCCACTGATGTGGGTTGCATCCAATCAAGATCGGTTCCTGTCAACATTATCACATCGGGCCCCAACAAGGACTTGGAGGTGTTCATAAGGTATGAGCTCCCAATCACTAGTATCTTCGCCTCTCTCATCTCTGCTTTCTTTTCTATTCTGAACCTCAAATCACCATATCGTTCTGCATCACCTTGTTGTGTTACTTGCTTCGGATAAGTTCTACCCTTCACATGAGCTAGAGGCGCTCGCACTTGCTTAAACATCTTCACGCGTCGCCCAGTGTGAGCCTGTCTAGTCAGGAATCTCCCACGTTTGTGATTCTTCCTTACATCTTGCAACGGTCTCGCATTCGCAGGACCCATGGTGTTGTTTGAGGGAGGTCCCTCAAAGTAAGCCAACCATAATGCTTACGTAGAGCTGAAATTGTTTTCTGCCGCTATCAACCAGTCCACTCCTACGATCGAGTATAGTCCATTTACTGACAGTCTCGCGCCATTCAGCATTCTCATTGCATCAGCTGCAAATATTACTGTCTGAAGGTTCAATTTCATCAAATCTTGCTTGTAAATTTTCCCAGGGGACGGTATCGGTCTTGACCACATCAGGAAATTTCTATCTGGACGTTCTTCTTCCTTGCTCGCAGTCGTCGTCTCGGATGTGGAGGTGCCTGAGGTTTCATCCGTGGGCTAATTGACTGGTCCCAATCTTTGTCGGGGATAGATGGTCCTTCTCGCAGGTGCTTCACCCAGTCGGTCCAATACGCTGATTTTGTTCTTGTTCATTCATGCTCTGCATCATTTGCGGCAGGGTTGGGACTGATCCCAAGCGTGTCTCCAGGTTAGGCGGCGTAAAAGTGGAAATTGCTGGAATGTTAATCTCCTCCTCCGATCTTAGCGATCCAGTGTCGAATAGTTCAACCTCTAATTCGTCTACTCGTTCCTGGAAGACACAGCTCATCCAGGCTTGTCATTCTATACCGTCGAAGTTTATTTTATCAGTAGTGAATCTGGCCTAATCCAGAGCTCTCAAATCGTGCTCCAAGTCCTTTAAAATATTTCGTCCAGCATTGCGACTTGTCAGATCACGCACTGTGCTGTTCCACCTCACGACTCTTTCAATATGTTTTCTAGCCGTGGCTGACCGTGTTCTTGTGTTCACCGGTATAGCGCAGACGGTCAGTACCGCGCACTTAAATTTTTGCCGCACTGCAGTAAGCAAGCATACCAGCATTGCTTCCCATTGAGCTTCTGTACACGTTGTTGGTGCCTGTTAGAATCATAGCTAGGCTAGTGTGATAGCTAGGCTACTGTGATACCTCCGAATGCCATCAACGTAATAATCCATGAGGTTCTCAAGTTCTGCCACACTCCCACTAGACTATCGCCCAATATCAAGTTTCAATCATTTTTCTGAATGATTCCCTGTAAAAGAAAATAGCAACAATTGATGAGTATGAAGTTCTTAAGCCAAATTGAGTGTTGGTTAAAAGGTTCTGAGATAAAACATATTCGATGGATTGTTTGTGTAGTAATTTTTCAATTAACTTTGCTTTTGTGATTGAGATAGGCCTGTAGTTTTCAGGTACTTCAGGATCATCTTTTTTGTATATTGGTCCGACAATTGCTTTTTTTAGTTTCTGTGGAAAAATACTGTTTTTCAGGTGTTCATTAAACACAAATGTAAGATGCATGTAGGTTTCATTGCAATCATCCTTAAGGGCCCATGATGGTATGTCAGAGGGGCTTTGCGGCTTTTTATGCATTGAGTTTCAGAAGTTCTCTATTACACTCTACGGTGGTTATAAGTCTGAACGAAAATGGAGTTTTGTCGTTAGGTTTTTTATATGTGGTTTTTCAGTAAAACAGCTCTTGGTGTCTTTTTCATAGAAACATCCTTTTGTTGAAAATTTATAGTTAAGGAGATTTGCCATTTTGAAGCTTTTAGTTAGGATCTCTCCGAAGAAGTTTTTTTATAGGAGAAAGGTTGATTGAAGATTTTTTGGGGTTTCATGTGTCATTATTAATATTCCATTTTTCATGTTCGGTTTTTTTGAATAACTGCGATATGAAAAAATTATCTTGTAAGTTTACATTTCGTTTATCATTACCTAAACTGATTGTTTTATTTTGTGGACCACATTTTTTAATTTTTCATCTATAGTTTGACAGAAAAAGGTTGAGCCTTGCTTCTGAGTTACTTTGCTGGTAGAAGTTTTCCAATATACGTTTTTCACAATTGACCTAAACCAATCTACTGAGTAGTTTTTATTATAAATTTTGCGGTTGAAATCATTTTTTTTCCACAAACTGTAAATTCACTTTTGAAAACTTTTGCCAAGTGATCTGTTTTAATAAGGGTCCCAAATAGGACTGATTTGTTTGTTCGGTCTTTTAATTTAAGATTGGTGATTATCTAGAATATAAATTATTTTGAGTGTTTAGGAATTGTTTTAATAGTGACATCGAGTTTGTATTGTTGTGAGAATTGTATCAAGTGATTCTTTGTATTCATTGTTAAGATAATTCAGGTTATAATCGTCCAAAAGCATCATATTAGTCTAGAATGATTGTGCATAATCAACCGACTGGGCAAGCTCTTCAATGAAATCAGTTTAGTCTACTCTGCTTGCCTTGTAAGGTATATTTAAAATGGTTGCAAGTTCATTTTTATTGGATGCAATTTTGATCTCAATCCGTAAACTATCATAATTTTTGTACAAAACATTCAAAATTTATTGTAATTTTGGGCTAAAATTTTTTGGGCCGCCTTCTTTTTTTTTCTTGCCGCCTTTGACTGATCTGTCACATCTAATTGAAATTTTTGTTTAAGAACGGAGTTGGTCCCATTATTGAGAGTTTTTTAGCATTTTAGTTTTCGTTCAGGATACCGTTTAAGAACTTTAATTTTCTCTTCAGTGGTGCTACCCTTGTATGAGTATACTATGATGTCATTAGGGAGGGTTTCAGTCTTTATCCGAGAGGTTAAACTTTACCCTACGATTAAGTTCTTACATTCCTCTGGAAAAAGGGTAAAACTCTCACGGCTTTTGGCATCCATTGGTGTGCAGGTTGTTGCATCCGAGTGTAAACCAGCTCCTTTGCTTATGACTTCGATAAATTTCAGGTAGTCTTTTTTCTGATTGTATATATCCGAATAATATTTTTAAAAGGTTGACTTTTATAATACACCAATTTCTTCGGAGCTGAATATGTGATTCGACTTTTAAAAATTTGTTGAGTCTGCCTTGAAATTGGTCAAAAAAGTACAACAATTACAACAAAAATTACACCAATTTTCAGAAATTAGTTTCATATTGACCAAAAAATTAAAACGAGGCAGGATTCAGTAGTAGTTGATGATATCAGAATTTTTTCAACTCAGTTGTAGTGAGGTAATTCAGGATAATTTTTGTCTCGGCTTTTCTTTTAACTTTTAACTGTTACATTTTGATTCAACAGAAAACAATGATATTTCAAAATTGTTTGTTATCAAAGTTTCGATTTTAACATGAAATAGGAGTTCACGAAACTACAAAAATTGAGAGAAGGTTTCTGGTTTGTTGTCATTAAAAATCAAAACTACTACATTTTTTAGTTATAACAACTCAATTGGACTGTATTTTTTGAATTTAGAAAATTTTCCTAAAGCAAAAGCATTTGTTTTGTAGACTTTTTTTTGTCCGCTGATAATTCTTTTCTAGACGTTTTTTTTTTGTCCGCTGCAACTGTTTTGCAGATAATTTTTGTTCGCTGACATCTGTTTTGTAGACCTTTTTTGTCAGCTGACTACTGTTTTGTAGACTTTTTTTTCGCTGCAACTGTTTTGCAGACGTTTTTTGTCTGCTGAAACTGTTTTGAAGACGTTTTTTTTGTCCGCTGCAACTGTTTTGTTGACGTTTTTTTTGTCCGCTGGGCAACTGTTTTTGCTGAAGTTTTTTTTCCACTGCACATGTTTTGTTGACGTTTCTTTTGTCCGCTTCACATGCTCTAAACCGTCGCTAACAAAAGAGAGTCGAATGTGTGGTCCATAAACATTGGGTCGACAAAGTCATTACAACTTAAGGCTATCGGCCAAACCGCGCAAATTAATTTTGTTACATTCAGTAGAAGTGAGCTCATGGCTGAGTCTCAGTATCCCCAGACCACGGGGTCACTCGTAAAAAGAAGGCTAGTATCTTGTTTTTATATTAATTTTGTTTTTGCTCAGTAGATAAAAATCATCCTATACATCAGAGATGGATCATTAATTTTCCTCAACTCATAGCTTCTCATATTCTGAAAACTTAACTAGATATTAATTAATTTTTGTTCAATACATTCCGGAATGCTACAAGTAGTTAAAATTCAGTACTTACAGTCTTCCCCGAGACCCTCCCGGATTCCCGAGAACCGGTCGAAGAGCTGTCTTCTTGGAAATCAAGAAGAATAGCAGATCTCCCAATAGTCCTCCGATCTCTCGGGAATTGCTCGGTAACGATTGTAGCTCTAGAATCGTGCTTTTTGAATATCGATGTATACAATTTCTGTTGATTGCTGTTTTTCTCGTGTGTCCTATTTTCGTTAGCGAAAAAATATTGTTGTGCTCTTATTCCGACCAGCGAAAACAGTCGTTCTGATTTTTGCGCTCTTTCGATATTTGCAAAAATTTAAGGTAATCACGTGTCTTTATTTTTGAACGAATTTAAAAAAAGTTTTTGTCACCTCAAATTGACCCATCGCAATGCGTTTAATTGACTGATTAACACCACTAAACATTTAAAACAGCCAATTTTCTCAGTAAACTTCTCTAAATAAAAGCTCATTGATCACGTGCATTTCAGGCTAATCTGGTCGAAAGTCACATACTCCTCGGACAGCCCGGTCAATGTCCTCATTGAGCTTCGAGTAACTCATCAGAATGGTACAGCGTCATCGAACAGAATTTACAAATAGCATGAAAAGAATTTTTATCCACATCACATCGACTCACTACGTGCTATATATGGCATCATACTACATCGCTACAGCACACTAACATTTTTACTAATCTGCACTCTGAGGCTATGATCCAAGATAAAATATCTTTTCTGACTTTTCGTGTCAATGTCTCAAGTTAAAACTTCTTGTCCAAGGGTTAAAAAGATAAAAACCTACTATGCTTCTTCCCTTCGAAAGTTTAGTTGTTATTGATCCTGAATTAAAAAAATTAGGAAACTCGGTGGTTAGAAAGGACAATGAACTAATCTCCTTCTTCAAAAAATTACTCAAGTCTTTCATAACACCACATAGTGAACAGTCTTCCTAGTTGATTAAAAACAATCATGCAGGCTGGAACACTTCAAAAAAATACTCTCAATTCTAGCCTTTCTAAATAAATAGAAAGTATCTCAAAAAACACTTACTAAAACCACAATGCAAATTTATAAAAGCAGCATTTTTACCTCGTTTCAATTTCAAGCTTTGTTGGCTTGGTTTTTTTTTGAATTTTTCTCTTAAAACAATTCTTAGTTTTAATTTCCTCTTCTTGGTTCCTCCTTTGTTTGTTTCTTCCATATAATTTTCGTCGTTTAGAAGTTATAATACTTCTAAATTCTTCTAATCGTTCTTTTTTCTGCATCTTTTTTCTGCCTGCGGCATCGACTCTACACTTTCGGTTTCTCTGTCTTGCAACACATCGGTGGCCATTCTGAAGCTGTTTTGGAGGCAGTCCTCCAACACTACTGATCTTCTAACCTTTGTCTGCAACAGCATAGAGGGTCTATATTTGTTTGCCTATTTCTGCAGAAGCTGTTGTAGAGGCACAGCGTCACATTTCTCTCCAGATCTTCCTTCAATTTTTCTTCTTTTACTCTTCCAGCACAATCAATTGTTTTCAACGTTCTTTTTACTGCGGTAGTTACAGCATTCCGATGGGTCACGAAAGCTCGCTTGAAAGCCTCCGATCCTATGTATATCTGATGAGAACTGTTAACCCTGCTGTGCTTCGACAAATTTTCTTTTTTTTTTGCATACTCGTACAACGAGGCAGTCATGTTGGCTCTGAACCAAGGCATTAGTCGTCTTCTGACCCATATTTTCTTTACTTCCATCGGATTGTTCAAAATTCTGCACACTGTCTCAAATTAGTCCAAGTGTTTTAGACAATCAAATTCTTTTAACCGTTCTTTGGTCGTTGCTTCCTGTCAATTGCCTGCTTTAACATGAGCTTCCAAACATCTAATCCCCATCATAACTCCAACTAATACTACTTTTATGGGCTGTGATGAGTCTCGTAAGCCCATGGAGAGCAACTCTCCACCAGATTTCTTCGCCCAGCATACCACCATGTTTGTAGCAAACAATGGCATGGGAACTCAACATGTGTCAACATGATGCTTCTCCAATTTTGTTTTCCTGACAGTTCTAGCATTGGTTCCACTGCCATCATCACTCAGTAGGTTTTCTGATTAATGTCTTCTGAATTGTAATCCGTTGCTGTTGATCCTTTCTGCTTCTGTCTTTCAAAATCACTAAAGTTTCCACTAGCATATCCTATGACCTTCTTTCTGAGTATCGGCTGTAACTCATCCTTGGTTCTTTCTGGAACTGTGGCGAAGATCTTACAGTGTAACTCGTAAGATTTTTCCGACGTTCTCGGAAGTCTTAAACATTTTGGCACTGAGAAAGCCTGATCCACTATTGTGCTTGTGCTTTTTACATCCACTGCCACGAAATGTACTGGATATCGGCTTTTGCTGATTGGAGCCATCGTCTAGCCTGCTAGGTATCGAGCTTCAGACGGTCTGCGATAGTTTTCATTTTGGCTGATGTTCATATTCAGCTCAATCGCTTCTCTCCATTTTCCGATATGCTTCTGCTCAGTTTGGTACACTCACGGTAGCACTTCTACATTGATGGCCGTGAGCAACTCATGTTTTCGTTCTAGATTCAATAGTGACTCTGAATAACCAAATATGCTTTAGAATCCTAGTGCAATCACTAGATTCACTTCAGCTCCTCCCTGAAAGTTTGCTATCAGTTCTGTTTCGTTCTTGTTTTCATCACTATGTTTCCAAACAGTATCGTCAGTTGCTTATTCTGTCTCGAAAGTGTTTTTACGCAATCAAGACCTCCACACATATGACCTTCCATACCACAAATTTTTGTCAGACAGCTACTACGTTTGACCCGGTGTTCTGGTCCCCAGCCAGGTAAATCTACACTGTTCTCTCGGTTGCTCGTAGAGGCTGTAATCATCAAGTTGTAGATGATATTGAGGTCGCGCAAATTGTAATCTGCATTCAATTCTCTCTGTACATCCTGCGTCGCACGCAGTATTGAATCAGCGTCTGGAATCGGGCCATATGACAGCTTCATTAACTCTCACACTAGCATCAAGCTTGTCCTCAGTATTTCTTCTGGGAAGCCCATTGCAAACACTGCTCTGTTGTCAGATTACGTTATGGAAGGTGCAGTCACCTTATCCTCCTATACAAGTCCTAGCTTGTCTTACTGACTGGCAGTACTTCCTTTTTTGAAATTCTTGACAACCAGAGTCTCAGTAACACACTTTGTTCATAGTCAAAGTAGCAATCAGGTGTGTCCTCATTGATGAAAGGATTGTACGCCATTCCAACAATTGCAATCACATAGTGGTATGACTTCTTTCTGATCGTTCCACAGTACTCACTGGACTTCAGCAGTGTCCCCGTCGATAGTTTCGTCGGTTCTAGTTCCACAGGTTCTTTCATACTCACTCGCAGTTGGTTGCTTTGATGAATGTCCAACAGCGCTTGTATGAGCAAGGTCTTTGCCGGTTCACTGATTCACTGCCTTCTCTCAGCGTTTCCGCATGTTAAGTTTCGGAGAAATGACCTCTGACTTTATAGAGAAGTAATTTCCCACTTTTTGGTTCAAAATAGGAATATGATTGGATATGGCACGGTGTCACGCGATATCGCGCGATGTCATATCACGAGATCAGATCTCAACAGGCGGTTAACTTTCCATATATATAGAAGTTGATTTACTACTCTTTTATCGCTCTCTAATTAAACTGTTGATTAAACCTAGTTTTGCTGCCAACCTGTGAAAGGTTATGGGCCCAGCTGCTAAAATAAATGTCAGAAGTCAAGATTGATTGACTTAACGAAAAAACACTGAGATAGCAAGCTGTAAAGTGTTGTAACAGTTAAAGTCACAAAAAAAGGCAAATGAGGAAAAAGTCAAAAAGAAGATAGTGAACTGGCAGACAGACAACAGAGCATTACAAAGAGTCAGTGAGACATTGGCATT